>NC_141071.1:32734779-33147279 GCF_041138505.1 Cibotium barometz
TGACAGTGGTTGCAATAGTCAGAGGGACAGTATGAGAGTTTTAATTAAGGGCTTTCTCTCATTAAACCACTTTACATTGATTAGAGTATTTATAGGGATGCTAAAATTATACTCTCCTTACATGGTACAGCTCCCTTCTATAGCACAGGTCTACGTTGGTATTGATTCCTGCTCTCTAAAAAGGTGATTCCTGCTCTCTAGAAAGGTTGTGTGTTCTCTTATTGTGCTATTTAGGATGCCTCGTTTCTCCTCCTCCATATCAAGTCATGAAGCAAGAGAAGTTCTGCATAACTAGAGAGGATTTTGTAGGATGCTCTCTTGTTGTGCTTTTTACGATGTCTCGCTGGATAACTCCTCCTCTTCCATATCGAGTCATGAAGCAAGGCAAGTTCTGCATAACTACATAGGATTTTTCTTGTTGTGCTCTTTAGGATGTCTTACAGGGTACTAACGCCTCCTCCATATCAAGTCAAGAAGTAGGAGAAGTTCTTCTTTACCAGGGATGAGTTCATACGGAATAGGCACTCATAAGCTCACAAAAAAGGGCTTTCTAGGTGAAGTGTATAATGGCACATGCAAACTTGCATCAAGAAATGATGACTTTGCATAGGAGGGTATATCTAGAGCCTCCCCTCAATAGCAAATTAGCATTGAGTTTTACCCGAGGGCTTCCCTATAAGTATTGCCCAGGTGAAGAAACTGTCATGGGACAAATCAAAATACAAGGTTGTGTGCGATGTCTTTGCATAGAGTGTGATCTCCATGATCATCAAGGGTCGTGCTACCACAGAATAAGGATCGCCTCCATCATGGATCAACCTGCCAAGGTACATCAGAGCATGGAGGTCCTAACTGCTGTGGAAGTTAAGTTGCAGAAGGCCACCACACAGCTTGAATATCTCTCCGAGGGTCTCTTTATAGAGCAACCGCAGCATGATTTTCAAACACAGGATCATGCAATAGGGGGTTACGTTATACTTAACATAACAGCACAGGGGACATCAATGAAATGGGTAGTGAATGTGACCTAGACGTAGATTTGGTAGATGGATTAGGGCTCAGGAAGATGTATTTTATGTGGTGGCAGCCATTTTAAAACGTTGTAGTTGTGCTGTTTTGTGATTTGCCGCAGCTGGACAGGAGGTATCAGCAGTACCGGGATCAGATGCAGCTAATAATAACATCGTTTGAGTCGGCGACGGGCTTGGGGGCGGCGGCGCCGTACACGATGCTGGCGAGGAGGTTGATATCGAGGCAATTCAGGGGGCTGAGGGACGCCATCGGGGAGCACATACAGAAGGTGTGCAAGGCGCTTGGGGAGGAGCTGTCAAGCGTGCCCATTTTGAACAAGGGAGAGACGCCCCGGCTGCGCCTACTGGACCAGCGCCTCCGCCACCAGCGCGCCCTCCAGCAGATCGGCATGCTCCAGCAACAACAGGTCTGGCGCCCCCAACGCGGCCTCCCCGAGCGCTCAGTCTCCGTCCTCCGTGCATGGCTCTTCGAGCACTTCCTCCATCCGTAAGCTCCCCCATTTATTTCTGGAAAAAAAAAACCCCAAAAAAAAAGAGAGAAAAATGTTGATATTTCATGCTCAATTTGTTATCACTGTCTTTAAATTACTCCTTTTTTTTTCTGAGCTTTTGCTCCTCCTGTACTAGGTACCCCAAAGACTCAGAGAAGCTCATGCTTGCTAGGCTCACCGGTCTCACAAGAAACCAGGTCATCAATATCCCTCTTCCCTCAATTCATCATCTCACATGTTTTTTGATCATCAATGAAGGTGGCTTAAAAGCTTTTTCTCCATGCAATTTGTATGCATTGTGTGCAAGCACTTATGTATGTATACATGCAAACTATGATTTGGACCTCATGGTGTGATGATGCATATCCAAGAACCTATCAATCACAGATCAAGATGGCAGTTGTGTGCTGAATCTTAGTGTTTGTGATCACGGGAATTCACATTCATGATATAATCTGGACATGTTTACCTGGAAAACGAATGCTGGCTTCTTGTGTATGCACTCATCTAACCAAATTTTCTATAAAGCATATGATTGTGAGGTAAAGAAAAGGAAGCATATTGGTTGCAGTAATTTGAGGTTTGTGTGGTTGCAATTTATGATCAAAGCAGGTCTCGAACTGGTTCATCAATGCACGAGTGAGGCTTTGGAAACCCATGGTGGAACAGATGTACGTGGAGGAGAGCAAGGATCTAGAATTAAGTGAAGCTGCAATATTAGCTGACAATGGTGGGATGAGCAGTACTACTGCTGCACCTGCTACTACAGAAGGGAAAGCAGATATTGCAGGCCAAGCTGCTGCTGCTGCTGCAGCTGCAGGTAGCTATAACAATTCAAGGCAAAGAGATGATTTCAACGCCTTCGCGCAAGCCTATGCACTGGGATCCGCACGCGCTGACCATGCAGTTGCACGTGCAGAGCACATGGGTACGTATGGTGGTGAGGCGGCCACACGGACACCTGCACAGGCGCGACAGTCCCTGATGAGAGAAGCGGCACCTTTGCATGCAGATGGTATTGCACTTCTGACACAGCCACAATCACAACCCACCAGCCACAGCCTCGAGCCCCATCTTATGGACGGCTTTCACGCCAGCTCCATCATGAAAAATGGCGTTTCATTGACCCTCGGACTTCAAAACTCTTCCTCCCCCGCCAACACTACCTCGTCCGACCACCGCCTGCAGCCTCCACAAGCCACCTACAACGGTGGCGCATATGGGCGGCCGTCGGAGGTTCTCCGCTTCTAATGCCTACTTAGCTCCGCTTCTTCCTTCTTGTACTCTTTTGAGATTTGTAAGTGATCTCTCACCTATAGGACTCTCCTGCCCATTTTTAGACATCCATGTCTATGCCTAATTTCTCTTGTGCAATTTCAACATCCAACTCATCATCATTACACGGTGGAAAAAAGGAGAAGTAATTATGTTTATTTTTTAGTGCAAGTTTTCTTTAGGCCCTTGCCTCCCTTGAAATAAGTACTAAGGTTGCTGCCTCCTCGGGTTTATCCTAGATACAAGGTTTTGAATCTACATAGTGGAAATTGATGGCACCTAATTTGAGTATCTTTCCATCGCATTGTAAAAAAAAAAAGTACTAAAGCGTAGAAAAATTCTAGTTCTCTTTGTTCAAACTCAATACCAGGTGGCGCTACCCTCCTTGGATATCATGTCGAGTTTCCCCAGGTCCAAGTATTTGTGAAACTTTCAATTTGCTACCGTGGGCACAACTAATGCCACTATTACACGGTTGTTCAAGCTAACCTCCTCATAAAGATAAAGAAAACACACGATAATTTGTTGTAGTGGGCATAACTAATGCCACCATTACATGGTTGTTCGAGCCAATCTCATCATGAGGATAGAGAAAACACATGATAAATAGCATGATAGATTTTTAGTGATAAGAAATATAATAGATACATTCTCATTACAAAGACATAAGTATGATATAATGGGAATAGGCTACATGATAGTTGCACTTGCATCACAAATGCATCTATCCATATATGGGCAATGTGATCAAATACCAAAAATGAAAGTGTCGCACATCCTCCCCTATATCAAATTAAAGCATTTGTCTTCAATGAAAATATGAAAATATGGGCATAGGCCAATTTCCAAATGGCTACATTGGACGTACTCATGTGTCATCTTTAATAGGCAACATGCATAGCTTGATAATGTGTTATTTGATCAAAGTAGGTGGCTTAAAGGCATCAACAATATAATTGTGAAGGACTTCAAGCATGACGACGTGCTCTGAATGTATTGCCATGACCCTTCAACAATTGGAGCCAAGTGTACTCATACCATTTTTGATTGGCAACCATAAGGATAGTGACAATGTGTGCACAAATATATGGTCTATTGAATCCATTCCATAATCCCCAAGAACCGTAGAAAACTTGAAAAAGGTCTCGGAGAAGAGAGCTTGGCAAAGAGTGAAAGAACCTAGAAAATAAAAGCCGTCGGATGGTTAAATGAGTTAGTAATTTAGAAAGTTACCCAAAAAAAAAACTTTGAAACAAAACAAATAACAAAAAAAAGAGCATTGGTGGTGAGAACCCTAGTGATGAGGAGAAAGGAAGAGCAGAAGACGAGTACCTTGCATTCTAGTCACTCTCTTGCATCTTGGACATGGAGTAGACAAGCTACAAGCCCTAGAACATAAGACTTTGGCCTTCACTGAGAGTGCCATGCATTCTAGTCCCTCTTGCATCTTGGACCATCTTGGACATGGAGTAGAAAAGTTGCAAACCCTCGTACAAGTAAAAAAGCAAATTAGAAAACTGATCAATTTGTACACTTAAAGATCATTGCTATTAGTAAAAGAGAAGGGGTTTAGGAGACATGCCATTTAACTTCCTTAAACCCATATGCTTGAAAATCATGGAGGGATGGTTGGAGTACAAGGTGAGGATGAGATTATGAAAATAGGAGGAAGTGAAAAATCAGAGAAAGATATTGCATGTGTAAAGAGAAGACCCCTAAGAATTTGAAAGGATAAAAAAATGTACCATTTTTAGATTCGTGTTATTTTAAGTGGGCCTCACTATTTGTGACGTTGGGCTTTGTGACACTTTTACATCAAACATATCAATGAAAATAGTGACCAGACATGGCTTCCTTGTAAAAACAGCACAAGCTCCAAAATTTGGCATTGTTCACGCATTTGTAATTTTTTGTATGACACTTGCATAGATGACAAGCTCACAAGATGATGCATGCCCTCAAGAAAAAGTTTCATGTCATGTAATTAATGCAAACATGATGTTCAAAGAGCATTAAATCAAATGTGTCAACTAGATAAAGTATGAAACCTTTGAGTTCTTGATTAGATATGCCCAAGAATTTGGTAAGTCTATTCTATTACAAGCATATGAACATTTTTTACATGGTATTTTGAATTGTATACTATTAACCCATTATCACTACTACACGATACTTATGTTCCAACGACGATTTCTGACGATTGTTTCGGCATCTAAAATATTGTTGATATTAGCGTCACTAAAAATGTTGGTATTAGTCTCGAAAATATCGTCAAAAATGAAGTGGAAATAGAAGTCAATTTTTTTTTAAAGCTTATTTATATCCTAACCAATATATATGTTTTTTTTCACTTTTGGTATATACAAATACTTGTAAAAGTAAATGAAACCAATAAATACATTTTACCATCAAATCATAGCATATAAGAATATTTACATGTTTACAAAATCATAGTTGATCATTATCAACTCTCTCATTAAAAAAAAGATCATTGGCCCCGAAAAGATCTATTTCAAAGAAAATCCCTCCATCTTCGAATTGTGTAGGAATAGAAGATACATCGTCGGCCTTTAAACCTTCTAGCTCTGGCTCTAGTTCTTCATTTGTCAATATCACCGTCTACTATGTTTGAGACATCTCCTCTGTCTAATTGTTCCATCTCTATACCTTCATCTAGCCCTTGCTCTTGCTGTACTTCGACATGTAGTGGAAGTTGATCTTGTTGGCCCACACCAATCTCTGCTTCATCTTCTACTATTTCCATGTCTTTATATATTTGTTTACTACATGGTGCCACTTGGATTACAAACCACCATCTTAGAACTCTTGGGTGCTCCTTAAAAACTATGCTTTGGTAGTACAAATGTGTCTTTTTGGTCTATCTATATCTTTGTGGAGTCCACTTGAACGAATCCGGATTTGTCTCTTCGAATGGTTGCATGTGCTCCTCTTGTGACTACCTTGAATCACTTAACATCAGAGATAAACATATGAAACTTTCTAAAGCCAACCTTGATGATATCTTGGATGGTTCCAAAGTAATCGAGCATGTTCACATCCATATTGGAATCACTTGCACTCATCTTGATTTCATGCATGAAATTTGCTTGAACGCCACAATCGAATGCTGTTCTCTTCTTATCGATCCACTCCACTCGAAAATGGCATCCATTTGACCAAGTGTTGTAATTTTTGGTATTAAAAGAAAATAACACATCATTAGTGTATGCAGAATTTGTAAACAATATTTGGAAAACATGTGAACATATTGAGGCTTAGAATGAATGAAATCACCTACACAATAGTCACAACCATATGCAAGCTCTCTTCCTCATCCGTAATAACTTCATCATCACGAAGTTTTCCTTCTTGTAAGGTTTGTTGGATACATCTACTTGATGGAAAGTTTGGAAGTATAGCAAGAGATGAAGGGTATGGTTGGCATTCCGACTCCTTGAAAAGCTTGACAAGCTCGTTGGGTACTATGCAGGGTGCTTTAAGTGTGCCTGCATAGTACCTAAGGGGTTCCACAAATCCAATTTGGTGCACCACTCACACTTGGTAGTATTATACCAAATTGGGTTTTGGAAACAGATTGGGTGCTTTTAGTGAATACAAAAAAGTACCAAACTGGATGCATAGTACCAATTTTAAAGCTTTTCTGTATCCAAAAAAGTACCCAATTTGCCACTATGGATCCATTTTGGTAATATGCAGTATGTAAAACAGTACCAAATTGGGTACTATGGTTCCAGCTTGGTACATAGAACCAAATTTGGTGCTTTTTTGTATTCACAAAAGCACCCAATTTGTTACTATGATCCAATTTGGTACCATGCTTAATGTAGAAAAGTATCCAATTGGGTACTATGGTCCGCCTGGTAATAAATAGAGCCTAATATGGTGCTTTTCTGCATCAAATTTGGCAATATAGTCTGTTATCTAGCACTACAGTGCCAAATTTGATACTTTAGAATGAGTTGGTGGTTTACAGTACCAAATTTTGTACTGTAAACAGCTTTGGTGCTTTACTCTCGTTTGATAGTATTCTGAGCTCTAACGTGGTTCATTTTTCGTTTAAAGGTGGAGCTCTACAAAAGATTCAAGAGCATGTATCCTGCGGCGGTGAAGTTGTCACTTAGGTCCTTTGAGACACTCAAGCCTTTTTTTGTCCGAAGATTGAAAGAGCGCTATACTTGCTGCTGTATTTACCATATCCAGATGGTATACTTCAAGGATGCTTTCAATCAAATGCGCCAGAACAAGTTTGGGCATCACGGCAAAGAACATGCATGTACATGCTCCATTTGTGGTACACGTAGTGAGGCAGGCCAATGTTCTGCAAACTAGGCTGTTTTTCAACACATAAGTAACTTGCTGGATTTTATATTGTGCCCTCGCCCTAAGGAGGGTGAATATCATGCAAAGAGATGCTTGCTTGGAGAGTGCCCCAAATGCAGTGTACGAAAGTTGTCATTCTGCCCAGCCGAGATTGCAACAGATAGCAAGGAGGTGACTGTTAAGATATTCCAGGATGTGGGCACTAGACAGGTTAATGGTGATGGAAAAGAGAAGAAGCGAAAGGACTTGGTCGTGGAAAGGATGAAAAGTGCAACTTTCATTCATCTCTTTTCAGATCATCTGAAAAGCTTCGTTAAGCACAACTTTATGTTTAGGTGGCAGGCCCAACAATTCAAAGACTTCTTGCTTAAGTTTCCCAGAGATGTTGTGGTATCTGTTGTTGATTTTGCAGAGAATTACAGCTTTAAAGTGCAAAATGAGATCCAGTCCATGCATTGGTGGTCAACACAGGTAACAATAATGGTACACATCTCTTATATCAGAAATTCAGTAGGAGCTATTGAGAAGACTGTGCATTTTTACATATCAGATGATAAGCTCCACAACACGCTCTTTGTTCAGCATTGTTTTATGCTGCATGACAACTGGATGAAACAGGAAGGACACCGTTTGCGTTATCATTGGGTATGGTCAGATGGTGCCGCTTTCACAGTTCAAGGCACGAAGACCACACTATTTCGTAGCCAGGTATTATCAGTTGACAGGATTGCTTATGATGCATAACTTCTTTGCTTCAGGGCATGGAAAAGGAGAGCATGATGGTGCAGGTGCTATTATCAAGAGAACCCTGACGCACGAAGAGCTAAAACCCGATGGCTAGCCCATGAAGTGTGCAGCTGATGTGGTCAATTTTTTGAACGCGAGGTTTCAGCCGACAACGGAAGGTGGAAGTGCCAGCACAAGGAGGGTGTTTTGGTTGGTTTCACCGAATGATGTGCTGTATTTTCCGTTGTGGGACTGTAAACCAATTGCAGGCTCTCGCTCATTCCATTATGTTGACGGCTACTCAACGCACAATCCATGTGATGTGCGTTTTCGTACGCTGTCATGCTTCTATGATCCATGTGTGAATGGACAGTGGAGGAGATGCAATAATAAACAGCACATTGAACAATGGAAATATGTCTCCATCGAGCCATTGACAGAGTCAGTACAACCTACAAATAGTGATGAGGACGACGATGATGAGGAGAACTACAATGATTTGTTTCCCTCCCATGTGAGTGAGGATTTAAGCATGCCTATGTATGAAGGAGACCCTGAGGTGTTGAGCCAATTATTGTCCATTGGGGATAACTTTGCAGTGAACGCAGCCGAGGAGAAGGAGGACTTCTACCTTCTTAAGTGCACAAAAACCGTTTATGTAGCACCAAGAGTACTGAAGGACCGTTGGCATAACAAGATCATAAGAGGTGGATTGCTAGTTGAGGGCTTGTACTATGCCCAGGTTGAGGGCAAAGTTGATACCTATACCCTATTAGATCAGACACCACCGGTGATGATCTACTCGCATCTTGTTAGAGCCATACGGCTCCCCATGGAGGCTATCCCTGGCCTCCATCACCACTTTAAACTATCCTCAGAGATATATGAAAATATCTACAACAGTATGCCATATGAAGACGGAAGTGACCCAGGATGGGAGCCATACAGTGTTTACCCCAACTACAATTCTAACCACTGGCAACAGTTGTAATTCTCTTGAATAGAATCTTGCTTGTGATCAGTACTGTCTAATTCTCTTGATTAGAATCTTACTTGTGATCAGTACTGTCTAATGCTATTGCTGTGTTATCAATTTGGTACTGTGCTTTATTGTTTTTAGCTCTGCTATTTTTTGCAGTACCAAATTTTGGTACTGTTCCTTTTTGTTTTCACCAAGTAGTAACAGAAAAGTACAAAAGCAGTAGCCAAAAAAAGTACATGTACAAAAAGATAATTATCATTAAATGCCAAAGGCAATGTACAAGCATACAGAATCTTTTACACATCAGGGGGGTCAAAGCGGTACGAATACCCCTCCATAGATACAAAGTAGTTGACAACGAACGAGGAAATGTCATCCTCAACATCAAACAAGGGATTCCGGTGGCTGTAAGCAGTGGGGAACGTATCAGCTAGCCACCCTGAGATCCACGGGAAAATGACATCCATAAGATACTTCGGCTTGTCGGGGTCATAATACTTAGGCTCATATGACCGGATGCAGCAGCACGAGTCATAATCATTCTTCAAGGACTTGCATCTCGTGTCATCCACAAGGAGGGTGTTCGTTTCATTGAATTGCGGATACTTGCGCCACACTTTTCTTAGGAGCTTCAGAAAAATAGGCTTGTTACCGAACTCCTTCGCAAGGACTGGCACATCTCTGAGTTTGGTAGCCCACCTCTCACAATGAGACTGGTCAAAAATATCTGTAATAACAGGTAAACCAAGCAATTAGAATAGCAGCACAAATAAGAGTACCAAAGCTAACAAACAATACATAACAGTGAAAAGGTACCAAACTTGGTACAACACAGTACCAAGGTACCAAATAACCAAAGTACCAAACATTATAAAATTGTGTACACAAATGTTACCAAGCACAGAACCAAGTACCATAGTATCAAAGCACCAAACAGTACCAAATTGTGTACAAAGTAAAAAACACAGTTTTAAACTACCATAGCATCAGAGTACCAAAGTACCAAAGATAACCAAAGAGTACCAAATTATGTACAAAACAGTGCCAAATTGTGTACACATGAACAAACATAGTCCAAAGCAGCATAGCACCAGAGTACCAAAGTTCCAAAAAGTACCAAATTGTGTTAGCAGTGCCAAAAGTACCAAACTACCAAATAGTACCAGATTGTGTATAGAACAGTAGCAAAGCTAGCCAAACAGTATCAAAATCAATAAAACCAGTTGTGAAAGTTCAGGGATAAATACCTAAAAAGAGGCCTTTCATCTTCATCAATTGAGGGAAGCAAGCATTCATTATGGCCATCAAGTTCTTCCTTTGGCTACATGACCAGAGCATCACGTCGCATCGCTTCCTCAAGTTGATGATGAAGTCCTCCGCATTAGGTCCGACGACACAATATTTGTATTGAGACACTTGCACACCTCGGGGCCTAATTCCATCTGGGAACGGGAGCTGCCACAAATCCTTGGGTGCTTCAACATAATCCTTCAGTAGCACTCCATTGACATCCAAAACAACAAGGCGCCTATTGCTTGCCATTACATGTATCGGCATTGATGTATCCGGTGGTTGTTCATGTAGCCACCAATGGTCCCCTGTTGTAGTACCACTAAACTATATGAGTAGAAGAACACAGCCTTTTCGCAAAAGCAAAGTTAGACATTGGGCACCAATAAAAGGTTACAAAACAGTGACAGTAGGACATGACAGTTTACAAACACATTGACACCTTTCAAGAGTAGAGCGGCATGACACAAAACGCATCGACAAAAGCAAAATGGGTTGGTATTTCAAATTAGTCCAAAAGCAAGTACAAAATGCTGTAACATCAGCTAATTTTTGCAGCCTTGCGGCTTCAGACCACCACCAACGGGGCGCTTTCTACATTTCATAGTGAAGAGCTCGAAGAGGGTGGCTGAATCATTGCTATCACCTGTTTCTAGGGGCGTTGCATCAGGTGTCTCCTCCGCAGCTCTGTCCTTCCCCACACCTTTTGTATCCTCCGTGCCTTTAGGCAACTCTACACCTTCACCCTCCTCTGCACCTTTAACCTGCTCTGCACTTTCAGTAGCTTCCCCCGCCTCTTTGGCCTCCGCGCTTTTAGCCTCCTCTACACCTTCAGCCCCCTCTGCACCTTTAGCCTCCTCAGCACTTTCAGTAGCTTCCCCCGCCGCTCTGGCCTCCTCATTGCTTTTAGCCTCCTCAGTGTCTTTGGACTCCTCTGCACCTGCAGCCTCCTGTGCACTTTGAGTAGCTTCCGCTGCCCTATTTTCGTTCTTCCTCCTCTTTCTACCTGCCTTGTCCTTTGCAAATGTTGATGCCGTAGCCAAAACCTCCGCCTCTGAGAGAACTTCAACTGTCACCTCCTCAACAGCCGGCATCTCTTCATTGTTCTTCTTGCCTTGGTCAGTCTCTTGCTCAGCAACCTCCTCAATCAGATCACTTCCCCCCTGTTCTTTCTCCTCTGGTCCCTTTTCGTCTTTGTCTCTCTCCTGCACTTCCGCTTTTAGTCGATCTTCCCCCATGCTTGAGTCTACAGCAGGCTCAGCCCTTTCCCTTCCCTTGTGTTGGCATCAAGGTCTTGCAGTATTTTCTACACTGACTTGTAAGGATCTTCTTTAAACATGTAAGTGGCATCTGACTTACTGTGACCAGGGAGATCCTTCCTATCCTTTGGGGTGGTGTCATGGGTGTCCGCACCGAAAGATTCTCTACCTACATATGCACAAAGATGAAAGACCATTAGATCATCAGTTCAAACAATATAAACATATAGTGTCCAACACAAACACCCCACTTACTCTTCAATAATGACCTCCCTGACACCCAGGCCTTTGCCTTCGAAGGGATTGCGGTGTTGCAACGTGCCTTCACGCACATATCTCTTGTTCTCAACACAGCTGCAAAACACAATGGATGGTACTGATGCCTGCAGGGAAGCATGAAGGTACCAACCACGTAAGAAGCCTCCAAAGCCTCCCCACAGGGCAACACAAGTACCAAACACATGAATTTTGTTGGCAGGGTCCACAACATGAGGCCTTGGAGTCAATGTATATTTCATCCCCCTCTTCACATCAGCACACAACTTATGTACAAATTCTTGATGGTCTTGGGTCTCCAAGCATTCATTGTGGAACTTCACATACTCCATCTGCAAAACAGACATACTCTATCCACTTATCCACCAAAACAAACAATTAGCAAGGAAGTACACAAGCAGTAGAAAAACAGTACCAAAATAGGTACCAAAATAGGTAAATTGTACCATAACAGTTCTAAACAGCACTAAATGGGTACAATGAAGTTTCAACAACTCCCAAGCCAAACCCAAGCAGAATAAAAACAGTACTAAAAAGGGTCGGATTGTACCAAAATAGTTTTAAACAACACTAAATTGGTACATGAAGTACCAAAAACTACCAGAACAGTACTAAAAAAGGTTGGATTGTACCAAAATAGTTTTAAACAACACAAAATTGGTACATGAAGTACCAAAAACTACCAAAACAATACCAAAAATGTAGCAAAGCAGTACCAAAATAATATCAAATAGTAGCAGAATAGTACCAAATAGGTTACAGACAGTGCTAAAAAGGTAGCAAATCAGTACCAAAATAGTAGCAAATAGTAGCAAAATAGCACCAAATAGGAAACAAAACAGTACCAAAACAAAACCAAAAAGTAGCAAAATAGTACCAAAATAGGTAACAAAACAGTACCAAGACAAACCAATGACAAACCAAAACAGTACCAAAAGGTTAACAAATCAATATCAAAAAAGTACCAAAAGGTAACTAAACAGTACCAAAACATGTAAATTATGCCAAAACAGTTGTAAACAGCAATAATTTGGTACAATTAAGTACCAAAAACACACAAGACTCCCAAAAATACCCAAAAGACCCAAAAACTTGTCACAGTGAAATTCCAAACTAGTACCAAAATAGTGCAAAAAGTACCAAACGAATCAAAGAAAACAAAAAATACCAAAGATAATACCTAGATAGCACCCAAGACATATTTAGCACTACCATATAAGACCAAATAAAAGCTCAACTTTAGTACCAAAACACTTCAAAAGAGTACCACATGAAGCAAAGAAGCACAAAAAGTACCAAAGTTAGTGCCAACATTGAACCCAAGATGTAACTGCAATACCTTAAAGACTCTAAAACTTGTAGCTAGAAAGTACCAAAGCAGTTTCATAATAGGTCAAAAGAGTTTCAAATGAACAGCAAAGCACCAAAAGTACCAGTCATGGGTGCAACCAATTATCCAAGACAACCAAAGGTGCCCTATTAGGCTAAACTCAGTAACCTGAAAGTACCAAAATAGCACAAAAATAGTTCAATAGAGTACCAAATGAAATAAAGAAGCACCATTAAGTACCAAGAAAGGCAGCAGCACAACACCAAGTGTTATAAAAAATACCAAAACAAGTAAAGCAAGTACCAAAACAGTTCAAGAAGTTCCAAAACCACCAAAAATGTCAGCAGATAAACCAATCAAGAAGTGAAACATGCTAAATTGCCAAACCATGTGCAAATTAAACACTATCAACAGTCAAACACAATGCAATAGGCCAGAAATACAATACCTCCTGCTGTTCAACCTCCGCTTGGAGCTTTTGGATATTTTCGAAAACCCCGTGTCGTCGCAACAAGCGCCGACTTGCTCCCAGCTTAGCCTCCACCTCTCTGATCTCTTCATCCAGAAACAGGGATTTGTTGCTGAAGCTGAATAATGCGTGCTTCCAGGGTATCGATGTCTTCCATCAAACTCTTCGCCACGTCCTTTCTACCTTCATATACCAGTAGCTAGTCCTTGTTTGCTTGAATAGAGGCCTTCAGGCTTCTAAGGTTTGACCATCCTGGATGTGACACTGGGTCTGCCAGTCTTTGCAGCAATGCCTCTAAATCAGGTAGGTAGTCAGCAATTACCCCTCTGCCAGCATTCTCTGATTCTGTGCAGATATTACTACCACTTTGAGTCATCCGAGCCTTCTTATCTGAATGCAGGACACTGCCAGGAGAGGAAGCATTTTGCCTCCTCCATGCCTCAATTTTACGCTCAAGCCCGCCACTCCTAGATGATATCATCTGCAAGACTCCTTCCCCAAACCGGGCCCATGCTACTTTATGCCCTGCTGGGTCTTTTTTCGCTGCATGGCATTTCTCAAAAGCGTAGCACGTAGCAAATTTGTTGGTCAATTCACCACATGAAGGGGGCCCCTGATAAACTTTGGAGAATAGAAGTCTGCAGTCTTCCACCAGTTGTGGCTGCAAATGGTTTAAATAGATCTTGCTGTTCTTTTGGTACTTGAACTTGAATACAGTTAACCATTGCTCGGGTGGCATGTCCTCATCATCAGTCAAGTCCTTGAAGAGTTTGCCCTCAAGACTGAGACCGTACTCTTCATGCAGGTCCTGTGCCGTGTAACAGAACCTGGTTTGTTGAGGGTACTCCTCCATTTTGTTCTTACCTAAAATGTGTTCAAAACAAATCAGAGAATTGCTGACTCGTATAGATTAAATGTGGTGCCCGACATTGTGTCTAATGTGAGGTGATGTCCTACAGAACCAATTGTGGTACTCAAAGAGTACCAAATTTGCTACTGCAAAGTACCAAATATAGTACTGTTCATTTAACTTCAAATGTCAGTGCAGGGAGTGAACATGCACCATTTACTTAGCACATGCATATGCCAATGAATAGCGTACCACGTCTTGACTTGCTGGTAGATTTTGATTCATCGTCGTCGAAGAGGAGTGAGGTCCGTTCAGAGTCGACCTTGCACTGTTTTGCACTTGCCCTTGTGTTGGGACTGGCTATGTGCTCCGGCTTTGTTTGTTGGGGGGGTGTGGTGGAAGCACCCTTCTTGTTGCTGCTGCTAGGAGGCACCATGCCCTCCTTTGCCTTCGCTTTCGGTTTGCATGTTGAAGGTGACGCTCCCAAATATAGTACTGTTCATTTAACTTCAAATGTCAGTGCAGGGAGTGAACATGCACCATTTACTTAGCACATGCATATGCCAATGAATAGCGTACCACGTCTTGACTTGCTGGTAGATTTTGATTCATCGTCGTCGAAGAGGAGTGAGGTCCGTCGTTCGGAGTCGACCTTGCACTGTTTTGCACTTGCCCTTGTGTTGGGACTGGCTATGTGCTCCGGCTTTGTTTGTTGGGGGGGTGTGGTGGAAGCACCCTTCTTGTTGCTGCTGCCAGGAGGCACCATGCCCTCCTTTGCCTTCGCTTTCGGTTTGCATGTTGAAGGTGACGCTCTGCTGGCAGTAGCTCCCTTGGCCTTTGGGATCCTCATGGCTAGACGACTGCTCTAGAGTAGAGCAGCTCTGCTACAATCGAATGCGGGGGGAGAGAGAGAGAGAGAGAGAGAGAGATGGTGCGACCAGACGATGCCCGCTTAGTTCAAACAGAAGTGAGCAAAAACAATAAAAAATTGAAACCACTACCACCACTCATGACACCACTACTCTCACGGGGTGGTACTGCACAAAAGATTCTCAAAGATCTTAAAAATAGTTCCTAAATACAAACCTTTTACCCTCAAATTCCCCCCCAAAGTACCAAGAAGGTGGAAAAAAAATTGGCCCTTTTTTTGTACCACCAACCCTTGCTTTCACCCTTCATGAAGCAAAGGTTGGCATAACCACAGTGCTATCACATGCACTAGTAAGTCTCATAAGCCAATAGGCTTTTCATTCTTGGCCTCTCCATGCCGATCGATCCACTTTTGCATACTCTTTGAGTTTAAGATGCAAAATTTATTGATCCTATCTCCTCGTAAGGCAACATCCATCCTTCTCTCAATCCCTTGTGCTTGTGGCTCTTCTCCAACTAGCCTATCATCCTCTTCCATTGACCACAGTTTAGGCATTTCAGGGTTTATGATACTAAGAAACTCTGTGATGTACACGAGGGATTCTTGCACAAGCCATCCCATTGCCATACTTCCCTCTGGGCGAGCTCTTTGATGGACAAACCCTTTTAGCATCTTCATGAACCTCTCCAAAAAGAACATCCAACGTGAATGGATGACCCCTACCACAACCACCTCATCCACAACATAAACTAGGAGATGCATTTGTATGGTTAATATGCTGGTTGGGAGAAACTTCACCAATGTAATTGCTTCTATGGAATTTAAGCGGGCTACTTCCAAAGTGTCTTTTCTTATCTCCATCAATGAAATCTAAGGGGGTTTACCTAAACATATGTAAGTGTAGCAGCAGGTGAGTTCATCAAGGGGGGTATGTTAATTCAAAAAAATATAAAATTACATTTATAGGAGGGGTTTTTTGAACCAATTTTGAAAAAAAACCGTAAGTTTATGAAGAAAAAGGGGTCATTTTATTCATAAAAGTATGTAAGTGTAAGGGGTTTTTTAAATACCCCTTGAGCGCACGTGATACATAAAATTCCTTGGAGGTTAAACCCCCACGAATGAAATCCAACAGACCACGGTGCCAATCTTGTATATTATATCCCTTATGTTGTGCGGTGAGGCAACCTTTTATGGCCACATGCAAGACAAATTGCAAGAACTTGTGTCAATAATGTGAATTTAAGCTGGAGAGCTTGTTATCCTTTGTAAACACCCCCTTTAGGCAGTGCATACATCGAGTCGGAGTACGAAACTTGGAAATGCACTTCTTAACTTGAGCTTTATCTTCTTTCTTATTTATTTGTAAATCCTCCCATTGGCTCTTGCCCTCTGTGACCCCATTAATAGTCTTCCAAAGTACTACCGCTATATTTTTAAAAATATGCATAGGGTCAAGAAAATGGTTAATTAGAAGACCTTCCCAATATGGTAGTTAGTAAAACATGGATAATCGCTTCATTCCAGGGGGTGGAGACCCTCCGCTGCCTCCCGTGATCTCTTCCAATCACCTACCTTTAGTGTAGGAGGAGGCCGACCAAATAGCGCTCACGTAGCTCATGGTCCTCTGGTAGATACTTCTTGTTGTGACCCTCATACACCATCTTTCGCAAGCCTCTTGAATGACGAGAATCTAGTTTAGGTCCAAACAAAGGGCATGCATTGTATCCACCAGAGGTTGATAGTCCTGTATTAAAACAAATATAATTATACAACCATCCACATATATATCAATAGCTATTGCATTCTCCGTAGCCTAGCTAATCATGCATAGTCCACATTAATATTTCTCATACTGAGAACTCCCTTTGTCCAAACCTATTTGACATGTCATGAACATCAACTCCTTCCCACAAACTTTGTAGCTCCTCTATTAGTGCGGCTCCGTACACATCCATGTTGGCTACCTTGTACTTCCCAAGGATTATTAATGAGATAAAAAGATGTCCCTTATATATTGCTAACCGCGGTGGAAGATTCTAGTTCACAAGACAAGCTGGCCATGTGCTCCATGTTAAACTTTTAAGACCAAACAGGTTCACACCATCCATAGCCAACCCGAGGCAAATATTACAAGGTTTCTCATTAAAGTCTAGTCACTTCTCTTCAATGTGTCTCCACAAGACAAGCTGGCCATGTGCTCCATGTTAAACTTTTAAGACCAAAGAGGTTCACACTATCCATAGCCTGCCCGAGGCAAATATTACAAGTTTTCTCATTAAAGTCTGGTCACTTCTCTTCAATGTGTCTCCATGCAGGGCAATCAACGTGGTGGGCACACGCATAACATTATATGTGGATCTAGTGGTTCAATGCCAAGACATTATAGACGCCATGGATTTATACTTGAACATGGTTTGAATGACAAGGAAGTGCTTGAGTACTTTTGCAGGAACCCTTTCTCCTTGGACATCTTTCCTATATCTGGATTCTCCACGCATTATCTTAATTTTGCCAATCAATGCCACAAATATTTATGAACTCAAGATTTACGAGATGATGCATGCATGATATGACATGCTTCCTCTTATTGTCCTCAATGGTGCTCCCATCTATCCTCCTCACACGGTAAGGAAGTGTCACAGGGTCATAGGCATTCGGATCAACCACTTGATGTGCTTGCACATCCTCTGATGGGGAATTGGAAGCAGATATGGCACAAGGTTATGGACTAGGTGCCATAGAAGAAAGGAGAGTGGGCTGGTTGCAAACCACATGAGAAGGCCCAACCCCCTAAAATGGACTAGATCCTCCAATGGGAGTGGATAAGAGCATAGGAGTGTGTAACCTAGGAGTAGAACCACCCATCAGAGTACCCCCCATAGGTGAAGCGTTAACTCTGGAAGAAATCGAGGGTAGAGCTTGCGTTTGCTCGTTAATAAGAATTTCAGAACTTTATATATGAGAATAGACAGTCTTCTAATACCTTCTCTTACGATTAGGATTTTTTTTTGGAGCTAATATTTTTATTCTATCACTTTCCTACTGTTTCTAGCCTTATTGTCTCACTCTTCTCTTAGTGCACTCTCTTTCCTTCTTGAAATCTATATTAAAAGAGACGCATACATGGCTTGGGAGGAGAGACCTTGCACCTAAAAAACATAAAATTAAAAAAAGTGATCAGTAACACATTTACAAGAAACAAAGAGCATACCTCTTGTATGCTTAAAGCTTTTTGCGTAGTTTAAGCTCTATGCATAAGGCTTAATACATAAGCTTAAAGCATGCATAGAGCTTTATGCATGTGCTTAAAGCTTAATGCATAAGCTTAAAGAATGCATAGATCATTATGCATATGCTTAAAGCTTAATACACAAGGCTTAATGCATAGAGATGGTCGCCCATGGTACCCACTCGTGCGACAAGGAAGAAAAATGAGTTGGAGCTGTTTTCTGAACACGGGCATGGATCTGGTTGATTGGCCTTGATGGTCTTCAACGGATGAGTTCATGGCTCTTTTACATGGATCTTGTTGGGTGATCTTGTTGATCTCCAACTGAGAGTCCATATGGTTTTAATGTGATTAAACTCTTAGGTACTATGGGCTAGGAACTATTGAAAAGGCCCCTGAGTGAGCAGGTGGTGAGCGTTCTGGTTTCTGATGATGCCATAGGTACTGAGGATTAGGATGGAAACACTGTGGTTTTATTGCAAATTTGTTTTGGAAATAGTTGAATCAAAGAAAAGGCAATTTCATATTGGGTGTGTAAGTGGTCTCTCTATTTAATTTTTGCATGAGAGCTGGCTAGGGGACTCGGGAACTCTTTTCCCTGGTACCCGGGAGAAAACATAACCAAATTTTCATAATGGATCCTATCAATACAGTGGTTGGGCGGTTGGCTAACCCATGGGACTGGATGGGGTTAGGCTAGAGTGATATAAACTTAAGGGGGGGAGGTGGTCGTGTAAGAAATCACAATAGCAAAAGCAGAATCTTCACAATACAAAGTCGGCACCCAAGGGTGCAAAAAATAGAGCTTGCATTAATGATTACAAGAAAAGAGGCCTTACCTCTTTACTGTCAAGACAAAGGAGAACCTAAAAAACATAGAATTTAAAAAAGTGATTAGTAACACATTTGATGAACTCTACCTACCAAAAATAAGAGACATAGAAAATACCAACACACATTAAGCATGCTCACAAAAAGGAGAAGAACAAGAAGCTAAAAGAAGGTTAGTACTCTAAACTTAAACCCTTATATCATTATATATCCTATTAATCATTAGGGTTAAGCATAAGAAAAGAAAACCTTGATTAGGTCACACCATAGCCATATACTGATGAATAGAAAGAGAAAGAGAAAAAGGAAGAAGCAGATGAATATGAAGGAAGTATAAATGCATTAGGGTTAAGCATAGGAGAAGAATATCTTTATTAGCTCATGCCATACCCATTTAGTGATGAATAAGGAGAAAGAGAAAGAGAAAGAGGAATAGGAGGAAGAGGAAGAAGAAGAGTACAAATGCATGTGATAGTGGTAGATTAATGGAGTAGATAGAGTCGGTGCAGTCCTTCAAAGAAAGGAGTGGAGGTATTTTTTGGGGTGAGAAAGAATGGCATTGGTGGCATCACGGGTTTGAGAAGTAAATTTTCCCATGCTGATATAAATGATGCCCAATGGCACTTCAACGTTGCTTTTAACAATGCTTATAGTGATGCTTATAGCAATGCTTATAGTGATGCTGGGAAAATTCAAGAGAGCAAACCATTCCATATACCATTCACATTGCTAAATGCAATGTATATCTTTATATACAATTTTTAATTTATATACAAATTTTTCCCTATACAGATGTCTCCTAATAGCTTGGATAGTGATGGTTCATCATCCATTAGAAGTCCAGAGTGGCCCATTGTTGTGGTGAATTACAATATTCCTCCATGGATGTCCATCAAGAAGGGTTATGTGATGCTTGTGCTTCTTGTGCGCCCAGGAAGAACAAGGTAAAAGAATATGAATGTATACCTTAAGCCCTTGATTGATGAGCTCGAGCAATTAAGGAGAGGCATGAGGGAGCATGATGTTTCTTATCCAATTTCATGTCATAATGCAATGGTCAAGGGTATCTTGATGTGGACTATGCATGATTTTCAAGGGTATCTTGATGTGGACTATGCATGATTTTCAAGGCTATACGAAATGCTCAGATATGTCACTAAATAAATCTATTGTTATCTAAGAATGCTCAGATACGTCACTAAATAAATCTATTGTTATCTAGGAATGCATAGCTTCCATTTATAACTCTAATGTATTGTAATGTGTATTAACTTTCAGTTCTTACATGCCATTTTACTAGGTCTAAATTGAACATAGAATATAGGTGGTGCACAATAGCTGAAGTTTCATTACACTCTAGACACACGATGGCTATGACAAATCCCATGGCGACATGAAATGTTGTCTCTCAAGTCGCAACTTTGAAGCACGTGACAAATAATGACCTACAAAGCATGGAATTACAACACCTGCCAACCATGTAATAGCCAAGACAAGCACACTACTTACATAGATATCAACTTAACAAACCATACAAGAGGACCTACTTAGGGACGGCTTTTTAGAATTGTCTTTCAGTGGACTCAAGACCTCCTTGCCGACAATACATCTCAGTGGGGTGGTGGAGTCTTTTGCCTTATTGAAGAGAGAGAGAGAGAGAGAGAGAGCACGTGCATTTAAAATTCATGCTCAAAATTCATCAAACAGCTAGAATTGTGTTGTGCACAACAATGATACTTATGGACACAAGATTTTGGCATAACTAAAAGACATTTGACAAAAAAACCATCACATAAATCAATGCTAGGGTAGCTTTTCTCATGGATGCACTTTGACTACGCTTATTCACAAAACAAGCCATCAATATGTCCACAGAGAGAGAGAGAGAGAGCACCTTACCTCAAAGCAAAGAAATCTTTACTTAAAATACATTTCTTTCACTAAGTATGCAATTTCCGTCAACAACACAAGAAGGACCAAACGTTGATGCTTCTTTTACCCTTCTTTGCTAATAATCATGCATTTTCAACTTCTAAAAAGATTACAGCTAATTTGCACCTGTGTGAGCACTAAAAATTGTCAATCTTGGCATACCCATATGTTCTTTCTGATGCTAAGGGAAATTTTGGACATACCGTCATATATGTACAAGTTAAAGCTATTATCTTTGAATTTGTAATAGGTTAGACTACATCAATGTTTCCAACTATGTTTAGAAATGTATCCACCAGCATTAATCCGGGTGCTTGGTTCTACCTACCTCTAACCACTAGTTTTAATTTTCAAGTGGAGTTCTTAAGTTGACATAAAATTTGTCTGCTTTAATGTATGCTCGATGTTCTCAACAACAAATCCATGAACTTTTTCACATGTATAAGTCCACTACCTGCTTATGGACATAATACCTAACTCATGCATTTCAATACTTTGTCCTTTGAGTATGCAAGCAGCTGCATATATGTTACTTATGGAGACAAGTCCTATAGCATTATATCTGCCTATTTCTATTGCCCACTTAAAGCCAAATATTCTAAACTCCAAACTTCCCCATTTTTGACACAGACGAGGAAGATTATATCAAACTCTAGAATCAGATGATGGCATTTATCATTAGTACTCTCATAGCTTCATCAAAATGGTCGTACTCTCATAGCTTCATCAAAATGGCTTACACGCCAGAAAAGATCAACCGTAGTATGTGTGTCTTTGTAGGAGATTTTCCCCCTAATGCTATATATGAACAAGCATTTGAGCCTCATCCAGACTACATCTCTTGGCTCCAATGGCTGCACATCCGTGCACCATGTGCGCCTAATCTTGTGAAAATGTTGAGTCCCCTCTAGAATCACATATAGTGAAGGTAAGGCCTGTCTTGATGAGAGATGGTATGACTGACTCTCGATATCTGATGAACCTCCCCATCCTGGCCCGAAGTACTACGCAACCATGCATCTAGTGGGTGAGGAGAAACCCCACATCAACCCATACTCGCGGTAGTCCGACTAGTCCGGAATTGCAAACATATGCAGAAGAAGCTCTCGTAAACGAGAGTCCGCATGGTGTACCACTAACTCGAAGTAAGCAATGGAAATTTGTGCACCTCCACTGGGCATAGAGCTGATGGACATGAGTGGTCCTAATCAATCCTGGCGGCGGAAGAGTCCTTGCTGATATCCCCCATAAGCAAATCAATGAGTCCAGACTATCTCCATCTCCCAAGGTGCACGCCCAAACTACATCTGGCTGATGTGTGACTACGACAATAGATAGCTCTCTAGGTGGGTGTAATCCAAGATACGAAGTCAACCCACAGTGACATCCTTGGTGACAAAAAGTGTATAAAAGTCGAGGCACTGCTGCATCAAAATCTCCTGATGATGACGGAGACTCAGGCATGGCATACATGCGGGGTAAACTCTTCTGTGGTGTCAGTGAAATAACCACATATGTGTACATCACTAGCTGCGCATAGACATGGGGCAAGGTGTCTAGTGGTGAGGGATAAAAAATCTCCTCAAACTCTGTATCCCCGACAGTAGAAACATACATGGCCTGTGATGTGTCCAATTGAGCGAAGCTCCTGTATGGCATCCCACTACGGGGCTGATTTGAGACGGTCCTCAAATCAACCCGAGTCCAAGATTGTATTTGACTCTGCCCTAACCCAACATCCCCGTATACATGGAGAGCCGCTGCTGTCCAAACATACACATCCCTGCATCCTGATACAACATGCCTGAAGGCCCGTCATAGCCAAAACCTGTGTCCCGAGACTCATCATGGTGCTCTACGTAAGTCATGTGCTCCTCCCTGCTGTCTGGACCTGGCTGGTCCTCACGATGGAACATAAAACCTCCTGTGTCTAGTAGTGTGTTGTCCATACTAGGCTGCAAAGATAGAGAGGGCTGATCTGTGTCTTACTCCCTCTCAGGCTTGACAAGGTCCACATAATCCTCCAAAAGAATCTGAGATCCGACAACCGCAACGTGCATCCCTTGGGTGCATCAGTGTGCTCCATATCTCTCCCTAACAACTCATCCGACAGAGGCTCACGCTGGCCAAATGTAACCTCTGACCTGCTCAAGTCATTGCATACTATCTCCTCATCTATGTCCTCATCCTCTGAGTCATACTCATCCTCCAACTCAGATTCGTACTGCTTGTCTGACTCAAACTCTGAGTCTACCTCACTCTTGTGTACATAAGGCTCCACACAGTGTCCAACACTAGACTTAGCCATGATCTCGGCAACTTAGGAGAACCCCTACTCATCCAAAAGGTGAGAACCATGATCCCAATCACCTACATTGGTAACAGCAACCATACCATGCTCCTCGCATAAATCTTTGTCCATGTCATCTCTGGTAGCTACATCATCCACATCCCCGTCCTCATATGTCAATGGTGCTAGATAATCAACGACATCTAATGCGCATCATCAAGTGGAAACATCTAATCCGGCATACCGTGCTCGGACTCATGCATGTCACCACGCTCTAAACTCTCAAAATCTGCCCGATAACTCCCTATGCGACTCCGTAAGAATGCGCAAATCTCCTCTTTGAACTCAATGCAGTCACACATTTGTCATCAAGCTCGATCAAGATATCTCGTGAGTCCCCTCATCTCCATCTCGTCGCGATCCTGTTTGTAGGTCTCATGACTCACTACATGTGTGTCAAAAAGGTCCACCCAAACCGCATCTGCCTCATCAAGTTACTGCTATACATGTGTGAAGTCCATGAGGATGTCCTCGCATATGCTATCTCCTTGATTCAATCTGGCCACAATGGTTGTCCCAAGCAAGCCTGCAACTGGCTACAATGCAAGTCTAAGTTTTCAGCCCGAAAGAACCTGCAAATGGCTAAAAATAAAACTAAATTTTCAGCTCAAACGGGGCTCCAAATCAACCCGAAATCATATCCACTCCTGCGTGCATAACAGTCCAGAAAACAACTGATGAGTTGGAGCGATTTAGCCCTCAACCATGTGCATAAGAGTCCTGCAAGGTTGATGAACTAGCTCTCAATGCGATCATGCGATCACACTCGGCATACATGACCAAAGCATCGCCAACCAAACATGGTTTTGCAAGAGTCTGGTACCTTGATGACACTGTAGGACCATTCCACACTAGCACATCATACCAGCATCTCACATCGACAAAAGAAGACAACAATTCACAGCCACCATATTCTACTCACAGAACTACTTGATATCATAATTTGTCACATCATTGAGCTGAATCTCATTAAACTCATAGAAAATTGGAAAAAGAGATTTTACATGAGCTTCTGAACTAGTTGGAAAGAATCAAAACATGCAGCCACCATAAATTGAGAGATGATAAATATATTATGAAGGCTAGCATCGAGACAAATAGAAACGAACAAAATTTTCCAAAAACAACAGGCCCTTTCTGTATTCCTCTATGTATGGCATGATTCCGCTAGCTTCATAACTTATGCTGCTCCCAAAACGATCAAACTGCAAGATTACTGATCTGAAATCAACCAAACACGAATCACTCTTGTCAACGACTTACTCAACAAGAGCATACATTACAATAGGAGCACAAGTAAACATTAGAGAAAATGGTCAGTTTCTACCGTCAATGGAGAAAAGCTATGGTACCCATGTACCTTCCGAGTCACAGGCAGCATGGGCATCCATGTGACGATCTATGTGGACCGTACACTAGGGTGGTCGGCCTTTGGTCCTTGCGCGGGCGTTGTACGGGAGCTCAAGTGTATGTGCAACATCTTTTTGGGGCAGGGACCCCTAAGTTGGGGCATTGGCCTCGATATGCATGCCGGAGCGTTCGACGATGCAAAAAAAAAAAATCAACGAAAATGTCCGAGGTGTCTCCTTGGTCGTAGGGGTGGTGACCGTTTGTCCATCGGACACCCGGTCGTACTTTTGTTAAGGTTTAAGCTTGTTGTATTTTAACTAAAAGCAACTAAAAATTTATGTATAGGCTCGATCTGGTGTCCATTTTAGATGTTTTAAAATCTTATATTAGGGTAAAATTGAGCACAGATTCTAAATTTGGTCTCAAAATTTTAAGATTCTAAGTGGAAACAGATCGTTTATTAAAATTGTTGATTTTTACATCACAAAAGACCATAAATTCATGGGCATGTAGTATTATCGAAGATGGGCATGTTACACTCTTTTCCTAAATCTTCCAATGTTGATGGTGGAAATACATTTGAGGCAAAGGATGTTAAAAAGAGCAAGGTGATGGGTGAAGATCGTATCAATCACTTGAAGAGGAAGGGTTTAATGTACAAGTGTGGTGAAAAATGGGGCAAAGATCATTAGAAAGTGTGAAAAGCTAAGAAAATGACTCTTAGCATGATCATCACCGAGTCTTGCAACAATGATGAGGCAAAAGAGGAAGGTCGGGGCGGTCACTCATAAATATGTAAGCGTAGTACATGGGTTCAACAGAAGGAAATATTAAAATCCTTTTTTTCACATTTTTTATATACATAAGGGTACCATTTAAAGGGGGTATTCACATGTTGAATAGAAAAAGGGTGTCTTTTATTCATGACAAATTCACGGATAAGGGGTTTTTAAAGTAGGCGTTAAATGCACGTGATACAGAGGGTTTACATATAGTGAACCCCCCGAGAGAGGAAGTGCAAGACTATGAAGGAGCACTTGGAAGATGCCAATGATGTAAAGAAAGTTGAAGATGAGGGAGGGTTTCCTTTTGATCCGGGTTGGTCAAAAAATGGAAATCTTGATTATGATGATGGATTTCCTTTATCTATGTGTGCTCATGACAAAGACCATGTGTCTACTTTGTGCAATTTTTCTAGCGATGCCTATGCCGAATGCAAAGGTGCACATACATTGAGGCTCAAGGCACGCATCAATGGCAGATTTCCTTCCTTTTAACATCCATATAATTCTTATTTATTTTGTTTAGGGATTTTTTGGCTACATAGAGAAAATATGGTATCACATGCTTTGGTTGTTGATAGTGGGAGTACACATAGCTTTGTCAACAAGAGGTCTATATGCAGTCTCAAATTTCAGCCTAGAGCTCTATCTTTATGGCATGAAGTTCAAATGTCTAATGGGGTGAAATGGATTGCACATTGGTATGTAAGAATGTGGACTTGGTTCTCACAAGTTGCTATACTTGAAAAGCTGATTTACTTGTCTTGGATATGGGTCCCATTTATATCGTATTGGGTTGTGATTGGTTGGTAACTCTTGGATTATTCCACATGAATTTACAGCAAGGGCATATGAGTTTCATGCATGGAAATGATGAGGTTATATTGATTGAAAATCATGTGCCAAGTTTCAAGATGATCAATGAGTCACAACTCAAGGGGGAGCTCAAGAATATGGGATGCATATATGTTTTACAAATTTGCAAAGGAAGAAAGCAAGGAGGAAAAAGAAGAAGTTATACATGAAGTTATGGAGTTGCTAAAGGAGTATGAAGATAAGTTTCATATGCCAAAGTTCTTGTTGCCAAAATGGGAGGTGAATCATGGGATAGAGCTTGCGATGTATTAAGAGACTAAGGTTATGTAAGAGGGGAAGAGAAGGGTGTGTGTGTGAATGGACCTATGGTCCACTAGCTCACCTATTTAAAGGTGGAGCTAGAAGGCATTTTGAATGAGCAAGAGGCCTAGTTGTATTCATAAACAACTTAATAAACAAGATATTTTCTTGTATTCTTTGAGTGAATCTCCTCCACATATCTCATACACCACGTTTTCTCTTAACATGGTATCTTGAGCTAGGTTGTGTGATGGAGGTTCTCCATTTTTTGAACCTTTTCTTCTCAATCTCCATAGCCTCTCTGCACCAACCATCAGTGGAGGATGTGGGGAGGGCTGTAGAAGACGTTTCAGCGTTTGATTTCTTCTGAATCCTCAGCTCAGGGCGCCTCATCTACTCAGAGGTGTGATATCCACGCTGCTACGCCTAGCATTGCGCTATTAGAAAACCGACGCGTTTTTCAACAGCGCTGAATGTCGTACACAGATTCGCCTTTTGTGGTGCCCTTCAAGCTACACTAGCTTAGGGCTTTTGAAGCCCTAAACCTCACAGGTTCAGAGCTCAAATATTAGCTCAAATGATGGCGTAGAACGCCCATGGGAAGAAAAAAACCAATCGCCTATTGTTTTTTCCATGGAAGCTTGCTGAAGCTTTGGATAAAAGTGTCCATAAACACAATAAGTGTTGATTAACACTAATGAGGCTACTAATGCAATAGAGGGGAGCCATTCCAAAGTGTTTCTAAACACTAAGAGTGTTCTTAAACAGTAATGGTGAATCTAATCACCAATGCAAGTGTCATTAGATGCTAGAAATATGTTCTTAAGCACCAATTATGTTTTTAAACACTAATGGTGATCTTAATCACCAAACAAAGTGTTGCTTAACACTAATGTGGTCTTAACCATCAAAGGAGGAGGTCTTTAACACTAAGGAGGCTCTTCTTCATCAACCACACACCATAAGTGCCACATTATAAGTCTTCATCGTCAACCCACTTCTATGCTTACCTTGGCAAGCTTCCAAGGAGAAATGGTGCAACCATAAGCCGTTGTCTTCATCCCATAAGCCAAAGAGGTTGAAGTTTTCTGGTTTTTAATCAACAAAATCAGTTTTTTTGAGTGGTTTAAAGTTGGGCACATGTACACTAAGTGCTCATCTTTAATGTTTTTGTGTATCACCCTTGAGGCTCTTGTTTATAAGAGGCATAGGCATGTCATAAGCCATTTGCTCTCATTTCCCAAGCTCAAGGCATGTTATTCCGCTGCATATTCAACATTTTCATCTTCTAAGATGAGTTGTAAGGTTGAGCATAGCATCACTAAGTGCTCTACCTTATTGTTTGTCATGTTTTTAAGCATCTCTTAGCATTGTCTTTGTAAGAGGCATAGGCAACATTATGAGCCATGCCCTCCTTATTGGTTTGAGCATTTACTTCAAACACTTACTCACTTTCATTAAGCTTGTACCTTCAAACTCTAATGGGTATCATGTAACCAACATGCACAAAAGCTTTTGTTGTAATCAAGGAGTAGACACTGCCCTTGACCAATCTATAAGGCAAGTGGTAAGACCCTCCCTTTCCTTTCCCATATAAATCTACCTCATAACCATTACTCTAAGAAGGAAGGCCCTCATTGCCCACCCATGAAGGAGGTCTGGTATGCAGAGATTCATCAAGCATGTTGAAGGAACATCTATGTGCAAACCACTTAGGCAAGGGTGACAGCCTTGTTTTGATCATTGTGTGAGAATGGTCAAGGTGAAAAGCATGTGGAAACAATGGCATGTATGTCCAAAGCATGTCAACTGCAAGAAGTCAAGCAAGCACAAAGAGTGGGGTGCACCATCATTAAGCAAGAAGTCAACTACAAGAAGTCAAGCAAGCGTAAGGTGCACCATCATTAAGGTGTACATCTTCATCGACATTAAATAAAGACTTAGATGGCATCATTGTTTTAGCCTCTAAGGCTAGGAACATAGTTGTAAGTCCTAGATAACCACACCACCATGACATCTTTGTACGCCTAATGTTATAAAGGCAACCTATGTCCAATACCACCTATTCCAATTTTCTTTCATGGTTGGTATTGAGGGGGTTATTAAGAGACTAATATTTTAAGGTCATTTCATGGATAGGTAGGGATATTACTAAGTCTAAGAAATAATATGGGGGAAGAGAAGGGTGTGTGTGTGAATGGACCTATGGTCCACTAGCTCACCTATTTAAAGGTGGAGCTAGAAGGCATTTTGAATGAGCAAGAGGCCTAGTTGTATTCATAAACAACTTAACAAACAAGATATTTTCTTGTATTCTTTGAGTGAATCTCCTCCACATATCTCATACACCACGTTTCTTTGAGTGAATCTCCTCCACATATTTTCTTGTATTCTTTGAGTGAATCTCCTCCACATATCTCATACACCACGTTTTCTCTTAACACGATGCACACCGAGCCTGTTAATAAACCACCCTATAGATTGTCAAAAGTGGAGAAGAATGAAGTGGAGAAGCAACTTATGGGGGACATAAGATGGGTTACTCCTAGCCAATCACCTTTTACATTACCCGTACTCTTGGTCAATAAGAAGGATGGCACTTTTCACATGTGTGTGAAATATAGGAACTTGAATAAGTCTACAATCAAGAATAGATTTCCTATTCCAAGGATTGATGACTTGCTTCATGAGTTTAAGGGTGAATGTTAATTCTCTAAGATTGACTTGAGATCGGGGTATCACCAATTGAGAATCAAAGAAGGTGATGAGTACAAGATGGAGTTTTGGACCGAGAGGAGTCTCTACTATTATTTGGTTATGCCATTTGGGTTGTGCAATGCACCAACAATGTTTCAAGCCCTAATGAATAAAGTGCTTGGACCCTTTCTTTATAAATGGGTGCTCGTATTCTTTGATGATATTTTGATATATAGCAAGGGGGAGAAGGAGCACTTGATGCATGTAAGGGCTGTTTTGGATGCCTTAAGAGCCAACAACTTGCATGAAAAGGAGATAAAGTGTACATTTATGGCACAAATGGTCGAGTATCTTAGACACATAGTGAGAAAGGAAGGCATTATCGTGGATCTCAAGAGGGTGGAATGTGTTAAGAATTGGCCTATGCCTACAAACATGATTTTATAGGAGGTTCATTAAAGGATATGCTCATATTACCTCTCCTCTTACCAACAAGCTTAAGAAAGAGGCTTCTTTTGGGATGTCATAGCCAAAAGGAGCTTCCAAAAGCTCAAGGAAATTCTCACATCAGCCCCCATACTTGTATGACCGGACTTTATGAAGCCATTTATGGTTCAAGCTGATGCATGTGGAAGAGACATTAGGCCTATTTTGTTTCAAGATCATGGAGTAATTGCATTTGAGGGCCAAATATACCTAGTTGGTCAAAGGTAAAAATCAAATGTAAAAGCCAAAGAAATTACTGGGAATCTATGCAAAATGCAATGGCATCTCCTATAATCACTCAAACACAGAGAATCATGGATCACATAAGTCAACCCACTAAGCTAAAATCAGGGAGATGATTATGGAGAGAGAATCATGGAGAGATTCAGGGGGGAGAGGATCATGGAACTTTATTAAGTACATAAACATGATTATCTTGAACCAATCAACTTTGTACTTGCTTTATAAATTGGCACAAATCCGATGCAAAATTGACTCTCTCATTTTACATTATTATGCTCTCATTATCTTGCTCATGTGATTAAGTATTTATCTCTTTTTAGCAATATTGTTATACTAATCTCATGGATCTAGTTACATTTAAACCACCTAAGATTTCTAACGATAGGCGAGGGGAGTGCCTAAAGCCATTGAATCTCTCCATCTCCCTTAGATTTCTCATGTGACTCACGTAAAAGGTGAGTCACGTATCTCTCCATATCCCTTAGATTTCTCACGTGACTCACCTAAAAGGTGATGCCTACATCAAGGGATGTACCTACTAGACCTACACCTAGTAACTCTAGTAAATGAGCCTTCTAGAACAAGGCGTTATAAGGTACCACTAAGGATACATGCTAGATCACATAAACTCTAGAACTCTCCCTTGATCAAGAATCCATACCACACAGGGTGTGCTTGGATCAAGTATACCATGAGGGAAACAAATTAGTAGACATCACTAAGATAGAAAATGCCCCACGAGCTATAAAATTCCATACATAGAAAATGCCAGAATAATGTGTCCAAAAAGTTGGTCACTTCCTTCTCTGGCTACTTTTTCTTACCCTTCTCTTTCTCCTCTTCATCTTTCTTTTTTTTGAAGTAATACTTGATGATGTGTCCCTTTTTCTTGCAATAGTAGCAAAAACAAGGAGGCTTGGTCTTCTTCTCTTTGTCCTTGACTATGGCTATATAGACATCCTCTACTAGAACTTGTGTTAAAGAGGTCTAAGCCTTGGAGCCCTCCATGCAAGTTTCCTCTAGAATGAGGGTAGAAGTCACTGAGGTAAGCGTATGATTTTTTTGGTTTTCTATCATTGAAACACATTGCTCATAGCAAGGAGGCACGCCAGAAAGTAACACATAGATTGCCTCCTCTTCATCAATGTTGATACCTATACCACTTAGTTGATCAAACATACATGTAATATCATTGACATGAGAAGAAATATGAGTTTTTTCATCCTTTTCCATCCTGTAAAGTTTCTTCCTTAAGAAGAACATGGCAACTACGTTGGTTTTCCCAAAAAATGGATTTGAGTCTAAGCCACGCTTCATTGAGAAGTCTTTGTTACTGTTGAGCTCACATGATGAATTTGGCTATCACCTAGCCCACAAATGATGAGTCTAAGACATGCTCCATTAGAAGTCTTTGCTCTGCAGAGAGCTCACCTGATGGATTTGGCTATCACCTAGCCCATAAATGATGAGTGATAAGGTCTTAGAGTCTAGATTGTTCAATTTAGTAATAAGATCTAGATCTCTATTTGGCCTCTTTTCAGCGCCATTGACCACACCCCAAATGTCTTTCTCTAAAAGACACATTTGCATCTTGATGCACCAAGTATGGTACTTGGTTCCATCAAACTTGTTTTACTTATCAAACATTTTTCCCATCATATTTGCCATGGTTCTCAACCTTAATGAGAATAGGAAAGTCCTTTATAACTAGAGTACTTGTACAATGGATCTTTCCTTTTACACAGAGACACTCTACTCAATTACCCCTTCACCAAATAAATGAAGTTGTGTGCACATAAACTCTGACTCACCCAAGTGAATTGTAGTGTTGGTAGTAAGCTAGTTTTGATGCACGCTTCACAAATTTCTTAGATGTTTTTGCTAATTTGATTGGAGCTTTTGGTTTTAGTGTGTAAAGATCTAGGCATTGTGACTAACACATTACACACTAGAACTTTCACCCCTTTTCACTAAGAAATGCAAAATGCAATGTGCTTTTTATATCTCTAGAGCTTTGTACAATATGAGATTCACAAAGAATGCAAGTGTACCCTTAACTTTTCATAGAATGATGATGTACCAAGGTTTTAATAAACCCCTTTACCATAAAGGTTAAACTTATCATGAATAAATTTTAATCCCAAAGTTTTTAGACCTCATGTTTCCTCCTAAACTGGAGGAGAAAAACTAGTAGTTGATGGAGCTTTGATTTCTCCACCGAATCGTGCACAATATTGATGCTATCGCCTACCACTATTATACCCTGAGCTATGTCAATTGCTAGTGAAATAAATTTGACACGACTATAAGCTCATTAACTCCTTAATTAAGCCTATTTTTTGAATGTGAAGCCCGTCTACACATCCTCTGCTATGTCAGCTGTTGTTTGCAGATCTGTGTGCCACTTGGAGTGAGGTTTTTTTGTTGATCCTGACCATCTTGAGTAGGGTTACAAAAAACCTAAGGTGCTGCTTGAAAAGCTTCACTTAGATAGGTGAATTGTAGCCTTCAAAATTGATTATGTTTTTTGGTCACAAAGGCTCTATGACCCCCACTTAATAACCGAGCAATAGCCACCTGTGCTTATGCAATTTCTATAGGAATAAGTTATATATCTCGATGCCTTGAGGTGTGCTACTAAATCCCTAAAGCAACATAATAAATCAACCCAATAAGTAACAAATTTGAGCAATAATTGCAAAAATGAATCTCTCAATATTCCACTCATGAGGGTAATGAGAATAATTGCTCAAGGGAATCTCAGAAAGCAATGATCACATAGAAGATTGTGCTCACATAGAGGCTCACACACAAATGTGTAGACAAATTTGACACCTTCATCTTCACACCAATGGCCACCCAAGGACACAATAAATCAGCCCAATAAGTAACAAATTTAAGCAATAATTGCAAAAATGAATCTCTCACCAAATTTCCACTTAATGATAAGAGAAAAATCGTTGTGAACAAAGCACACATACACCCACAAACACTAAGATGTATCCTATCAACACATACACCCACAAACAATAGGATACACCCACAAAGCACACATACACCCCCATTAACACTAAGATGTATCCTATCAACAAATGAAGGAACACACTCCCATGGAAAGGAGATATGATACCATGTTAAAAGACATGGTGTGAGATTAATCTTGGCAATGGTTAAGTGAATCAAACAATGAAGATGATTACCCCATAAGCTAACTCACACCAATGAAGCCACACATGCAATCATTGCGATTAAGATAAGGTATGACTAATGAGCAATGGAATGTGCTCAAGAGTCACCACATAGAGATAACCATGAAAACTATGCAAAGGGACACCTAGCTATAGCTAGGGCTATGAAACAAGCAAAGGTCACTCCCCATCCTTGCCTCTAAGAAAGGAACTTGGAAGAAGCTCTTCTAGTTTTGGTCTCATTGGTGTACACCAGTGCTAAAATTTGAAGCCTTCACAAGGCATAAAATCCCTTCAAATATTCTAGAGAAGGCCTCTTAGAAAAAAGGGTTACAAAAGAAGGCCACTATTTTCAAAATTTCTCTAAATTTTATGGCCTTCAAATTGAAGGTTAGGGTAGGCCTTTGAATTTCAACCCAGCTTTTGTGTAAAATGTGTATTCTAATTCTTTTTTATGTTACAAGAGATATTTTAATAGAGTGACTTACACATTCACTCAAACTATCTTTAAAGTTAAGGTTACATTTTCAGGTAGTGTATTTGTCATCTCACCATGAACTGATTGATAAAAATGAGTGAAGTACAAGTGAACTAACATTATAACATCCCTTACACATACTAATAAGTACATATGCTCAAGGGAAAAAACTCCTAAAGAGGGAATAAGTGTCCCGACCTATTATTACATCCACACATCACTACCACATAAATGGCTACAAATCTTCCCTACAATGATGATATATTGAATATGTACATGGATCGTGTGGCTTATTAATTCCCAAATGGAAATAAGCTCAAAGCTTTACAAAAAGCTTCAAATTTCTCTCATGAGAGAGCCTTCGTGAACATATCTTGCACAACAACAATGTCTTGTATAGAGATATAAGCCATGCTAATTTCTTCTGCAATAAGCCTCTCCTTAATAATAATGATAATGCACCTCAATGTGCTTTGTGCAAGCATGAAACATTGGGTTCCTCTCATAAATGGCTAATGCACTTTGACTATAGTGAAGATGGAGGTGGAGGAGTGTTATCCAACACTAAAATTTACGCTTGAGTCATACACACTCTACGATCACTAATAAATACTCAGCTTTCACATCTCAAAGTGGCCATTGTCAAGCTATTTCTTTTGCTAAGCCATGATATACATGAATCACCAAGGTAAAATAAAAAGGCACTAGTGGACATTCATGTGTCATAACATCTAAATCATGTATTGAATATCACCCCCCTTTGCATAGAATCGGCTAAGGGACAAAGTGCCCTGCAATTATCCGAATACTCACTTGTAGGCAGCCTACCAATTCTTAAACCCTATGCATAAACCTACTCAATTAGTAGATCTTAAGCTAAATGTTTGTCATTGTATTACATAGACCCACCAAACAGCAACGTGCTGATGAAGTGATGCATAAAATGGCTCAGACTAAGCCTAGCACCTATCTCTACTAGTGTAGCAATAACATGCTTATAGTCTTTAAGACCAAACCATTTAAGCAATCTATGTATGTACTTTGACTATAAAATCACAATACCATCATCACACTGCATAAACTTCATGCTGCCCAAATAATAATGCAATGAGCCCACAAATCTATCATCTCTAATGAGACATGTAATTCAGCCTTTGACACTAAAATATTACCATCATTAGGGCCTATGAGCACCATGCCATTAATGTATAAAATGATGACCAAAAAAATCTTTACTCCTCTTACATAGAGGGTACTCTCAGTTGGATTGTTGCAAAAACCACGTACAACCAAGCATGTGATTATCTTCTTATGACATGCTCTAGGAGCCTGCTTAAGGCCATATAAAGGTTTGCTTAACCTACATACTTTATACTCCAATCCCTTCATACTTTATACTCATATCCTATCTCAACAAAACTTTATATAAAGATTTGCTTAACCTACGTACTTTATACTCCAATCCCTTATCAACAAAACCATGAGACAGGAATACATAAACCTCCTCATGCAAATCACCAGTCAAGAAGACAGTCTTGATATCCAATTGGAATACATTCCAACCATGCCAATAATACACCTAGCTATAGTCATATGAAATGTGGGTGTAAAGGGATCATAATCTATGCGCTTACCTAAGTATAACCATTTGTAACAAGCCTTGCCTTATTGCTATAAGGGTCACAATGCTACCATCAACTTTACGCTTAAGCTTATAAACCCACTTTGTACCAATTGGTCTTTTTACTATTTGTACAAAGTAATCTTTTTACCAATGGTCTTTCTACTAAAAGATAAATTTTTGAAATACCAAGTGTAAATTTTTAGGATTAATTTGTACCAAAGGTCTCTTTACCGTTGGTACAAAGTGGTCTTTTACTGCCGTAAGATAAATCTTCCAAATACCAAGTGTCATTTTTAAGGATTGAGTTGTACTTATCCTACATGGCCTGCATCCAATTATTATTTTCTTGTGCTCTCTCAAGAGAAATTAGTTCCTCTTTTTTATAGATACTGGTAATAAGAGCATGATCCACAAAATAATAAGATGCATGATGAGAACCTACATGTGTCTTGCTAAGCAAATGAATAGCTAATTTTCTATCTTGTAATGTTTGTACTACCAGCCATTTTGGCATACCCTTGGATGCTTGTATGGCTTCTCTTTCCTCATCCACATTTGCGTAATCAATAAGATGATCTATGGGCAGCAATTCGAGCTCATTTTGGGTCAATATGGGGATGATTTGCAGCACCTTGTTAAGCATTCGTTTTTTCCATATATGGCAAGTTTCCTGGCATTGTACAAAGGTAAGAGTGTATCAAAGATGTCATGTGAGCATACATTTTGCTTTTTTTTCATAAAAGTATGGTTTGAAACAAAGATAACATCTCTACTCTCACCAACATCTATCTTATGTGGCTGGATGGTAGAGTCTATGCCATTTGCTTTTCTAAGCTGCATGGTCCCATGGTCATCACTTTTGTGCTTCATTGTTGATAAGAAGGCTAGACTCCTTTAGATCCACCTCCAACAAGGAGCTTTCAGAAGGAACGAGCCAAAGTTTAATTCTGGAGCATTATCTAACTTTCTCCAAGAGAGTCAAGTGAGTGACAATGATACGAATCTTCTCACCTCCAATTTTTATTATTGTGGAAAATATCATACATATGAATTTTAGGCAATTTTACATATTCATTCTTAATGTTCAATGGTTCAAAGTGCTATGCAATGATCCAAATGCAACAATAAAAAGAGATAAAAGTGGATTCTTTGCTATTAACTCAACAAAGTTATGGACAGATAGTCGTAATACATTTGTACTACCACAACATTGTGAATTGGTAATAATTTTTAAGAAAACCTATATTATTATTTATATATATATTAGCTTTTATTATTGTTATAAAATGAAAAAAAAAACATAGTAAATCTTGTAATACGGAGCAAGTAATCTTCCAACAACGAGCTTCGTTCGAATTGAAATGGTGGTATGTAATACAAGTTGCACCTTGAAGTAAACACATATTTGAAGATAAAGACGTTGAGGAAGAAATGAGAGAAGGCTATAATGTCTCCAATGCTTTGGAGCCTTAATCAAAGAGATGCTCATATTGTAAATGTTGTGGACAATGATGTCATTAAGAAGATCAATTGATAGAGGAGGCCTCGTTATCATCTAGTGAACTTATTGATAGTACATCCTTCCTTCTAGAGATATTAATGAATTCTCTTTTAATCTCGTATTTGAAATATAGAAGATACACGGATCGCATTAGAAATTGACCTATGGAGGCATGGACCTTGTACAAGATGAATAGTATTCCCTTTTAATCCTATGTTTGAAGATATAGGAGATACGCAGATCACATTTAAAATTAACCTTTTTAGAGCCATGGACCTTGTACAAGATCAAAAACCATAAAAGAGAATTACCAATAAAATTAACGATGCATATACCGAGGCCCGTAAGATCACATGCCTGAAAGAAACTATCTCCTTAAAAGAGTTAATAGAAAATGTTGGTAATGGTGGGTAGATCTCTTGTAATGTATGAATCTGGGTAAAGCTATGAGAACAATTGACACCAATGAACTATCTATATAGGCCTCATCAGTACATGCAAGTTTCTCCTCGATATCGTTGATCCTTATGAGGAACTCATGTATTAAATCTCTCTCATTCATATGTTTGGACTCTAACTGCTCGCACAAGTAGACCACTCGTGCCTCCTGTCAAGCTTATCCATAGCGGAAAGCATCCCAAAAATATAACAGTGCCTACCATTTTATCCTACAAACAACGAATCTCTACACAATATGCAATTATTACAACTACCTACAAGTCCGATCAATGCCCACCATTGAGATGAATGTAACCGAGAGGGAATGACTGATGATGAAGGAAACTTGTAAAGTGTATAAAAAATGGAAAAGTATAGAGTGTAGAAACGTTATAGAAGGAATGCAAAAAACAATAATAATGATGTTCTCTGATGATCATCTCGAAGATGTGATATTAATGATGACGATGACCCTTTCTATACACCAAATGTTGTTGCAGTGCATAAAACCCAAAATCCAACAAAGATAGTTTAAATTAACACTCCCTCGAGATGTTTGGGAAAACCTTACAGTATGCAAACAAGTCTTGAAATGCCCCAAAATGCGTTAATATTTTATCAACGAAACATTGTAGGGTACTCCACCTAAGAGGATAGGTTCATTTGAGACAATCAAAAGAGCAACTCGAGGAGCGGATGGCAAGGGGGTGACTGCTAACAAAACCTGATCTGCTACCAATTGTTGGAGCAGAGACAAAGGTAACGATACACACACCAATGCGACAAGCAAGTAGAGATGGAGAGAAGCATAACACTCAAAGTAGGTTGACAAGAATGTGTGAAGTATAACACTCAAAGTAGGTTGACAAGAATGAGTGAAGTATAAATGAAGTGACATGATAAGGCTTACACACACTTCTGGGGAAAAAATTCACTCAAAGAGGGAAAAACATTTCCTTGCCCTTAATAGCCTATACCCACGAGTCACTACCATATAAATGGCTACACTTTCTCAATCCCACTCTACAACTATTAACTTTGCCCAGTTTTTTAAAGGTCCCATCGTCCATGTATGCAAAACATCCCTTTGAAAAAGGACACAAGGGTACTAGGTAATATCTCTTAATATGGCTCTTTACTTCCAATTGAAGTGTTTGGTCTTGCATAATTTAAAGTCTACCTTCAATTTGAAAGGAAGGCTAATTCAAATTTCATTGGCTTCAAATTTGAGTATTGCCACTTTCCAAAATTAACCTTCCTTCCAAATTGAAGGTAGGTGATAAACTAGCTTGAGTACCTTTCAAAATTAACCTTCCTTCCAAATTGAAGGTAGGTGATAAACTAGCTTGAGTACCTTTCAAAATTAACCCTCCTTTCAAATTGAACGTTAAGGCAGGCCTTCAAATTTCAGCCTTGGCTTTGATGCCTTATGAGGGCTTCAAAATTCAAAATTGCCACTACGCAAGGTAATTTGAACTTGTCAATTTCCCAAGTTGTTTAAGAAGAACGCAAGGAAACACTCACAGAGACCTCAAATTTGAAGGGTGATCCTCTTTTTTCATTTGAAGGGCAAAATATTACTCAAGATTTCTTTCCTTGTTGTAAGGCCCACTAAAAGATTTTTCAAAATCGAGCTTTTCTTCTGAAGGGCAAAATTTTATGACGAGCTCTCAAAAATATATATATATTTTTTGAACCTTAAAAAGCAATGCTTACTTAAAAATCATCCAAATAAAGAAAATGTACAAATTTTATCCTTAAAATTAAAGGCAACGCCTAATTTCAAAATAGGTTAGCTGAATTTCAACTAGGAAAATTACACTACATCAATGAATATTGGCCTGCAATCTGGAGGAAACGCTCGCACGAACTGGATTCTGTGCAGGAGTAAGTGCGGGATTTGACTGAAGACTTGCCTTGGTCCCCCTTCTGCAAATTCTCGTGGTCCAGCCTCCAGGCGCGGCCCTGCACTGCGCAGTGTTTTACCTGTGCGCCAAGATGGCCGGACATTGAGTCTTGCACAGCCTCAGCAGGTAGATACGCCAGACGGATCATTATCATCGTTTGCAGTGGTCCTTGGGCTGCTGTCAGACCTCGGCTTTCTTTACAGGCCCGCTGCTCGCACATTATCACACAGGAGTAGTACAGTAAAGGGTTGCAGCAGTACAGTATTATAGTATCGCCTGTCTCTCACGAGTCACATGTGTGTTGTGGTCCAGGACTGCACAGAGCAGGTGCGCCTATATGACTCTCCTTTCTGCAGTAACGGCCAGCAGCTAGCAGCAGGTGGGGAACACGAGTTGTAGAGGAAGACGACGACGCTAGCAAAAACGACCGTCTGCTGACAGAAAAGGAAGCTCCGCTAGTCTTGATTTCAAAGGAGCTCCGCAGGGCAGGGCTGCGCGCACAACTCAAGCAGCCGGACGCGGAGGACTCCGGCGTCCGAAGTCTGAACTTCACCACCCTGTGAAAGGCTTCATCGCCAGCTTTTGGGGTGGAACACTAGGACAGTGTTCAGAAAAACCGAGGTCAGAAAACCGAGGTTTAGTGTTCGGACAAATTTTGAAAAATAACCTTCACATTTTTATATTAACAATATTTTAGTTATAATTTTATTTAAAAAATCTTTAAATTTTAGGAAAAAACCTAGAGAAATTTGAGGTACGTTTTTTGAATTGTTGGGAAAAATGTTTTCTCTGCGAACACTGCCCACGGAGTACACAGGCTACTGTGGCAGAGGCACACCAATGCTAGAAAATTAAGAAATGTGTTGGCATGTGGCCTAATATTTAAGGCTACTGTGGGGAAATTTTTTGCATTGAACAACTTGTAGGTGTTGAAATTTGATAGACCGCCACCCAGAGAGACCCTTGTCCATATACCAAGATCTTCCAAATTGCAATTAAGTAGCTTGCATATGAGATCCCACCTATCATCCTACTTAAGAAATGCGTTAGCATGTGGCCTCATACTTAAGATTACTTAGGGGGAAAAAATTTCCCAAAAAAAGAGGGAAGAAATTTGATAGACTGCTAAGAAAAGCCCTTAAGACCTAGTCATTTGAAGATTTTGAATTGTTTGAAGTTAAAAGTACTCAATTAATGTAGGTGGTACAACGTGTACACTTCACTGTTTCGAAAAAAACCCGTGTAAAGTAAAAACTTGGGTAAAGTGTAGTTTGCACCTTCAAGTTTAAAATTTGAATTCCTTATTTTAGGATCGAAGGTATGCAAAACCTCCACAAATTGAATGCTTAAGGTTTGCTTCTTTTTCTACTTAAAAGGAAGAGTCAAGATACCTATGAAAAGTTAGAGGTCAAGGGTATTTTACCTTTCTTGGATGGAATAGAAGGCTTTTTTAATAGCATATTATCAACATGTATATATATATATATATGATATAAATATAATATAAAGAATTATTTACAAATCAGAATATCACAAATTCAAATAATGTTTAAACATTTACTTCTAAACTAAACGTTATAAAAAAAATGTTTATTAGATTAAACTATAAATTAGTTCTCTAAAATAACCTCATTCTCACAAACATTATCGCTTACGACTTGCCCTAGCTGGTAGCTTCAAAGTTCACAGTGCACACTAAGCTCTTGTTCCCTTAGCATTGTTCCAACTTCATTCAACTCAGAGTATCCAAGCAACGTGGTAGTAAGTACACAAGTGCACACTTCACTCTTGTTCACTCAGCACTGTTCCAGCTCCAATTGATCAAGCATTATCCAAGCAAGGTGTTACGTGTACCCCATCATCACTGTACTTTGTTGTAAGTTGTAACCTGGGTATAAGCTACAGTCTACTTAGTCTCCACTCTCTACTGTTCAATGTGTTTGATTCATAGTTATCGTTGTGCTTTACGAGACTAAGATAGATCGTGGGTTGGGTTCGAACAATCGAGACGGGTTTGGAGCCTTTGCTTGACGAACCAAGGAACTTCGCAGGGTTAAAACTTAAGGTCACGCTTTACCTCTCTCTGTCTCTTTTTTAGATGCACTCTCTTTTTATGTCCCTCTCTCATCTTTGGTTTTGTGTGATTAGATGTCTGTGTGTGATTAGATGTCTATGTGCTCCTATGTAGTAGAGTGGAGGAGAGAGCAATTGTATCAGATTGAGAGAGAGAAATCGAGAGAGATTTGGATGTTTGTGTGTACGTGTGTGTATGTGTGTGTGGCTAACATTTGTGCAGTGTAGAGAGAGAGAGAGAGAGAGAGAGAGAGAGAGAGAGAGAGAGAGAGACGAGACGAGACGAGACCGCTTAATGTCGACTTAGAGGGTTATTTCTACCCAATCGACAGGGAGACTTGAACCCAGGTGGGTAAAAGAGAGAGAGAGAGAGAGAGAGAGAGAGAGATTGATGTGTCTGTGTTTGTGGGTCAGTATGTGCTCCCAGCTAAGGAGAGAGAGGGAAAAGGAGAGAGAGTCAATTATTTGTGTGTGTGTGTGTGTGTGAGAGAGAGAGAGAGAGTGTGTGGCATTTGTGCAGCATAAAGAGAGAGAGATAGTCTGGTGTTTTTTTGTGTGTGTGAGAGAGAGAGATTCGGATGTTTGTGTGTACGTGTGTGTATGTGTGTGTGACTAGCATTTGTGCAGTATAGAGAGAGAGAGACGAGACTACTTAATGTCGACTTAGAGGGTTATTTCTACCCAATCGACGAGGAGACTTGAATCCAGGTGGGTAAGAGAGAGAGAGAGAGAGAGAGAGAGACTGAAGTGTCTGTGTTTGTGGGTCAATATGTGCTCCCAGCTAAGGAGAGAGAGGGAAAGGGAGAGAGAGTCAATTGTTTGTTTGTGTGTGTGTGAGAGAGAGAGGGAAAGGGAGAGAGAGTCAATTGTTTGTTTGTGTGTGTGAGAGAGAGTGTGTGACATTTGTGCAGCGCAAAGAGAGAGAGAGAGAGAGAGAGAGAGAGAGAGAGAGAGAGAGAGAGTCTGGTGTTTTTTTGTGTATGCATGTGTGTGTGTTTGAGTGTGCACGAGAGAGAGAGAGAGAGAGGATTAATCAACTATAGAACCTTAGGAGGCGCTGCATATTGATCATCCAATCACACACAGAGATGCGCAGAGCAGGGGATGCAAAACAATTAATCTTTGATTATAGTATTGTGTGCTATTGTAACTTGTCATTCTCGTTCAAATCTTGATGTGAGTGGGTGGACAACTGAATTTAAAAACCTGGCTAAAGTGTAGCAAGTAATCAGAGATAGAGGGTTAGGGTGTGTACTGGTGCTGGTGTGTTGCTGCAAACGGGGGCTGCTAAAGAGAGAGATAGGGATGTATTTATGTGTTTGTTGCATATGGGGGGGACTCCCAGATCATGCAAGCTTTGGAGTTTAAATTATCGTCTCTTGCATGTAGAAGAAAATAAGTAGTTTATTTTTTATTTTTCTACAAGCCCTATTTTACTTTTTAAATTTTTTTACTGAACCCAATTTTGAGCACCTGACCTCAAAATGCAGTTTAACTGCTTAATTTTCTTTTTTTTCTTGGATCTAAATTTTTTCAAGAAAATGTTTGTGAACTCAATTTTGTAATGATTTTCGGAGGATTTAGTTAACAAGATGAGGCACACAACGGGGTCTTTTAATATCTACATAGGTTCAAGGCTCATTTGAGAAAAGTGTGTTAGAGAGAGAAATGTGTGCAATCCACGCTACTCGAATTTCAAGGATTTAGTAAACAAGTTGTAGTGGATAATAAGAAAAAAGGTAAAAGGTCAGGTAAAGTAAGCACCGAAGAGACTGATGAAAAAGAGGCTACATGTAGAAAAAGAGATGGGTTATCAAGGTGTGAAAATTGGAGAATTGAATTTCATTGGTTGGAATTTGATTGGTTGGGATTTGATAGAGAGAAAGCACACATGTATTGTAAGGTTTGTATGGAGGATCCCAATTCCAAAAGTGAGTTTGCAACAATAGGTGCTCAAAACATGCAGCATAGCGTCCGAAGTACACATGCACACTCTCGCACACGTAGATTATCATTGATTCATTCTATGTCAAGGGGAAGTCTTGAAGTAGGATTGAAGAAATAAAATGAAACAAATGATGAACAGATTACTAATCTATTTTACATTGCCTATTTTCTTGCTAAAAATGATATCCCGTTAAACAAGTTTATGACAATATTTTAGTTTCTTTGAGAATGCAAAACTCCCAATAGACTCGAACATATGTATAACAATGATAAAAGCTCGAGGGGGGGAAGGGGGGGGGGTCACTTATAAATATGTAAGCATAGCTCGTGGATTCAACTCAAGGGGTATTTAAAATTCCTTTTTTACATACAAGAGGGTACCATTTAAAGGGAATATTTACATATTAAATAGAAAAAGGGTGTGTTTTATTCATGAAAAAATTACAGATAAGGGGTTTTTAAATTAGGGCTTGAATGCACGTGATATAAAGAAAAATAAAAAAAAAGAAAAACCCCTGAGGATAAGAGTTGTGCAACTTTTGTTCAATATATTGGAAAAGCATTGTCACATAATATAGTGGAACAATTAAAAAATTATTCTTGTTTTGGGATCATGATAGATGAATCAACAACTATATCTATCGATGAGAACATGACAATATATCCATCTTTTCTAGAGAACCATTGTCCCCGTGCGTCTTTTTTGGACTTGTAAATGTTATTGGGGATCTTACTACTGAGGGCTTGTATAATTCTTTAATTTAACATTGATCCTAGAAAATGGATTGGACTTAAGAAAGTTGCCATTTGGATTTGGATCTTACAATGCATCCGTAACAATGATAGGAAAGGGTGTCTACTAGATTAAAGGGGTCTTGTCCTTTCATGACATCCATGCATTGTGTGGCTCATCGCACAAATCTATGTGCATCTAAAAGCATAGATTGCAAAGGCTATAGATTCCACTATCAATGAAGTCGCAACTCTAATTAAAAAGGAGATTGTCCGCAAAGAGAAATTGAAAGAATTACAAAAAGAATTCGAATGCTCAATAATTCGATTGTGTGAGACCCCTGCCCCCTCGGCACACCAAACTCTCGAGTGCTAGTAGCGAAAGTAGCAACCTCTCGCGCAGGGCAGAGCTTCCCACTTAGGGCCTTGCCCCCATGGACGTTTGGGCAAGGGACTAGTCCAGTGGTTCTTTCGAAAAACCGAGATCGGAAAAACTTTCCTTGCCCAGAGAGCACGGGCTATTCCTCTAGGAGAAATCATCTAACGCAAATTTATCTAACGAGGTCAAGGGCCTTAACTATCCTTTCTATTCTGACCAAACTCGTAGGTTACATGGCCGAATCAAAGAAGGGACTTGCGCTTGGTTCATAGAGATCATCGCTTTTTTCCCCTCAAGCGAGGCACAGCCGTTGATTCTTTTGCATAGAACAAGAATCTCCCTCTGACTTACTTTAACTATCGTGACTTGAACATAACTGAATTTTATTGTAGGAATCCACCGATCTCGCCCATGGGTTAGCCAACCACCCAACCACTATATTGGTGGGATCCCTCTTTATAAAAATTAATTGGTGGGATCCCAACCACTATATTGGTGGGATCCCTCTTTATAAAAATTAATTGTGGTTTGTCTCGGGTACCAGAGGGAAAAGAGTTCCCAGGCCCCCTAACTGGCACTCATGCAATTATATTAAACAGACACACCACTTACACACCCAATATGAAATTACCTTTTTCTCAGATTCAACTATCTTCAAGACAAAATTAGAATCAAACCATAGTGTTTCCATCATAATCCTCAATATTCTAACTCCATTGTTTTACAAACAAGTCTCATCCGGACTCTCTGTTGAAGACCAGCTAGTCAACCAACGAGATCCAATTTCATAGTTTTCCAGTTCACTTAAATAATTTCTCACCAATCCATGAAATATCCTCCTCGACATACGCATGGGTGTCCTAACAACCGCGAGCTTGTGCATCGCCTGGTAAGAACCCTCTAGGATCCTCAATTGGTGTCCTAGTACTTCACTCAGGGACCGCTTCGTTGGCCCTCGCCCATAGTACCGAAAGCGTACCATTTTCAACTGTACCGAGACTGGTCAAGACCTTGGCAGGCTTTTCCACGCGAGAGACATCCTTCGATGACTCCCCAACCAGCTGTTGCACGTAAACTCTCCTTAGACTAACAATAAGCCAAATGCTTCCTCCAGTATTTTGGCGTAAGACAGTCCTATACAAAAACAGAGTTTCTATGCAAGTAATAATTTCCCATCAAGTTTGATTTCACAAGACCCCTTTTTTTCAAAACCCAGACTTTCCTAAATGAAAATCACGAATCTTGTATCTCGGTGATCCATACATCTATTATAACGAATTTCTATCTTATTTCTAGACGATTTCGGGTCTTAGGGAAAACTTCTCTAAATCAGTAGGTTATCCATTAGAGTCGTACCTGAAGAAATGGGAATGGTCACAAGACTTGGCTTAATTTCTGATTCAAGAGATGGGCATGCATCTTACTGACCCATCTTTCTCATGTGTTCATGGTCTAGCACCGAATAATTACTCGAATTTATTCCTAAAGATATTTCTCCATTTATCTGATAAAATAATTATCTACATAGAAATATGATGAAACGTTCTCTTTTTGATACAAAATTAATTTATACATTTTCCTATTTAAAGATACAATGAAAATTCCTCTTTTGATAAATAAAAATACCCATGTATAGACATACCATGAATATACCTAGTTTAAAATATGACAAAAATTTATCTTTTAATATTTAAAATGCTTGTGCATAGAATATCGTGAAAATTCCTCTTTTTGCATCTAGACTTTTATGCAGGCACATACTATGAAAAAATGTAACAAAAATCCTTCTTTTAGCATTAAAATGTTTATGCATAGAATATGATGAAAATTTCTCTTTTTGCATTATCAAATTTATGCATAATCATAATTACATAAAAATATGGTGAGACTTCCTCTTTTAATATAAAAACTCTTATGCATAAACCTAAGTATAAATATAAGCATAATTACATTTAAGCATCTTGTTTATTTTTAAAAATATCCAATTATCACTTCCCATATGAAAATAATTACAAGAATGTTAGCATAAACTCTCTTTCAACTTAAAATGAATAAATATGAATTTTTTTAAAATAAAATAAGCTTAAATAAATTAATCCTCATTTTAATTAGATTACAAATCATAAAAATGCTAAATCTCCATCTCTATCTTGTTAGGCCTAGAGTTTTGGGTAAGAAAATGAGATTAGGACTAAGATCCATCCTTTCAAGAAGGATTTAGCCATATAGATGAGTATTCTTTCAAAAAGAGAGATTTACAATTCAAAAACATTACTTTTAAGCATAAAAGATTAACATTAATGCATTTAAACAATATAAATCAATAAAATCATGGTTTTAAGAAGAAACCATGGATTAAAAAGCTTCCCAAGCATTAGAGAGGTTAGGAAGAAGATTACCATTCAAGAAGAGAGTAAAACACCATTGTTTTAGGCTTACCCTTGGTTTTTGGCTTGATTCTTTATAGAGAGAAGTGAAGCCCTCAAAGAAGAAGCTTGGCCACCAAGTAGAAGAGGTTAATCTCCAAGAGAAGAAGAGGATTAGTGAAGCTCCAAAGCTTCACAATGGAGAGACAAGGTAGAGGGATAATAGAAATACACTAAATTGAAAATTACATTAGCATGTAAATACACTAAGATGAAAATACAAAGGAATGGGGGTCTATTTATAGGAGAGGGAGGGCACCAACCAAATTCAACTAGAGGCGTCTTGATCCAATTTGGACAAGTTAGGCACACTTTTTTGATCCAGTTTGAAAGAGGAGAGATGAAATATCTCATTTTTTCGAATTAAAAATTGGGGGTAATGATGAGATTCTAGGCGCCTCCTTCATGAGCTCCTGAGGTGTCAAAACTCTAATTTTTTTATTTGACTTTATCCCATCCTAGAGTGCTTTCATGAAGTCTATGAAATTCATCTCCACTGAAGTGTTACCTTTAGTAATGGGTTTGACAGTAGAAGTGCTATGTCCAGTGAATTTGGAAGCAAAAGATTTAGAATCCGATGCTTTGGCTCCCTTGACCACATGATATTATCTTCTAGTTGGAGGTGAAACATAAGGCATGTGTGAAATTCATCTCTGCTAAAGTGTTACCTTTAGTAATGGGTTTGACAGTAGAAGTGCTATGTCCAGTGTCTTCGGAAGCAAAAGATTTAGAATCCAATGCTTTGGCTCCCTTGACCACATGAGATTATCTTCTCATTTGATGTGCAACATAAGGCGTGTGTCCTACTAGGTGCTATAGTCATGTGGGCATTAAGTGCAATTAGTCTCATATTAGGAGTTGGTAGCACACTCACTCTAAGAAATAGATGTGTCATGGGTGCGCTAGAAAAGAGATGTGGTGAATGGTGGATGTAATGTTATTGATCTTCTTGGAATGGTTGTAGTAGTTGTGCTAGGCACAAGGAGGACTGTGTGGAAAGTGGGTGTGGCTTCTACTAGGGTGGTGGGTGTTAAAATTACATCAATGTGAGGAGCTATGGTGGATCAAATGCTAGAATCAACATCATTAACAAAGTGATTAGATGATAATTAAGACATGATTAGTGAGTAATTAACTAATAGCTTAATGTAGGCATGGATAATCAAAAACCAGCAAGTTCTCATTAGGCCAATGCCTCAATTTATAGAGTTTACATCCAAGCATCTAATCCCACTGATTTCTCCTTGATTCACTCCACCTCTTTTGCTTGATTCTCTCCACCTCTCCTAGAATATCTCCACACTTCCTAAATCTTCTCATGCTACCCTTTATTCTCTCCCAGTAGATTCTTCTCACCTTTTCACAGGTTCTCTCACATTTACAGATTCTCTTTTACAGCCTCTAGCCAAGGGCTTGTTCCCGCACACACCCTATTCACTTGCATATTTCAACACCTCCCCTCAAGTGAATACTCCTAGCACACCTAGACCCTATACCAAGTTTCCCTCTTACTTGATAGTCCGCGCCTAGCACACCTCCCCTCAAGTGAACAATCTTAGCACACCTGGACCCTATACCAAGTTTCTCTCTTACTTGATAGTCCACGACCAGTGCCTCAAGTCCCTAAACTCATAGTCCTTGACACTCTCTCTCTCTATGTGTCCAAGGCTACTATAAGTGCCTGTGACCTTGACTAAAGTGCTCACACATACATCTATCACATGACTACATCATCGGTGGCTCCAGAGGTTTTTTTCTCTGTTGGGGCAGGGTACATTGGGTTGTGGGGTCTCTCTCTCTCTCTCAGAGATTTTCACATGGCTCCTTAGTCTTTAGAGCCTCACATCTTCTCTTGTCTTCAGTCTTCTTGTCGTGGCAGCTTCTCTTCACGCGTCCATTTGACCAAACATTGAGTGCTTAATCTCTGTTTTACCAAAGTCACGTGTAGATTTGATGAAGAGCTTGGATCTCACTGTAGACTTGATCAAATCAAATTTTGACTTCACCAGCTTATAGAGCATGCTTGAAAACCCCCGGGACTAGCTGGAATTAGACCAATTTGAAGCGAGTACGTCGCATGGAGCTTTTTCCCAAAAAAATTTGGCGCATGCAAATCACGCTGGCGCCGGTGTTCTGCGCTGAATTTCTTCAATTGTTGCTTTGAGCCGTGTGTAGGCCCTTGAGTCTAGTATGAGCCCCTAAAAGGGCTTGGGCAATGGTTATGTGTGAAGGGAGAGAGAGCTCCTCCATTGGCTGGGGGTGCAAAGGTTAGTTGAAAAAGAGGTGAAAATATTAATTTTCTACTAATCCTAATTAGCTAGGTGATTAGCAACATAATGGGTTCACAAATTGATGGATTCTAGGCTTGGCTCTGATACCATGTTAAAGATATAACAATGTGATGAGCTATGGTGGATCAAATGCTAGAATCAACATCATTAACAAAGTGATTAGATGATAATTAAGAAGTGATTAGTGAGTAATTAACTAATAGCTTAATGTAGGCATGGATAATCAAAAACTAGCAAGTTCTCATTAGGCCAATGCCTCAATTTATAGAGTTTACATCCAAGCATCTAATCCCACTGATTTCTCCTTGATTCACTCCACCTCTTTTGCTTGATTCTCTCCACCTCTCCCAGAATATCTTTTGCTTGATTCACTCCACCTCTTTTGCTTGATTCTCTCCACCTCTCCCAAAATATCTCCACACTTCCTAAATCTTCTCATGCTACCCTTTTTTCTCTCCTAGTAGATTCTTCTCACCTTTTCACAAGTTCTCTCACATTTATAGATTCTCTTTTACAGCCTCTAGCCAAGGGCTTGTTCCTGCACACACCCTATTCACTTGTATATTTCAACAGTGGGGGCATAAGGCTCAAAGTTAATAACGATGTGTTAGTTACCACTCGATCAGACAATGCACTAGCAGTGTCTTGGGTAGGAATAGGACTAGGATCTAAGAATTTAAAGCTCATGCTAGCGTGATCTTGAGTCACTATATGGCCTTGTGGGATAAAATATGTGGGTTGGTGCATCGTATAGCCAGGTGATACTACAAAATTAGGATTTTCCAGGCTCACAGGGGTGTTACCATTTTGCTCACTGTGGGTGCTCTTTCTTTGGATATCCCGACTTGCATCATACGTCTTTGGAACCTTTCATGTCTGATGATCCTATGTATGTGTAAGATTCCTCCCTCCAGCTTTTGAGATGTAAATATATAAGAATCTCCCCTTGAGTCTCTTGTAATCATTCCCTCCTTCAGAAGTGGAAAAAGATCTTGTTTGACCCTGTTTTGGTCTAGAGAGAGATAATAAAAATTTAAAATATTTTTGGATAAGTATTTTCCTTCAGATAATAGGAAGTGATCCCCCCTGAAATAAAATTTTAATCAGAAATTCCTAAGTTACATTAGATTTGGACGATGGGTGAACCAAGGAGTCCCCTAGTTCAAAGTTCTAAGCTTTATTAAATTCTTCTGAATTTAGAAATATGATATCCTTATTCTTCTAAATTTAAAAATATGATATCCTTATTAAATTCTTCTGAATTTAAAAATATGATATCCTTATTCATTAAGGTTGGAGAATGAAAATAAAAGAAAAAAGGAAAATTTAGAATTATCCACAAGAAAATATTAAAGAAAGGCTCACATGAGGTGAAGGTTCCTTAATTATGAATTTTTAGATATTTTAGGAGACTTTTTGGAGGCTTTGTGACACCTCAAGAGAGGGAAAACCCTCCATCAAGGAGGAACCTAGAAATCACATCAAGGAGGTATTTTTTATTCAAAAATATCATAAAGTGGCTAGATATTTCATCTCTCCTCTCTCCTCTTCCAAACTAGATCAAAAAGTGGGCAAAACTAGTCCAAAACTTGTCCAAAACTAGTCTAAAACTTGTCCAAAACTAGTCTAAAACTTGTCCAAATTGGATCAAACTGAAGCTGGAAGCCTCTAGATTCTAGTTGGGCTTGGTTGGTGGCCTCCCTCATCTTTAAATAGATCCCCATTCCTTTGTATTTTCATCTTAGAGTAATTCTATGCTAGTGTAATTTTCAATTTTATTGTATTTTTATCTTCCCTCTTCATTGGCTCTCCATTATGAAGCCTTGGTGCTTCACTAAACCTCTTCTTCTCTTGAAGATTACCCTTTTCCTTTGGTAGCCAAGCCTCTTCCTTGAGGGCTACACAACTTTTTCAAGGTAAAGAATCAAGCAAACCAAGGGTATGCCTAAACAATGAAGTTTATGCTCTCTTTTTGATGTTAATCTTATTCCTAACCTCCCTCATGCTTGGAAATCATTTTATTTCGTGGTTTTTCTCTTAAAACCATGCTTTTCTTGATTTATGATAAACTAATGTCTGTGTTTAAGCTTAGGGTTATGCATAAACTAACTTTTATATTAAAAGTGAAATTTTAACCATTTTCGTTTCATAGAAAATGTGGGAAAGTTATGGTAAATTTTTATTATTAGAAAATGAGAGTTTATTCATAAATTCAAATTTATGCTAAAAGTGTAATTTTAAGCATTCTCAATTTATAGAAAATGTGGGAAAGCTATGGTAAAATTTTATCATTAGAAAATGAAGGTTTATGCATAAATTAATTTTTATACTAAAAGTGAAATTTTGAGTATTTTCATTTTATAGAAAAAACGAGGAAACTATGGTAAATTTTTTATCATTAGAATATGAGTTTATGCATAAATTAAATTTTATGCTAAAAGTGGAGTTTTAAGCATTCTCAATTTATAGAAAATGTGGGGAAGCTATGGCAAAATTTATATCATTAGAAAATGAATTTATGCATAATAATTTTTATGCTAAAAGTGGAATTTTAAGCATTACCATTTCATAGAAAATGTGGGGAAGCTATGGCAAGATTTATATCATTAGAAAATGAATTTATGCATAATAATTTTTATGCTAAAAGTGGAATTTTAAGCATTACCATTTCATAGAAAATGCGGGGAAGCTATGGTAAAATTTTTATCTCATTAGGAAATGAATTTACGCATAGTAAATTTTATGCTAAAAGTGGAGTTTTGAGCATTATTCATTTGCCAGAAAAATAAAGAAGGTTATGCACAAATTCTTACAGAGAATTATGGAAAGGATTATGAATATAATTCATTTAGATAAAAAATTGAATTAGTATGTGTGCATAAATATTTTATGCTAAAAGAGGAATTTTCATGATATTTTATTTTGAGAAAACTGAGAAGAGAATGTGAAAATATTCATAGGAATGCATCGAGAAAACATGGATAAATTTTAATCAGAAAGAGGAATCAGGAACATAATTAACTTCTAGAATTGTGAAGTATACGACTAGATTCTCAAAAAAAGAATATTGGGTACATTCTGAACGGGAAAAGGGATTTCCCACAGAAAAAGACCAGAAACACGCTTAGTTGGATGAATGTAAATACTTGTGTGACTGACTTATTCCTAGATTCCCTAGGAAAGGAATCTGGAATTCTTGAAAGGATCAAGGATCCAAAAGTGAACGGAAATTTAGACTTAATTCAATTGAGTCGAGAAAAAGTTGCCTTGAACTGAGCCAAGTAATGGCCGAGACTTAGAAGTTCTATCAAAGTGAAAAGTAGAGTAACTATACTTTTAACCTGGTTGATTGTGGAACAAAAATGTTGATAACTAGATCAAGGAAAGTTGATAGTCAAACCTGATTCGCTCAAAGTGAAAAGAGACCATCTTGTTTGTAGAAATTGGAATTGAGTGGAGTGATGAGAAGTGATGTGTGCAATGTTGTGGAGTCATGAGAGAAGTGATGTGTGGGATGTGTGGAATGATGTGGAGTGATTTGTGGGATGTGTGGAATGATGTGGAGTGATGAGAAGTGATGTGTGGATGATGTGTGGTTGATGTGGATTGATGTGGCTAATGTGCATTGATATGGATTGATGTGTGGATGATGTGGATTAATGTGTGGATGATGTGGGATGATGTGGATGATGTGGGATGATGTGAATGAATGTGGGAATGATGTGTGGATGATGTGGAAATGATGTGGGATGATGTGGGAATGAGTGGGATGATGTGGGAATGAGTGGAATGATGTGAATGAATATGGGAATGATGTGGGATGATGTGAATGAATGTGGGAACGATGTGGGATGATGTGAATGGATGTGAATAGATGTGGGATGATGTGAATGGATGTGAATTGATGTAGAAAAATATGGAATGATGAGAAATGATGTGGAATGATGAGAAATGATGAGGAATGATGTGAAAGGATATGGAATGATGAGGAAAGATGGGAATTTTGTTTGGAAATTGTAATAGTATGTAAAACCTATTTTTTAAAGATTGTTTTACATCAAGAATGCTGGGGGAAGCATTTTGACTATCTTGTGGAATGAGGTCGTGGGGACCTAAGTGGAAAATAATGCAACAATTGATGCAGAGTCAAAGAAGGACGTCTCGTGTGGCAAGATTGCGACCGAGGTCTTGACCAGTCTTGGTTCGGTTAAAATGGTGAGCTTTCGGTACGGTGGATGAGGGACCAAGGAAGCGGCATATGAGTGAAGCGCTAGGTCACCTGCAAAGGAACCTAGAGATGTTGACCATACGGTGCTCGGGCTCTAGATTGCCCAGGATACCCACGTGTGCGTCAAGGAAGAAAATGAGTTGGAGTTGTTTTGTGAGAACACGAGCATGGATCTGGTTGATTAGCCTTGCTGGTCTTCAACGGATAAGTTCATGGATCTTGTTGGTTGATCTAGCTGATCTTCAACGGAGAGTCCATATGGCTTTTATGTGATTATACTCCTAGGTACTATGGGCTAGGAACTATTGAAAAGGTCCCTGAGTGAGCTGGTCGTCTGGTTGCCAATGATGCCATAGGTACGCTGAGGAAGGAATGAATGGAATATAGATTTTATGGAAAAATCTTGATTATATTCCTGGGTACTATGGGCTAGGAACTATTGAAAAGGCCCTTGAGTGAGCAGGTGGTGAGTGTTTTGGTTGCCAATGATGCCATAGGTACACCGAGGAAAGAATGATTGGACATTGGACTTGGAACTGGAATACTGAGGATTATGTTAAAAACACTGTGGTTTTATTGCAATGCTATTTTGGAAATAGTTGAGTCTAAGAAAAGGTAATTTCATATTAGGTGCGTAAGTGGTGCGTAAGTGGTGTGTCTATTTAATTTTTGCATGAGAGTCGACTACGGGGCCTGGGAACGCTTTTCTCCCTGGTACCCGAGACAAAACATAACCAAATTTTTATAATGGATCCTATCAATACAGTGGTTGGTGGGCGGTTAGCTAACCCATGGGACTGGATGGGGTTAGACTGGATTGATGGATTCCTATCATAAAATTTAATTCTATTCAAGTTACGATAGTTGAAGTCATAGGATAATCCTTGTTCTATGGAAAAGAATCAACGGTTGTGCCTCTTTTGATGAGGAAAAAAGCGTTGGTCTCTATGAAACCAAGTGCAAGTTCCTCCTTTGATCTGACCATGTGACCCGTGAGTTCAGTCAGAATACAAAGGATAGTTAAGGCTTCGGACTACGTTAGAAGATTTTCCTAGAGGAATTGCCTATGCTTTCTAGGCGAGGGAAGTTTTTTCCGGGTTCATTTTTGGAAGAATCGAGGGATTAGTCTCTTATCCGGACATTCATGGGCGAGGCCCCGAGTGGGAAACTCTGCTCTGCATGCAAGGTTGCTACTTTCGCTACCAGCACTCTAGAGTTCGATGCGTAGAGAGGGCAGGGATCTCATAGTTGGTTGAAGTTTATAAACAAATAAGCAGGAAATGTCAAAAATTTATGAATTACCAGTGAAAGATTGTAATTGTGTGTTGAAATTCGTACAAGTTGATATTCAGAATGGAAATTCATAAGTTGGAAATTGGGTTTTTAGATGGAAGTACCATGTTTGTGTGGAATCCCCGACTTGCTTGAGGCCTAGATATATGATGGTATTTGCCTTATAACACCAAGGACCGTGAATACCTATATATATACCGTGAATACCTATATATATACCGTGGGTATACTGCAGCTCTTTACTTCTGACAATATATACGAGTGAATCTAAGACCTTGAAGTTATGAGCAAAAATGCTATCCGTGAGATGATGATTTCGAATGCTGGGTTGATATGATTTTAGAATTCTGGTTGAAAGTTGATGAATTGATTTGGATTCTGATTGAAGGATGATGATTTTTTTAATTCTAGTTGAAAGTAGATGAGATGAATAAGTCATGATGATGATGAATGGAGAGAATTATAGTAATGATGTTAGTAACTTGGAAGACGATCAAGACTTTCAGCAGATCACTATGGGATTAGTGGATCGTTGGCTGACAGATTGTTCACAGCTTAACCTTGGCCCAGTGGACCCAATTGTGGAATGACGAATCGAGAACCTGTAGTATAACTGAAATTTTCGTGGAGAAATGTTCAGGTGTTAAATGAAAATTACTGGTCTGATGGACCATTATTGTTTTAAGGATATGAATGAACTATTTTTTGATAATGAGTTCTGTATGTTTCTTCTTATAGAAGGGGTCTTTATCCCAGGATTCTGAGGGGGTTGACCAAACTTTAAGGAACCCCAAAATTAGTTGGATCTAAAGTTTAATTCCTTTTTGGATTCGAATTATAAATAAAGTGGTCTTTTCACCTGAGATTCCTTGAGTGTCTTGTAAAGTTGGAAAAAATGGACTTGACTAAGAAATGAAAGAGTCCCACCCCAGAGATAGCCATACAGTGAAAGCCACCACAATAGCTCATGTAGTGGAGGAAGAAAGAGGACGGATAGATTTATGTCACCATTGATGATCAAGTCTAAAATCTTCAGTTCCCTGTCAGGAATTTGATTTTTGGAATTAAGTACCGCCCTGGGAGTAAGAAGATGATTTTACCGAGATTCTCCTCAAGTTGTGAGATGAGGACATCTTGCATTTTTTAAGTGGGGTAGGATGTAAGATTCCTCCCTCCAGTTTTTGAGATGTAAAGATATAAGAATCTCCCCTTCAGTCTCTTGTAATCCTTCCCCCCTTTAGAAGTGGTGGAAAAAGATCTTGTTTGACCCTGTTTTGGTCTAGAGAGAGAAACTATTCTAGAGAGAGGTAATAAAATTTTGAAATATTTTTGGATAAGTATTTTCTTCCAGACAATAGGAAGTGATCCCCCCTAAAACAAAGTTTTAATCAGAAATTCCTAAGTTGCATTAGATTTGGACGGTGGGCAAACCAAGGAGTCCCCTAGTTCAAAGTTCTAAGCTTTATTAAATTCTTCTAAATTTAAAAATGTGATATCCTTATTCATTAAGGTTGGAGAATAAAAATAAAAGAAACATGGAAAAATTTGGAATTATCCATAAGAAAATATTAAAGAAAGGCTTACATGAGGTGAAGGTTCCTTAATTATGAATTTTCAGATATTTTAGGAGACTTTTTGGAGGCTTTGTGACACCTCAAGAGAGGGAAAACCCTCCATCAAGGAGGCTCCTATAAATCACATCATCGAGGTATTTTTTTATTCAAAAATATCATAAAGTGGCTAGATATTTCATCTCTCCTCTCTCCTCTTCCAAACTAGATCAAAAAGTGGGCAAAACTAGTCTAAAACTTGTCCAAATTGGATCAAACTGAAGCTGGAAGCCTCTAGATTCTAGTTGGGCTTGGTTGGTGACCTCTCTCACCTACAAATAGATCCCCATTCCTTTGTATTTTTTTCTTAGAGTAATTCTATGCTAGTGTAATTTTCAATTTTATTGTATTTTCCTCTTCCCTCTTCATTGGCTCTCCATTGTGAAGCCTTGGTGCTTCACTAAACCTCTTCTTCTCTTAAAGATTACCCTTTTCCTTTGGTAGCCAAGCCCCTTCCTTGAGGGCTACACAACTTTTGCAAGGTAAAGAATCAAGCAAACCAAGGGTAAGCCTAAACAATGAAGTTTATGCTCTCTTTTTTATGTTAATCTTCTTCCTAACCTCCCTCATGCTTGGGAAGCATTTTATTTCGTGGTTTTTCTCTTAAAACCATGCTTTTCATGATTTATGATGAACTAATGTTTATGTTTAAGCTTAGGGTTATGCATAAACTAACTTTTATATTAAAAGTGAAATTTTAACCATTTTCATTCCATAGAAAATGTGGGGAAGTTATGGCAAATTTTTATTATTAGAAAATGAAGGTTTATTCATAAATTTAATTTTATACTAAAAGTGTAATTTTAAGCATTCTCAATTTATAGAAAATGTGGGCAAGCTATGGCAAAATTTTATCATTAGAAAATGAAGGTTTATGCATAAATTAATTTTTATACTAAAAGTGAAATTTTGAGTATTTTTATTTTATAGAAAATGTAAAAAAATTATGGTAAATTTTTTATCATTAGAATATGAGTCTATGCATAAATTAAATTTTATGCTAAAAGTGGAGTTTTAGGCATTCTCAATTTATAGAAAATGTGGGGAAGCTATGGTAAAATTTATATAATTAGAAAATCAATTTATGCATAATAATTTTTATGCTAAAAGTGGTATTTTAAGCATTACCATTTCATAGAAAATGTGGGAAAGCTATGGAAGATTTATATCATTAGAAAATGAATTCATGCATAATATTTTTTATGCAAAAAGTGGAATTTTAAGCATTACCATTTCATAGAAAATGCAAGGAATGTAAGATTCCTCCTTAGCCTCTCAGGATGTCCAGTATCTTCCCCTGTAATCAAATCTCTCTTCAGAAATATAAAAGATCTTATTTCTACCAGTTTTGGTCTAGAGAGAGAAAATCTTTTAGAGAGTGATAATTCAATTTTTAAATATTTTTGGATGGAAAAATATCTCTTCTTAATAAAATAAGTTCACCCGAAACAGAAGTTCAAAAAGATTTTCAAAAGATGCATTAGAAATCAAGTATAATCTGTTCAAGAGGCCTTATCCTGAGGGTCAAGATTTTTTCAAAATTTTAAATTAAGGTTCCTTTGGGCCAATAAGATCAATCCATGTGTGGGAAGGAGATAAATCCAATTTGTAAAAGAAAAATACCCAAAAATGAGTAAATTCTCAGATAAGATGAAGAGTTGACTATGTACATGGGTTATTAGTAAAAAACTATGAGTATTACTAAAAAAATGAGATATTTTGGGTATAATGATTCCATTTTGACAAAGAGAGCTATGGACTCAACGGTTGAGGACCAGCAAGGTCAATCAACCAGATCCATAGTTGGTTTCAGAAAACAACTCTTACTCCTTGTTCCAATATCTTTCACGATGCATGTGTGGGTATCTTCGGCGACCCAGAGCCTGAGCACCATATGGTCAGCACCCTCTAGGATCCTTCGCAGGTCACCTAGGGCTTCACTCATAGGCCGCTTCTTTGGTCTCTCATCCACCGTACTGGAAGCTCACCATTTAAATCGAACCGAGGCTGGTCAAGACCTCGACCGACCATACACGAGACGTCCTCCGTTGACTCTCCGTTAGCTGTTGCAACTTTATCAGTTAGGTCTCCACGACCTTAATCACAAGACGGTCAAAATGCTTTCCCAGCATTCTTGACATAAAACACTCATTTACAAACAAGTCACAAATATAGTTTCTATAATGAACTCTCGTCTTTCCACATTATCCCTCATCAGTCCACATTACTTATTCCACATTCCATTCATATGTGTACTCATTGTCATCCAATCACATCATTTTTCATCTCATCACCTCAGATTCATTCACATCACATATCATTTATCCACATCCCCATTCACATTCATACATCCCCATCCACATCCACATTCATACATCCCCATCCACATCCACATCCCCATTCACATTCATACATCCCCATCCCCATCCACATCTACATTCATACATCCACACATCCCAATTCACATTCATACATCCACATCCACATCCACATCCACATTCACATCCATACATCCATTTTCACATCTACATTCATACATCCACATCCCCATTCACATTCATATATCCACATCCACATCCACATCCATACATCCATTTCCACATCCACATTCACATCCATACATCCATTTTCACATTTACATTCATACATCCATATCCACATCCACATTCATACATCCACATCCCCATTCACATTCATACATCCACATCCATATCTACATTCATACATCCACACATCCCCATTCACATTCATACATCCACATCCACAGTCACATCCACATCCACATCTACATTCATACATCCACACATCCCCATTCACATTCATACATCCACATCCACATTCACATCTACATCCACATCTACATTCATACATCCACACATCCCCATTCACATTCATACATCCACATCCACATCCACATCCATACATCCATTTCCATATCCACATCCACATCCACATCCATACATCCATTTTCACATCTACATTCATACATCCATATCCACATCCATATTCATACATCCACATCATCCCCATTCACATTCATGCATCCACATCCACATCCACATTCACATTCATGCATCCACATCCACATTCACATCCACATCCACATCCACATCCATACATCCATTTTCACATCCACATTCATACATCCACATTCACATCCACATTCACATCCACATCCATACGTCCATTTCCACATCCACATTCATACATACACATCCACATCTACATTCATACATACACATCCATATCCACATCCATACATCCATTTCAACATCCACATTGATACATCCATATCCACATCTACATTCATACATATACATCCAAATCCACATCCATACATCCATTTTCATATCCACATTCATACATCCACATCCACATCTACATACATACATACACATCCATATTCACATCCATACATCCACATCTACATTCATACATCCACATCCACATCTACATTCATACATACACATCCATATCCACATCCATATCCACTTCCATACATCCACGTCTACATTCGTACATCCACATCCACATCTACATTCATACATACACATCCATACATCCACATTCACATCTAAATCCGTACATCCAACTACATCAATCTGATTCCTATCACATCTCATCACATCTATTTATAGAATGTAAGAGAATTCTAATTTTTGATATAAAGATCCTTTATGCATCTAATTAGGCATAAAGACAACTTTAGTAGGAATAACACTTTTATAAAAATTCTTTTTTGCATCTATTTAGGCATAAATTCAATTTTAAGGAAAATAACACTTTCGAATTAAAAATAAACCTTTTATGCATTTTACTATGCATAAATTCCATTTTAATGAGAATAACACTTTCAAAATAAAAATAAATCTTTTATGCATCAATCTATGCAATTATGAAAATCACCCTTTTAATATTAAAAAATAAATCTTTTATGCATATGTTTATGCATACAAATCATTTATGAATCACTCTTTTAATATAAAAGAATTTCTTTTATGCATCTGATTTATGCATAAAATCATTTATGATGAAAATCACACTTTTAATATAAAAAAATATCTTTTATGCATATGTTTATGCATACAAATCATTTATGATGAAAATCACTCTTTTAATATAAAAGAATTTCTTTTATGCATCCATTTATGCATAAAAATCATTTATGATGAAAATCACACTTTTAATATATAAAAAATATCTTTTATGCATATGTTTATGCATACAAATCATTTATGATGAAAATCGCTCTTTTAATATAAAAGAATTTCTTTTATGCATCCATTTATGCATAAAAATTATTTATGATAAAAATCACACTTTTAATATAAAAACATATCTTTTATGCATATGTTTATGCATACAAATCATTTATGATGAAAATCACTCATTTATGATGAAAATAACAATTTTATAATCAAAATAACAATTTCAATATGCTACCTTCTATGTATAGAATTTAATTCTAATGAAAGTAACACTTTTTTAATAAAATATTTTTAGTATACATTTTCTTATACCTAGGATGAAAATTAACACTTTAAGAATACATATACAATGGGAATTATTCTTTTTGAATTAAAAAAACTTATTTTACACAATTTTAGAAAATTTTGCCATAACCTACTTTGTATGGCTGACCATTTTTTAATTTTTAATTCTCTAAAATTAATTAGATGTTCACCAAGAGTATTTAATTCATTCTAATGTAAACATTTTCTACTTATCAAAGAGAAACATTATGAAAAACTTTATTTTATCCATTAATCATTCATCTAGGATAAAGAATGGTTGGATTTACTAAAGAAGAGAGGGGAATGCCTTTTTTTTCAATGAGACATAACATCATAATCATTTTAGAGAAGATAAAATTCATAAAAACCATTAAAATTAAGCATAAATGGAAATTTATGTATTTTCTTACTACCATTCATCAATTAACTTCAATAGCATTAAAAAGCTATTCCAATTAAGCTTCTCAAGCTTGAGAGGGGTTGAGAAGAGAGAAACATTGAGAAATTATGGAAAAAGATCAAAATTCACACTTTACCTTACAAATTGCTTGATTCTTTGATCACTATAGAGGCCCCCAACCAATCAATTGGTTTGGTGTGTTGATGGAGCTACCAATGGAGATTGAAGAAGGAGGGAAGCTCCAATTTCTTCAATTTGGAGAGAATTTTAGAGAATAAAAATTATCATTGTTTTAGCATAATTCTGGCATAGTATAATTCTCCTATTTTTTTACAAAGGGCTCAGGTTCTATTTATAGGAGAGGGAGGGTCTAACCAAGACCAATTGATTTCTAGAATTTTCCAGATTCAGTTTGGTTGAATTTAGACCAGATTTGGACCTAGTTTGGTTCCTTTTTGATTCGGTTTTGATTCAAGAGAGAGGAGAGATAAAAATATCACATTATTTTTGAGTTTAAAACTCATTCAAGCATGTGAAGTAGGTGCCTCCTTTAGGGGACTCCCCTTCCTTACACATGTAAATTGGTAATTCGGTCTTCAGATGGAAGTACCAGATGGAAGTATCGCAATTGTATGGAATCCCTGACTTGCTTGAGGCCTAGACATGATGGTATTTACCTTATAGTTCCAAGAACCATGACTATCCGTATATACCAAGGGTATAACTACAGCTCTTTACTGGCAGTATATACGAGTAAATCTAAGACTTGAAATTATAAGCATTAATGCTATCCAGTTGATGAATTCGAATGTGGTTGATATGATTTTTAGATTGTGGTTGAGAACTGATGAGTTGTTTTGGATTCTGATTGAAAAATGACGATCCCTGAAATTGGTTGAAATGTAATAAACTGGGCGAAACCGCAATGAGGATGAATGGGACGAGTCCCTGTGATGATGTTCTTAGCTAGAACGACGTTAATGACTTCAGCCAATCACTATGAGATTAGTGGATTGTGCTGGCAGATTGCTACTATTAACTTTTGTCCAGTGGATCAAGTTAAGGATGATAAATTAAAAATCTGAAAAATTAAAATTCCCATGAAGGACTGTTCAGATGGGAAAAAAAAATAGTCAGATGGACCATTATTGTGTTAAAGATATGAATGAGATATTCTGAATGAATTGTTAACTGATAATGCGTTCTATATGAGTATCTTTATCCCTTGATTCTATGGGGAACTGACCTATTTAGAGAACCCCGGAATCAGTTGAATCAAAAATTGGATTGAATCATAAATAAAGAAACTTAACAAAAATTTTCGTATTGATAGGAACATGGATCGAGGTCGTCGTGGTAGAAATGTTAACCCCCAACTTGATGAAGAAGAGCTTGACCTGGATGTTCGTAAAACTCTTCATAGTTCTCAAACATGTATACAAGAGCTCAGTTCCAACTTTGACTCTTTACACAAAACTTCACAGAAAACCTGTCTAGTATGCTCTCACACAGGGATTCAAGTGCTGGTTTTTGATTGATCAACCAAGAACACATGCATATACTACCATCATCATGGCCATAAAATGCACCAATGTCCACAACCCACAAAAGCAACAATACAATCCCAACAAAGGCCCTATGGTGGCAGCCAACCCTTGCATTCCACAGTCTCTGATTTCATGGCTAGCATGTTGCTCCCCTGACGTGCATTCTTCTGTCCACGCCCCAGCTCATTGAGTATCAACAACAACCAAGCAGGCAACCACGCGTGCAATCTTCTGGCCTGTAGGTCATAGAGCAAGTCCTCCCCCTCTAAGGCTTCTCCCCTGCTCCACACAAGATCTTCTGGCCACTTGACTGGCTCCTGTCTCTTCAAAATCAGCTTAGCCTACTCCTCAGGCTCTAAAGCACAACAAAACAGGCCGCCTCTCCTCCTGGCCTCTCCTGGCAGCAGATACAGCACAAAGAAAAAGCACACTTACCTCTCGTGCTCTCTAACCAGTGATCCTCTTTTTCAGGTCGCCCTGCTTCCTACTGCACCAGTATGCAAAAACAACAACACTTCTCTCCAAAAAATCACGTCGCCTCTCTTCTCTAACTTGTTGCCCAAAGCCTTCGAGATGTAAATTCAGCAACCTCTGCTAGCAAACTGCATTCCAAACTCACTCGCAAGCTACTCTAGCTCTGGTTCTTGCTCCCTCCAACCTCCTCTCAGCAAATTCAGCGGCCTCCACTCGCCATCTTCTCTCCGGACAATCGTAGCAAGCCCGCAGTCAATCTCCTCTGCTTCCACAGCTTCCCAACTTCCCCAAATTCAAAAAAACACAGGCGCCCACTTCAGCTCCACGCTCTCCCCTTCATCACCTTCTCAATTTTTATAGCAGCTCTAGCCCATCGACATCCTCTCCTCTATCCCTTCTTCCCAATGTAGCAAGTTCACTCCTTTGAGGCTATGTGGTCCCTTTCAATCCCTAATGTCCATGCCATTTTGGATTCTGGCGCACACGATGAGGGTAGACCTGCCAGGATGCCGTTGGCGGCCGCCATTCTGAGTTTCTAGAAGCTTGAAGCTTCTAATTTCATATTAGAATTTTTATGATTTATGGCTGTTCATGCTGCGCAGCCCTTTCAGCCAAGTCCCCAAGCCACTTAAGCCTTCCCATCCCTTGTTCACATGCCATTAGCACCACCCCTTTTGCCTCCTCATTAGCCTTACGTCACACGCCACAAGTCATCCATGCTATATATTTACACAGGGCATGCTCAAATGCAAACAGTCAGCACTCATGCAGGCACTGACACACACACCCGAAGACTCGCCAACAAAAGCAACAAGATCACCACATCATGAGGATGCAAGGCCTGATGGTTATGCCTCTGCTCCTCCTATACAACAGATTTAATCTCAACCAAAACTCAAAACTGACCCAAACTGATTACATACTTCCTGAAACTCTTAGTACTCTGCACAGTATATACACATCATCAGTCTCTGTTTTTGTCCACACACCGTCTCAACTGAAATACCCAAACCTGGACCAATCTCAAGGCTTCCTTTTGGATCAAGGTTTTCAGGGAAAGGAAATCAAGGATCAAAATTCCAGACTCCAGCCCCTTCCGTCCAGAGTAATTAGGGTTCTATTTGCCAAAATCAGGGAAATCCCAAAGGTAGACCCTTTATCCAACTAGTGTTGTTCTCATTAAAATTGATTTTATGCATAGAAAGATGCATAAAGGATTTATTTTTATTTCAAAAGTGTTGTTCTCCTTAAATTTGAATTTATGCATAAATAGATGCATAAAAGGATTTTTATAAAAGTGTTATTCCCACCCACTGAAGTTGATTTTTATGCATAAATAGATGCATAAAAGGATTTTTATAAAAGTGTTATTCCCACTGAAGTTGATTTTTATGCATAAATAGATGCGTAAAGAATTTTTATATCAAAAATTAGAATTCTCTTAAATTAATGGATATGATGTGAATAGAAGTGATGAGAATGTGAGGTGAATAGATGTGATGAGATGTGATGTGAATTAGATAGATGGGAATGAATGGATGGATGGATGTGATGTGAATAGAGGTGAATAGATGTGATGTGAATAGAGGTGATGAGAATGTGAGGTGAATAGATGTGATGAGAATGTGATGTGAATTAGATAGATGGGAATGAATGGATGGACGGATGTGATGTGAATAGAGGTGATGAGAATGTGAGGTGAATAGATGTGATGAGATGTGATGTGAATCAGATAGATGTGAATGGATGGATGTGATGTGAATAGAGGTGATGAGATGTGAGGTGAATAGATGTAATGAGATGTGATGAGTCAGATAAGTGTGAATGAATGGATGGATGGATTTGATGTGAATAGATGTGATGAGATGTGATGTGAATTAGATAGATGTAAATGAATGGATGGATGAGATGTGATGTGAATCAGATAGATGTAAATGAATGGATGGATGAGATGTGATGTCATGTGAATCAGGATGTAAATGAATGATATGGGATATGAGTGGATGATATGTGATGAAAATGGATGTAAATGTATAAGTGAAGAATGGATGTGAATGTGTATGTGAAAGAATGTGATGTGAATGTGTATGTGTATGTGAAGAATGGATGCGAATGAGTATGTGAAAGAATGGATGTGGATGTATGTGAAAGAATGGATATAGATGTGTATGTGAAAGAATGTGATGTGATGCAGAGAGATGTGATGTACCATGAATATATGTGGATATTAAGTGAGAGATATGAATGTATAGATAGATGTGAGAAGTCGTACATATGAACGATTGGATTGGATGTGGATGAATGAGATGAGATGTGTATGAATGAGAAATGATGTGTATGAATGAGAAATGATGTGGATAGAAGTGATGTGATATAATGGTGATGAGAATGAATGTGATGGATATGAATGAATGTGAATGTGATGGATGTGAATGAATGTGAATGTGATGGATATGAATGGATGTGATGTGATGGGATGTGATGTGATGGATATGAATAAATGTGATGTGATGGGATGTGAATAGGGATAGATGTGAATGAATGAGATTTGAGGTAAAATGAATGAGATGTGATGTGATTGAATGAGATGTGATGTGATTGAATGATATGTGAGGTAAAATGAATGAGATGTGATGTGATTGAATGTAATGTGGTCTGAATGGATGGGATGTGAGTGAATGTGATGTGGTCTGAATAGATGAGATGTGAATGAATGTGATGAGATAAGATGTGGATATGGGTAGATGCGAGTGGATGAGATCTAATGAGGATAAATTGAGGAAAGATGTGATGAGATGAAAATGATGTGATTGGATGAGAATAGAAATACTTATGAAATGGTTGTGGAATTAAATAATGTGGATTGATGATGGAACAATGTGGAAAGACGAGAGTTCACTATAGAAACTGTATTTATGACATGTTTTTAAATGACTGTTTTATGTCAAGAATGCTGGGGAAGCATTTTGATCGTCTTGTGTGATGAGGTCGTGGAGACCTAATCTCTTAAAGTTGCAACAGCTGACGGAGAGTCAATGGAGGATGTCTCGCGTAGCAAGGTCGATCAAGGTCTTGACCAGCCTCGGTTCGGTTAAAATGGTGAGCTTCCAGTACGGTGGATGAGGGACCAAGGAAGCGGCCTATGAGTGAAGCGCTGGGTCACCTGCGAAGGATCCTAGAGGGTGCTGACGGTGCTCGGGCTCTGGGTCGCCCACGATACCCACACGTGCGTCGAGGAAGATATTGGAACAAGGAGTAAGAGTTGTTTTCTGAATTCAGGCATGGATCTGGTTGATTGACCTTGCTGGTCCTCAACGGATGAGTCCATGGCTCTTTTATATGGATCCGTTGGTTGATCTTGCTGATCTTCAATGGAGATTCCATTTTGAGATGTGAATATATTACCGAGTACTATGAGCTAGGAACCATTGAGAAGACCCCTGAGTGGATAGGTGGTGAGTGTTCTGGTTGCCAATGATGCCATAGTAGGTACACCGACGAAGGAATGATTGGAAATTAGAATTCAACCAGAGATTTTGGAGGATTATGATCAATGACTATGATTTCATTAAATGATTGTTTTAAAGATAGCTGAATCTGTGAAAAAGGTAATTTCATATTGGGTGTGTAAGTGGTGTGACTAGTTTTAAGTTTGCATGATTATCTAGCTAGGGGGCCTGGGAACTCTTTTCCCTGGTACCCGGGACAAAACCTAACCAAATTCCTAATTGGATCCTATCACTACAGTGGTTGGGTGGTTGGCTAACCCATGGGACTGGATGGGGTTAGGCTGGACTGATGGATCCCAAAAATTAGACTCAATTCTGTTATGGTACGATAGATGAAGTAAATCCCAGATAAAATTTGTTCTATGGAAAAGAATCAACGGCTATGCCTCTCAATGAGGAAAAAAGCATTGGTCTCTATGATCCAAGTGCAATCTTTTCCTTGATCTGACTTTTATACTTACGGGTTCGGTCAGATCAGTTCAGTTAGTTAAGCCTTTTGACTACGTTAGAGTAAAAATTATCCTGGAGGAATCGCCCGTGCTTTCTGGGCGAGGGAAGTTTTTCCGGGTTCAAAACCGAGGGATTAGTTTCTTGTCCGGACATCCGTGGGGGCGAGGCCTCGAGTGAGGGACCTTGCCCTGTGCAAGAAGTGCTACTTCCGCTACTAGCACCATTGAATTCGTTGCGCAGTGGGGACAGGGATCTCACACATCCTGTAATTACAAATCAAGATGAAAACTGTTAAGAAAATTGGAGCTAAAGAAGTAACATCTTTGACACAAATATAAGAGGTACGCACAAATATTACCTGAAAAACAAATTGGGACAACAATGCCATTGGGACATTATATCAACTTGGTTTGCCCACTTTTTTATTATTGCAAGCAACTATTGTGGTTGCCCACTTCCGTTCATCCTATGTTAGCTTCTGTAGAGTAGAGTATTTGGGTTTGCAAGACCGAAACGTTGCATAAGGAAAATATCATGCTCTGGTGTGTGTGGAACATGCACACAAGTCACCCTGATGAAAAAAAACCAATTAATAACTTCACAGAGAATACTTACATACAAGACATTGAACCTATTATCTAACTTGCAAAATATTTATATACCTGTTGAGGTTTTCCAGGTTTGTTAATTACTTTGACTCTTCTTCCTTTGTGAAGGAAATGATGTGACACTGATGAACTTGAGGATATCCTTCGAATGTAACCATTCTATGTATCCAAGAAAATGAAAAAATTATATTGGATCTTGCAAGCAAGTTAGAAAACATTTCAAAGGAAGAATCTTTCAAGAAAATTATATTGGAGCTTTCAAACAAATTAAAAAACATTTCACAGAAAGAAGTTTGAATTTAACTTACTTGTTTGCATGCATTGAAGTCATGACACAAGTCTATGTTTTCAGTCCCAAACAACTAACTTTTTCCTAGCGAGGTGAGTCCACTTCTATGTTTCTTTGAGATTTTCATCAAACATATTTGATTGTTTGCCACCAAAACCTAATTTTACATCTCAAGTCCTTAGGGTTATTTTCTTGGGGGGATTTCCTAAGAAAAGTCTCAAAAACAATGAACTCTCCCATTGATGGCACATAATCGTGCCTATTGAAGCTCTCTTCAAGTTTCAAAAGATGGTCATCTCTGTAGTTCAAATGGCTGGATTCGCATAAAGCCTATTCCATGATACAAGAGGAAGTCTCACATCATCGCTCGACAAAGTTTGAAGATAAGGTCCAGTCCTACAACATCTCAGTTTGCACTAGCCTCCCAAAATTTTCCGGTAGGGAGGGCAAGTTATCGTCCTCCTCTTCCACCGGTTTCCTGACAACCCTTTTTTGAGAGCTTTGTGGGTAGAGGAGCCTGCTACAATTGTTCCTTGGACCACATTTGACACAATCTCACTTGGCCCTACATTTTTAGTTCTTTTGGACACTATTGGTTGATAAATGTTGATGACGTCTTGTTGCTACTGATGAGCTTTTCGATATCAAGTTGCTGAAGCCATTCTACAACATACAACATTGCAAATGAGTTTAAAGTCAAGGGTAGAGGTGGCTTGTGTGTATTAAGAGTGTGTTTTACTTTGTGTGTGTATACCTAAGTGTATGGGGGGGAGAGAGAGAGAGAGAGAGAGAGAGAGGGATCAAATGATGCGGTTTTGTAATAATGACATCATGCATACATGCGTTGTGGACAAGAACATTGACCATCCCCCACACAATGTGCCTACTATATGGCTAGTGGGATGAAGGCATAAATATGACAGTTGAGGAGGTAAATGCATTGGTTCTTGCAGGCTATAACTTACAAAGTAAGCCATTGGGAAGGGAAGCAACAAAATCCATTGAGCTCAAGTCAACCAGAAGTGCCTAGAGGAGAGACAAACACATTCAGAAATGATATGTCAACCAGAAGTGCCTAGAAAAGAGACAAACACATTCGGAAATAATATGTCACAAGATGGTTGTCACACAAAATATAGAATAAGAATTTCAAAAGAAGATACAAAGAAGATATAGAATAAGAATTTCAAAAGAAGATACAAAGAAGATACAAAAAGAATCAAGAATGTATTACAAATAAATGCACAAGTTAAACAAGTGCAAGTTTTTCAATCCTCCAAACATGAGGCTTTCACCATTGAGACGTTTGAAGAAGGTTCTCATGTGGGAAGTTATGATGTGCATATCAAAATGCATCCATCAAGCTCATGTCCTGATTTTCGGGAAGGGTCAACCAGAAAAAACCCTACTTAACATGCAAGCACTTGTACTTTGTGTACATGAGAGTCATGGGATTAAGCCAAAATGAAAATACGTTTATTAACCAACAAACGTTTGCAAAAAGGGAAGTAATAGAATGTCTCATGTTCCTAATGTAACTTGCGAGATGTATGGGATGTGCAAAAATATTCTAGGGTATCATTTATTGGAACAATTTCCATGGAGTAATTTTAATTGAGCTTGTATCATTTTATTGGAGTAAATTTATTTTGCTATTGAGAGAGATTGAGAGAGATAGATAAGAGAGAAAAGAATAGAGAGGGAGAGACAAAAAGAGAGAGAAAAAGAGAAAGAGAAAGAGAAAGAGAAAGAGAGAAAGATAGATAGATAGATAGAGAGAGAGAGAGAGAGGGAGAGAGAGAGAGCCCCATTATTAAAAAACTACTTGCCATATTTGGGTTTATGCTTGCCAAAAAAAATTCTTTCTATACCCTTGGGATCTAGATGCATAATGTTGAGAAGCTACAGGATGCATAATGTTGAGAAGCTACACAAAGCTCTTATGCCATTATGGGGTAGATGTTATGGCTTGTTTTGAAGGCTTATTGGGCAATTTATAGCCATATACATGCAATTTTGGCTTCCCATACATGGTGTGAGCATGAGCTTAAAGTTGAGATTAGTCCATTGACATATACTCTATCCATGTGGATTGTGATTATACGTATCAATGGTTTGGATGAAGCCTCTTGGGTGGGGATGGTTTGTAACAAGATGAATGGTCTCATATGAATAATGGGCCTAAGGTCAATGGATCATGCCTATGGATAATAGTAATGATAGTGTGAAAGGGGTCATCATGTATATATACTAACATATGCCATTATTGTGGGTAGGTTGGATAATCACTTGATAATGACAAATACTCTCTTTCTACCTTAAACCTTTGTTAATATTTTGCTAATCTTTGTTAATCCATATTTTCTTAGGCAAATCTAGTTCAATGGCTAGTTACTTTCTTTCATGTAATTAGAGCCATGAGATTAGTATAACAATATTTTTTCTAATGAAAAGAGATAAACACTTAATCACATGAGCAAGATAATGATATCATAATTATGTAAAATGAGAGAGTCAATTTTGCATTACATGTGTGCCAATTTATAGGCAAGTAAAAAGCTGATTAGATCAAGCTAATCATTTTTATATTATTAATAAAGTTCAATGATTCTCTCCCTTGAATCTCTCCATGATTCTCTCTCCATAATAATCTCCCTTATTCTAGCTCAGTGGGTTGACCTTATGTGCTCCATGATTCTCTCTACTTGAGTGATTGTAGGAGATGCCATTTCGCATAGATTTCTAATAATTTGTCTTGATTTTACATGTGATTTTGGCCTTTGACCAGCTATGTATATTTGACCCTTTAACCCCTAAGGCTCTAGGAATTAATATTTGGTTGATTATTCCAGCATCTATATGTACAAGTGTTCACATCACATCTCTAGTGTGTGTGTGTGGAGAGTGTGATGAGTCTACCTTAGTGCATAGTATACTAAGTGGTATTTGTGGAAGATCCTCTCTACTTGCATAGTTTTCATGGTTATGCCTATATGTGGTTACTCCTGAGCACATTCTATTGCTCATTAGTCATCATAACTTATCTTAATCTAAGTGATTTCATGTGTTGCTACATTGGTGTGAGTTAGCTTATGTGGTAATCATCTTCATTATTTTATTCACTTAACCATTGCCAAGCTTAAGCTCACACCATGTATTTTAACATGTGTTGGCACCCTTTTTATCCATGGTTATTGTTGTCGGTAATGTTTTCACATGTTTGGGTGCCCTTTCCCCCTTATCCAACTCCAACTCACTCCGCACCTAGGGAGAGCTGATCACACCACATGATGCTACATCCTCATGTGTATGGAAATGATCTCCCATCCATGCACCATATGCGACACCTTATCCCTCATAACACTCTTTGCATTTCTTTGGTTGATGTTTAGTTGTAGTGTCCCCTTTTTTAGATGACACTAGACATACATTGTTTTGTAGGGGGGGGGGGGGGGCATAAGGGCACCTCCCATGTGTGTGATTTTTGACATATCTCAAGATTTTATTCAAGAAGCTCAAAAATGATCTCAACCTAATGCCTTTTTGAAGATGTGAGCCACCATGTAAATGGATGTGCAATGTTGTAGAACTACATCCTTTTGCATCAATTTTCTTTGATAAAGTGGCCAATTTTTCTCTAATGAAGTCGTATTTGATGTCAATGTATTTTGATTGCTTGTGAGTCATGAAATATTTTGTGTTAAAAATTGTGCTCTCCATTTCTATACCACCAATGGTTGCAGTTTGTTATGCAACCCTATTTCTTCTAAGAGATATCCAACAGAATTCCTATGTATCATGATATATTGCAATATAATTTCCCTTTATGGTGCAGAGCACTAGTAAGGTTTATATTTAAATAAAAAATTCCTATACAAAGCACTAGTATGGTTTATATTGAAATAAAAAATTCCTATACAAAGAAAGAAAACACTAGATATAGCAAACAAAAAGTTTCTATGTAGATCTAGCAAATAAAAAGATATACCTAGAAAAGATATACAAAGAAAGAAAACACTAGATCTAGCAAATAAAAAGATACACCTAGAAAACTCATGTTTCATCTTGTAAATAAGAAGTATATATATTTAGAAAGGGTTTTGGAGCTTATCTAGGTGAATTTTTGTCTTTGCTTTCATGTACTTTGTGTAATTTTATGAACCACATCATATAACTACCTCTTCTAAAAGTGTGAGGGAAAATGGCATAAACAATATAGATTATGATCTTATTATAAGAGATAAAAACAATGCAACATGTGGTTCATTTTACTGGTGTAACAGAGGACAACCTTCTACAATTTTAATAGTTTGGTTTTTTTAGGCAAACTTAATATACATTATTGGTGTAAGAGAGGACAACCTTCTATAATTTGTGGAGAGGGATAGATTAATGTTCTCTTTTTAAAGTACAAAGAGTTAATTTGTAACTTGGATTTTAATATTCTATGAATGTTGTGTCAATAATGTTTCTTCCACAATATTCTTTATTTTGGGAGCTCTTGCAATACCATGAGATTAGATTCCTTGTCCCAATTATAATTTATGTACAAAAACTATATTTATTCTAAAAAATACATATTCAACAAGCTTTGAAAACATCTTCTCAAAAAAGCCTCCTTGTTTTATCTTGAACCATGTACACACCCCTTACACATAGAGGTGGCTAAATGTTCTCATATACATAAGTGACGAGATGTTCTCACACACAAATGATTGAATTTATCATGCATTTTTCACTATATAAGAAATTTTCTCTACTTACTATATACACTCCTTTAAACTCCTTAGGCCATGTCAAATCCCATGTGATTCACATGATAGTTCTATGAAATTGATCTATCTTCATGCATGCCATGCTACAAAGAAGAAAAACACATATGTTGGACTCTCCCTTGTAGTGGAATATGGTAAAGTAAATATTTTATTTTCTCATGCTTCACTTTCCCTTCGTGCCCCTTCGCATATATTCTCGCCCTCATCTACACCCTTCTCTATGTGTCATGGTGATGAAGTTTTTTTTAAAAAAAATTATTCAAAACTCACCTTGGCTTTCTTCATGACTTATAAGTAATGTCCACTAGTAGCAAGAGTGTGGCTGAAATCATTAGCAAGTCTGTCTTAGTGAAAACTCATCATTATCTTCAGTCAACCAACCCTCCAAATATCCACTAAGCACCTATAGGAGAGAGATGTTGCCCAATAGAAGAAGAATTAATAGAGCTTCTAGCAAACTGTGAAACCCAAACAAATCTTGGTATTATAAAGAAGGTATTAAAATGGGTTTTGGTCCTTATCTTGCAATAAACCTTCATTTGTATGGGACATGGGATATGAAATAAGATATGGGTTATTAACTTTCTCATGGGGATTACCTTAAGTGGTCATAACTATTTAGTTTAACACTTGTGTTTTTTGAGCCAAAATTGTGAAGCATTAGACACTGCCCTTGCTTTTGTAGGAGGTAAGACCTTGCTACAACTCCTAGTGAGGTGTGAGAAAAGTTTAGAGGGGAGAACTTTCACACTTGGAAAACCAAGGTGAAGTTTAATCTCATGAAAAAGGTCTTCTAGAACATTGTTCAAGGGAAAGAGGAAAGGCTTACTACTAGAGAAAGTAGTGCACAATGGGATTTAAAGAATGATAAGGCACTAAGCATTATAGGGGAACACTTGGATGATACTTTTGTATATCTTAGTTTCACCCGTGATACTTCTCAAGATGCTTGCGAAAGCCTAGATAAATTACTTTGTGCCACTTGTAAACACTTCAAGATTAGTCTCCTAGTGAGGTTCTTTGGGCTTCAAACAACCTCCACAACTACTATGTCTGCCCACATTAATGATTTTAAAAGCCTCTTGACACAACTCATAGGAATAAGAAAGGAAATAGAAGATGATGATAAAATTGCTGTGTTGATTAAGAGTGTGTTACATCTTGATGAATATTAAACCTTTGTCACAACTCTTTTAAATCTTACTACTCCATTCCTTATCAACATTGAAGCTTATCTCTTGGAAGAAGAGAAGAGGATTCTAAAGAAGATGATGATAAAATTGCTGTGTTGATTAAGAGTGTGTTACATCTTGATGAATATTCAACCCTTGGGTGTCACAACTCTTTTAAATCTTACTACTCCATTCCTCATCGACATTGAAGCTTCTCTCTTGGAAGAAGAGAAGAGGATTCTAAAGAAGAGTGAGTACCATGTTGATGGTGCTTATTTTGTCAAAGGGAAAGCCTCATCCTCGAAAGCCACTTTTTGTGGCAAACAAGGACATCTTGAGGATTTTTTTTTTTGCAAAGAAAAAGGCCCAAAAAGCCTATCTTACCGAACAGAAGATAGAAGAAGACTCTCCATTGAAGTCCACCCATGAGGCCAACCTTTTCTTTGACGACTATGATTATGCCTTTTGATGGTCATGGATTTGGCCCGTTCTACTCTCACATCTTTTATTTAAGCTTCGATGCTCTTTTTATGGCATTGTAAACCAATAGTTTTTATCTGATGTACCATCTTTTCTATGGGCATCTAGCTTAGTGAGATAGCCACCTTTGTGTATGGAAAACTCACCTTGGCCATCATAACCATTGTATCTCCAGCTTTGTACCTACCTTTGACTATGGGAGGGCATTCTAGGTAGGTCATCTTAGCCTTTTTTAACTTTAACGATGTTTGGCTCATGGGAGGGTGTTATAAATAATGCCCAAACATGTGCTACATTTCCTAAGGTGTTTTTAGCAATTATAGGAGTCATTTGGTAAAACACTTTCATCAAGCATAAAAAGGGAAGCTCGTGAGCATCTAGTTTGGTTGAAAGAATCAAGGAGCTAATTTCATGGAGAAGATTATGGAGGAGAATATGTAGGTCTAATCAATGATGTAAACCGCTTGAACCTTTTGGCCTATATAAAGGCACATCTAATACAAAGCAAAGTAAGCATGTTTTTGTTTACTATCATTCTGTCTCATTATTTATTTTGTTGATATTGTATCCCTAATCATGCTTCCATTATCACCATGAAATATTGAGCTTTTGATCCACCGTAGTTTTTAATAAATGGTATCAGAGCCAGACACCGCTTCTACTATGCTGCTCTCTCTCGTCACACTTTCTAGATAGTAAACAATAGCAGGTTGTTGCTTTTAACTATACTGTAATTACTCTAAAGCTCACCTATTTGTGCCACTATTGCTTCACAACACCATTGTCATTTTGATCTACTATTCAACGTTCTTCTTTAGTTGTGCTTCTTTTCAGTAGCCCATACCATCCTCTGAGGCAACACCTGCTCTAGCCGTTGAGGTCCGGCACACATTGATATGTCAAGGAGACCTGCCTCTATAGCCCATCCAAAACACACCACTATGAGGAGGGAACTACCACCAGCACCACAACACCAGAAGACAATGACAAATCCAGGCAACAATACACTCAATTGACCAACTAGTGATCTCCAATGACCCTGACCATCCATCAAAATAGCTCAGGTGACCTCAGCTAACATCTAGCTGACCAGAAACACTCTTAGTTGACACAAACATATCAGATTCTGTCCTAGAATGGCTTTTGAATGTTGATGCTGACTCCAGGCAAAAAAGAGTCCTCCAGGTTCCTCTATTATCCTCCAACATCAGCACACTTCAAGACCTTATTTCTGAGATCCACAGCACTTGTCATTATTCCTTTGCTGACATGAATTCACCTCACTTGATACATAGCTGACAAAAAATTACCTCCAAACTCCTCTTGTCCTTGGTCAAAAATGAGCCCTCTAGACTCCTAGGATTTCCTCCAATGTCAGCTATCCTTATATTCACAACCCCAAAAGCCTTTTGGACACCTTGCCAACCTTCTTCCAACCTTTCTTTGACCTTCACACCTGGTGAGAATTACTTCAACATAGAATCGACTGATTCAAAATCCCTCAACTAAAACTAAACCTTTTCTCAAGTATCCTCTCACATCTGTCGACTCTCACGCTGCACCAAACTGATCAAGATATCACATTAATCACTCTCTGCTAACAGTTGTAGGCCCACACAGCTGACCCCAACCTGTCTATTCCCTCAAATACCTCAAAGCTGACTAACTGACTGAGTTGACTCACGTTTCTTCTCCTCTGTGTCCCGCTGACTCTTCTAGATCCTCTGAACACTCAAACCAAACCAGGATCTATCAATATAGAGTCTCAACTAACAACAACAACTGACTCACAGCTGCCATAGAAACACCACTCAGATCACAAACTCATTTGACTACTGTGACAACGGACTTCTGACAAACTTCTAACAGTCAACTGTGACTCAAGATAGCTTTAACTCATACAAACCAAAGCAAGGTCCCTACGCCTCTTCAGCTGACTATTCTGATGTCCAACTAACATAGAACTAACTCTGTACCCTCTCATCTCACAGACTGACTCTTCAACCTGTCATTTGACATAGACTAAGTCAGCACTTGCTCAATACCATCTCCCTAGTCATCAGGACTGGCACCCACCACAGACGCTTCATCTCCATGAACTCAAGGAAAACAACATTCTCATCACAACTGAAACATTAAAACAAAAGACTATATATCCATACACAGTTGACACCAGCTAAAGTTTGAGATTTCTTCAGGTGGACAAAAACACATCATTGTCTCAAACAGCCCTAAGACATGGGCCCAAACACAAGAAGAAAAAAAACAAAATACTCAAGGATTCCCCACCACAGGCAATAACCTATGACAAAACTTTACATCACCATCTTTAGTAGCTACAGTTGATGATGAATTGAGCTGGGTCAAGTCTCTAACATATAAGTTCCTTAGAGAGCCTAGGGGACACTCCACCTAGCCAACTCTCTGTTCTCTAGTTCTCCCTCTGCTGCTTTGACACATCCAATCCTCTCACACTGAGCTATATTCCTCTACTATCTTGAAAATAAACTGGAAGAACTCTAGCCTGCAACTTCATAAAGAAATATAACCTACAGGAGACACCCTCCACTGCAATCTTTGACTTACTCTCTTGGGTGGTCTCTCTCGCCTCTCGTTTTGAAGATCCATCCTTGAAAATTTTCCAAATTCACCTTCATTTGCCCCGTCACCTCCTTGATTCCTTCCAGAAAATATCACTGCCTGGTTCTTTAGCTCACCCATGCTCTTTCTATTTCCATTGCACTTTTGCGCAAATCCACTCGACCACACAATAGTCATCTATTCTTAAGGTTTCAAACATAGTCAACGAGATTATTATCTATCAAGGGTTTAGGGTAGGCACATCCTTTGAGCTCATCTTCTTGACAAAAAATCCTATCATAGTTTGCAAAACTCCCCGTAGTAAGAGAATTTATGCTCAACCACATCTTCTAGAAAACAACGTATTCACAAACTGCGCCTAACTTAAGCTCCTATTGGTTGATTCGTTCCATCATAATAGCAGTAGAATCCTCCATTTGGATCAAACAGATACAAAACAAGCCTCCAAACCCATCTAATTGAACTGATCCACCCACCTAGATCAAAAACCTGCAGCAGAGCAGACAGTCTTCAAACAATCTCTGAGTTCTGCCTCTATCATCTGGGTACATCATCCAATCAGGTGCTTGCAAGATTAGAGCACTTACCAAGGCTTGCTTTAGTGTGTTGTTACACTATTGACACTCATTGGTCCATGATTGTACAAATGAAGAGAATAAACCAATGGTAGTAGCTGACATGGCCCATGAATCATTAAACTCCCTTGTAGTTCTTGGTGGTGGGGGTACTTCCAAGATGACCTTGATTTCTAAAGAAGTTCCCACTACTTCAAAGAATGCAGTCCGAAACCTTGATGTGAACTTAGGATCTCTATCACTCACTATTCTTCTGGGTAAGCCATGTAACCTAAAAATCTCCTTGAGGAAGGTTCTGGCAACATCCACTATAGTGTAGGTTTCTTTTACTGGAATCAAATGGGCAGCCTTGGTTAATCTGACAATTACCACAAAAATGGAGTTGTAACCTGATTGCACTGACCGTAATCCAATAACAAAATCCATACTGACACATTCCCACTTCATCTATGGAATGTCTAAGGGATGCAGCTTTCCTGGCATCTTAACCCTTTCTACCTTGACTCTTTGACATAATAAACCCTGGATGGCCAGCTATGGAGCTATCATGAGCTTTTCTCAGAATTTTTCCCTTTGTTTCCTCATCATTGGGAATGCATAGCCGATTGTTGTAATACATGCATCCTTCGTCCAATTTGTACCCAAGAACTCGACTTATTTCCTGAGGAGTCTTGCTTTCCTACATCAGTAGGGTAGCAATAGGGGCAAAGAATTTGTCATACATGATCTTCTCTCTTGCTTCACTAATCAATGGATTTGACACCAATGTTATTGCACGCAAGGAGGCTTTCCTACTGAGCGCATTGGCTACCACATTTTCTTTCCCTGGCTGGTACTTAATCTCAAAATCAAATTCCTGCAGGGTATGCATCCACCTTCTTTGACGCATGTTGAGATCCTTTTGGGTGAAGATCCACTTCAGACATTGATGATCTGTCATCAAGGTGAATCTCTGTCCCAAGAGATAACGTCTCCACAACTTTAGAGCATAAAGTACTGAGAGTAACTCCAAGTCATGGATGGCATAATTTCTCTCATGCGTTTTGAGTTTTCTGGATTCATAGGCTACTACATGACCTTCCTGCATAAGTGCACCTCCTAGAGCAAAGGCAAAACCATTGGCATCTGTACCTCAAGGGTATGGAAAAATCTGGCAATTTTAGAATCGGGTTGGTTACTAAGGCTGTTTTAGCTTATCAAAAGCACTCTGACACATAGCAGTCCAATGAAATAGGGTACTCTTCTTGAGAAGGTTAGTCAAAGGGGATGCTATTTAAGCATACCTGGGTATAAAGATTCTATACCACCCGATTAATCCTAGGAATCCTCTGACTTCTTTCACTATCTTGGGCTCTTGCCACAATCCATGATTGCTTGGATTTTAGCGAGGTCAGGAGAAATCCCATCCTTAGATACTATAAATCTGAAGTATTTGACATGGTCAGCAGAGAAAGTGCACTTGCTCTTTTTTTTTGAAAAGAGTTGGTGCTTCCTTAGGATCTCGAGGACTTTACGCACATGATCTTCATAATCTGCTGCATTCTTGGAGTACACCAGGATGTCATTGAAAAAAACAAGAACAAATTCATCCAAGTATTCTCTGAGAATGTCATGCATGAGGCGATTAAACATTGCTAGGGCATTTTTCAGTCGTCCAAACGGCATGACTGTAAATTCATAATGCCCCCCATATCGTGTATTGATGGCTGTCTTGGGGATATCTTCATCCTTAATTCTGATCTGGTAATATCCAGATTTGAGATCTATCTTTGTGAACATTTGGGTTCCTTTTAACCGATCCAAAAGTTCATCAATCCTAGGGATAGGATATTTATTTTTGACTGTCAACTGATTTAATCCTCTGTAATCAATACAGAGTCTTAATGTTCCATCTTTCTTTTTCTAAAAGAGAATGGGCGCATCCCAAGGTGAAACACTGGGTCTTATGAATCCTTGCTCTAGTAGTTGTCTTAACTACTCCTTAAGTTCTATGGCTTCTGGGATCGGCATTTTGTATGCACGCTGGGCTATCGGCGGCGGAGCTCCAGAGGTTAGCTCTATCTCATGATCTACTTCACGAGTCGAAGACATCGCAGTCAGCTCTTCTGGGAATACATTAGCATACTCACTTAGCCACTCTTGTTCCTTAGCCTTGCATTTTCTATCTAGTGGATTCATTTTAATAACGACATAGATAGCTTGCTTCTTTATGAGTCCCTTCAGCAATTTAGAAGCTTCTACTAACTGCAGAACTGGGGATCCCAAAATTCCAGTTCTTTGAACTTGATTCCCGTGAAGGTCGAGGAAAGAGATGGTTCCATTGTGATAGTGAATATCAGCCTGATTCTTATGGAGCCAATCCATTCCAAGGATTCCCAAGGGTAAGACTCTGAACTGGCAGTTCATTACATTCCCATCTAGATTAAACATGATCTGTCTCATGGTGTGTGAAAAGAATCTTCCCACTGGCCAATTCTACTTGCATAGTTTTCCCTGTTTTTTGATCCAGGATTAACTTATGCAAGCATCTTGGGGAAATAAAAGAATGTGTACTGCCTGAATCAATCAAAAGCTTAAAGTGCTCTAGATTAAACATGATCTATCTCATGGTGTGTGAAAAGAATCTTCCCACTGGCCAATTCTACTTGCATAGTTTTCCCTATTTTCTGATCCAGGATTAACTTATGCAAGCATCTTGGGGAAATAAAAGAATGTGTATTGCCTGAATCAATCAAAAGCTTAAAGTGCTTACCCTTGTACTCTGTTGTAGTTTGAAGGACTGAGAAAGAACTGACGATTTTGCCCTTAATGTTTAATGGCGGCAAAAATCTATCCTCTTTCTTCCTCCACTGCATCAGCGATTGTGACAGCTCTGGTTGATGTTGTCTGGGGTGGAATTCTCTCTCTGGCTTCCCCAATTCTGGGAGGGGGATCTGAGACTACTTTGCATTGAGGCTGCAGGAGGCTGAGCTAGCATCCTTCTAGGGTTGCCTCGATTCTGGCAAGAGGGACCTTGATTAGGTTGATATGAAGGAGCCGGTCTCAGCAATCTAGGACCTTGGCTTCCTTGTCCCATTGACATAGAAGGAGTTGGGTAGTCCTTGAGCTGGTGCCCAAAACCTTGATAGCCAAAACATTTATTTTCACTTCAAAGCTCTTCCTTTTGCATCCTGGAAAGAGTCAGAGTTCCACAAAATGTGCTCCGAGGAAAAGGCCTTCCTTCCATTCTGAAACTTCCCGTCTCCTGGTTTTGATTGGGACCTTGATGTCTCTTAGGAGGCGAAAAGCTGGAATTACTTCCTGGGGTTTGGAATCTTTTGAAGGACGGGGGAGCTGGCTTTGGCGGGACCTTGACAACAAAGGCCTTGGCAAAATCCTTTGCCATCCGCACTGCTTTGACCATATAAACTGGCTTAGAATTCTTCACCAGGGTATCCAAAGGTTCGTTCGCATTGACTTTTTGGAGCCATGTTGCTCTATGTATATATACAAAACTTATGTAAATAAAGAATGTTTTTCGAAGATTCCAGTTGTCTAAGTGATTATGAGCACCTGACATTGAGTTTAAGGGAATAAGTTTTGTTTTCTCAGGACGTATGTTGTAAATCTAAAGTAGAATGATCACCTTGTTGAATGAATTAATCTGGAAATTCTTAAGTCTTAGAATCTTGGAATGAAGTCGAATAAAAAATTTAACGATGTATCGTTTTGGCAAAATCATGAGACGTGAGAATCGTGGGGTAGACAGCCAGATCCTCAAACAGATGAGGATGAGCTTGACTCTGACGTTCACAAAGCTCTACACAAGTCTTAGCCAGGTCCCTTCAAGGGCGAAGGGGAACACTTAGGTGAGGCCGTAGAAAAGTGGATCGAAGCAATGGAGGAGTACTTTGATGTCACTAGTTACAATGAAAAAGTAAGGTGGCTCTTGCCAGGCTACAGATCGTAGAAACAGTCGGAGTAGCATGGAGGAAACACTGCGAGACAAACCGCCTGGATTGGAACACCCAGACGTGGGACAATCTCAAAGCATACCTCAGGAATGTTGAAATTTGAGCATAATGATGAGCTATGGTGGATCAAACACTAGAATCAACATCATTAATAAAGTGATTAGCAAATGATTAAGATGTAATTAGTGAATAATTAGCAAATAGATTAATGTAGGCATGGATACTCAAAAACTAGCAAATTCTCATTAGGGCTATGCCTCAATTTATAGAGTTTACATCAAGCATCTAATCCCATTGATTTCTCCATGATTCACTCCCAGAATATCTCCACCTCTTGCCTGATTCTCTCCACCTCTTCTCTTTTCCCAGAATATCTCCCAGAATATCTCCACACTCCTAAATTCCCTCATGCTACCCATTATTCTCTCCCAGTAGATTCTTCTCACCTTTTCACAGGTTCTTTCACAATTACATCTCCTCTTTTACAGCCTCTATCCAAGAGCTTGTTCCCACACACACCCTATTCACTTGTATATTTCAACACCTCCCCTCAAGTGAATAATCCTAGCACACCTGGACCCTGTATCAAGTTTCCCTCTTACTTGATAGCCCGCAGCCAGTGCCTCAAGTCCCTAAACTCCATAGTCCTTGACACTCTCTCTCTCTCTATGTGTCCAAGGCTACTATAAGTGCCCGCGACCTTGACTAAAGTGCTCACACATACATCTACCACTTGGCCTACATCATCGGTGGCTCAGAGGTGGTTTTACTTTGTTGGGGCAGGTTACATTGGGTTGTGGGGTCTCTCTCTCTCTCTCTCTCAAAAAAGATGATCCGACTCCACTTCCTTTGGAGCCTCCATGAAGTTTGCCGATGTCGTTCCTTCTTCACTGGGTTTGCTGTAGCAGTCTCTCGCCATGTGTCCTGGCTTTCCACATTTGTGGGCAAGTGAAGGTCCTCCCTCCTACTCTGCCTCTTCCTCGTCCTCGTCCTCGAGAGAATCCTCCTCGGGTGAAGAATGCTTTTTCCTCTCCTGCTGTTGAGTCGAGCCCTTTCTTCTCTTTGCCTCTGCTCTCTTGCTCTAGTAGAGCTGCTTCTATCTCGTGTATCTTCAATTCAGGTACATTCTTTAGTGTTGCTACAATGTTTTCATAATCTCCTTTGTCCACACTCTTCAGAAGTACAGCTAATGCTTCATCATCTTCTACCTTTTTGCCAATAGCTGCCAGCTGTTGCTTAATGCTTTTATATTTGTTCAAGTGTGTGATTAAAGGTTCACTTTCCTTCATGTCCAATTTGTAGAATTGCATTAACAGATTTATCTTGTAATTTTTTGCTTGTGTACCAAATAATTTATTGAGTTCATCCCATGCATCTTTTGCCCACTGTATCCCTGTGATATGATGAATGATTTCATCATTTAAACTGAGTGCAATAAGTCCCAAAGCTTTTTCATTCCTACTCTTCCACTCATTTTCTCCTCTCTCTGGGCATTCATCTCTCCCTTCAACTAATCCCCATAGATTTTTCCTCATCAGCAAATACATGGTTTTTGTCTGCCATGTATAAAACTGTTCCTCATTAAATTTGGCTATTTCCTGTGCTGAACTCATGGTGATGTGAAGGGGGTCTTACCTCTTGATCTAATTTCAAGATTCAAGGGCAGTGTCTACCCTTTTACAACTCAATCTGGTGTTTAATAGATGATTACAACAATTTTATCAGCATAAAATCACCAGAAATTACATTAAATTAAGGGTAACCAATTTGTACGGGATGGTTGGAGTATCAAACCAACTCCGATTTACAATCTGAAGCTTTAGGGATCTGTATCAGATACCTAATGGTTAATTTGAAATTGACCAAAATATAGTGATTAGCACTGATTAATCATTGATTAGCAAATTAATGCTCTGTTTTGTGTACAGAAAACAGAGTATGCGGGGAGTCCAGATCTGGTGCCTTCCACTTCAAATGAGCTCAAATGCTTTCAAAGGCATCAATAGCAATGAATCTAGTAGAGGATTAAGCCAAGAAACACAAGATTTGACCAAATAATGAAAGCTTAATCTCTGTTTTACCAAAGTCACCTGCAGATTTGATGAAGAGGTTGGATCTCACTGTAGACTTGATGAAACTCAATTCTGTCTTCACCAGCTTGTAGAGCATGCTTGATTACCCCTTGGGCTAGGAGGAATTAGAAGGATTTGACTTGATGAAGTAGCAATGGCAAAAATTCCTTAAAAAAATGGTGCCCTTCAATCTGCGAAAATCTGTAGTTCTGCGCTGAATTGGCCCACAAGATTTAAGGTGTGTGTAGCCCTATGAGTCTACTATAAGTACCTAAAAGGGCTTAGCCTAATGTTATGTGTGCAAGGAGAATGGTGTCCTCCACTGGCTGGGGGTGAAGGGGGAAGTGAAAAACTCACTAAAAACTTGATTTTTTTTGCTAATTCTCTACTAATCCTAATTAATTAACTAATGGGCTCATAAACCTGGTTGATTCTAGGCATGGCTCTGATACCATGTTGAAATTTGAGCATAATGATGAGCTATGGTGGATCAAACACTAGAATCAACATCATTAATAAAGTGATTAGCAAATGATTAAGATGTAATTAGTGAATAATTAGCAAATAGATTAATGTAGGCATGGATACTCAAAAACCAGCAAATTCTCATTAGGGCTATGCCTCAATTTATAGAGTTTACATCAAGCATCTAATCCCATTGATTTCTCCATGATTCACTCCCAGAATATCTCCACCTCTTGCCTGATTCTCTCCACCTCTTCTCTTTTCCCAGAATATCTCCCAGAATATCTCCACACTCCTAAATTCCCTCATGCTACCCATTATTCTCTCCCAGTAGATTCTTCTCACCTTTTCACAGGTTCTTTCACAATTACATCTCCTCTTTTACAGCCTCTATCCAAGAGCTTGTTCCCACACACACCCTATTCACTTGTATATTTCAACAAGGAAGAGATTCTGTCCTCCAGGCTTCTTGGAAACAAAGATGAATGAGTTCTTGGAACTAAACCAGGGAAGCCAAACCATGGAGGAATATCACCATGCATTCGCTCTCCTCCTCAAATACTCGCCAACTGCTTGATCAAGTACAGCTGATGGCTAGGTACGCATGAAATGACAATATTGTGCTGTGGACATGCCGCGATGCAATTGTGCTCTCACCGCCATTGGTGCTACAATCCTACTCCTCCTCATAATAAAATGGCTTAGAAGCCTGAAAATATGACAAGTGATTCTAAAATCTCAAGGTGAAGGGTGATAAAGTATAACACCGCTGCAAACTACCCCTATCCTCAACACAAAACCATAGCTAGAGAGACGTTCTATCTCGGCATCTGTCAAGCTGATTGCAACAGGCATGGACATATTGCCCATGAGTACCACATATGTTATCATCTCACCACTGGGTCCGGAAAATACAACTCCTTGAACTTTTGAAATTTTAAATTAAGGTTCCTATGGGCCAATAAGATCAATCCATGTGTGGGGAAGAGATAAATCCAATTTGTAAAAGAAAAATACCCAAAAATGAGTAAATGCTCACATAAGATGAAGAGTTGACTATGTACAAGGGTTATTAGTAAAAAACTATGAGTATTACTAAAAAAATTGAGATATTTTGGGTATAATGATTCCATTTTGACACATGTGTAAGGAAGGGGAGTCCCTTCAAGGAGGCGCCTACTTCACATGCTTGAATGAGTTTTAAACTCAAAAATAATGTGATATTTTTATCTCTCCTCTCTCTTGGATCAAACCGAATCAAAAAGGAACCAAACTAGGTCCAAATCTAGTCCAAGTCAAACTGAATCTGGAAAATTCTAGAAATCAGTTGGTCTTGGTTAGATCCTCCCTCTCCTATAAATAGAACCTCAGTCCTTTGTAAAAAAATAAGAGAATTATACTATCCCAAAATTATGATGAAATAATGATAATTTTTACTATTCTCTAAAATTCTCTCCAAATTGAAGAAATTGGAGCTTCCCTCCTTCTTCAATCTCCATTGGTGGCTCCATCAACACACAAACCAATTGATTGGTTGGCTGTGATCAAAGAATCAAGCAATTTATAAGGTAAAGTGTGAATTTTGATCTTTTTCCATAATTTCTCAATGTTTCTCTCTTCTCAACCCTTCTCAAGCTTGAGAAGCTTAATTGGAATGGCTTTTTAATGCTATTGAAGTTAATTGATGAATGGAAGTAAGGAAATACATAAATTCCTATGTATGCTTAATTTTTTTAGTTTTTTTTATGATTTTTGTCTTCTCTAAATTGAATATGATGTTATGCCTCATTGAAAAAAGGCATTCCCCTCTCTTCTTTAGTAAATCCAACCATTCTTTATCCTAGATGAATGATTAATGAATAAAATCAAGTTTTTCATAATGTTTCGCTTTGATAAGTAGAAACTCTTTACATTAGAATGATTTAAATACTCTTGGTGAATTTCTAATTAATTTTAGAGAATTAAAAATTGAAAAATGGTCAGCCATACAAAGGAGGCTATGGTGAAATTTTCTAAAATTGTGAAAAATAAGTTTTAATTTTTTTTAATTCAAAAAGAGTAATTTCCATCATATATGTATTCTTAAAGTGTTAATTTTCATCCTAGGTATATGAAAATGCATACTAAAAATATTTTATTAAAAAAGTGTTACTTTCTTTAGCATTAAATTCCATGCATAGAAGGAAGTATATTGAAATTGTTATTTTGATTATAAAAGTGTGATTTTCATCATAAATGATTTTTATGCATAAATAGATGCATAAAAGAAATTCTTTTATATTAAAGGATAAAATCAAGTTTTTCATAATGTTTTGCTTTGATAAGTAGAAAATGTTTACATTAGAATGATTCAAATACCCTTGGTGAACTTTCAATTAATTTTAGAGAATTAAAAATTAAAAAATGGTCAGCCATACAAAGGAGGTTATGGCGAAATTTTTTAAAATTGTAAAAAATAAGTTTTAAATTTTTTTTATTCAAAAAGAGTAATCCCCATCGTATATGTATTCTTAAAGTGTTATTTTTCATCCTAGGTATATGAAAATGCATACTAAAAATATTTTATTAAAAAAGTGTTACTTTCTTTAGAATTAAATTCCATGCATAGAAGGAAGTATATTGAAATTGTTATTTTGATTATAAAAGTGTGATTTTCATCATAGATGATTTTTATGCATAAATAGATGCATAAAAGAAATTCTTTTATATTAAAAGAGTGATTTTCATCATAAATGATTTGTATGCAAAAACATATGCATAAAAGATATTTTTTATATTAAAAGTGTGATTTTCATCATAAATGATTTATATGCATAAATAGATGCATAAAAGAAATTCTTTTATATTAAAAGAGTGATTTTCATCATAAATGATTTGTATGCATAAACATATGCATAAAAGATATATTTTTTTATATTAAAAGTGTCATTTTCATCATAAATGGATTTTATGCATAAATTAAGAGAAATTCTTTTATTCTAAAAGTGTAATTCCTACTAAATTGGATTTATGCATGGAAAGATGCATAAAGAATTTTATTTTTATTCCAAAAGAGTTATTTTCATCAATTTTGATTCTATGCATAGAAAGATGCATAAAGAAATCTATTTTTATTCCAAAAGAGTTATTTTCATCAATGTTGATTTTATGCATAGAAAGATGCATAAAGAAATCTATTTTTAATTCAAAAGAGTTATTTTCATCAATTTTGATTTTATGCATAGAATGATGCATAAAGAAATCTATTTTTATTTCAAAAGAGTTATTTTCATCAATTTTGATTTTATGCATAGAAAGATGCATAAAGAAATCTATTTTTATTTCAAAAGAGTTATTTTCATCAATTTTGATTTTATGCATAGAATGATGCATAAAGAAATCTATTTTTATTTTAAAAGAGTTATTTTCATCAATTTTGATTTTATGCATAGAAAGATGCATAAAGAAATCTATTTTTATTTCAAAAGAGTTATTTTCATCAATTTTGATTTTATGCATAGGAAGATGCATAAAATATTAATTTTTAATTCAAAAGTGTCATTCTCATTTAAATTGAATTTATGCATAGAAAGATGCATAAAAGATTTAATTTTATTTTGAGAGTGTTATTCTCATTAAAATGGAATTTTTGCATAGTAAGATGCATAAAAGGTTTATTTTTAATTCAAGAGTGTTATTTTCCTTAAAATTGAATTTATGCCTAAATAGATGCAATAAAAAATGATTTTTATAAAAGTGTTATTTCTCAAAAGTTGTCTTTATGCCTAATAAGATGCGTAAAGAATCTTTATATCGAAAAATTAGAATTCGCTTACATCCTATAAATAGATGTGGATGTGGATGTATGGATGTGGATGTGGATGTGTGGATGTGGATGTATGGAGGTGGTTGTATGAATGAGGATGTGAAAATGAATGTATGGATGTAGATGTGGATGTGGATATGCATGTGGATGTATGGATGTAGATGTGGATGTGGATGTATGTATGTGAATGTGGATGTGGATGTGGATGTATGGATGTGGATGTGGATGTATAGATGTGGATGTATGAATGAGGATGTGAAAATGGATGTATGAATGTAGATGTGGATGTGGATGTATGGATGTAGATGTGGATGTGGATGTATGTATGAATGTGGAATCTGGAAATGGATGTCTGGATGTGAATGTAGATGTGGATGTGGATGTGGATGTATGAATGTGAATGTGGATATGGATGTATGAATGTGGAATGTGGATATGGATGTATGAATGTGAATGTGGAGTTGGAGTTGGATGTGGATGTATGGATGTAGATGCGGATGTGGATGTATGTATGTGGATATGGATGTATGAATGTGGATGTGAAAATGGATGTATGGATATAGATGTGGATGTATGGATGTGGATGTGGATGTGGATGTATGGATGTGGATGTGGATGTATGGAGGTGGATGTATGAATGAGGATGTGAAAATGGATGTATGGATGTAGATGTAGATGTGGATGTGGATGTGGATGTATGGATGTAGATGTGGATGTGGATGTATGTATGTGAATGTGGATGTATGGATGTGGATGTGGATGTATGGATGTGGATGTAGTATGAATGAGGATGTGAAAATGGATGTATATGTGGATGTGGATGTATGGATGTAGATGTGGATGTGGATGTATGTATGTGGATGTGGATGTGGGAATGAATGTATGGATGTGGATGTGGATATGGATGTATGAATGTGGATGTGGATGTATAGATGTGTGAAAATGGATGTATGGATGTATATGTGGATGTGGATGTATGGATGTAGATGTGGATGTGGATGTATGTATGTGGATGTGGATGTGGGAATGAATGTATGGATGTGGATGTGGATATGGATGTATGAATGTGGATGTGGATGTATGGATGTGGATATGGATGTGTATGTATGAATGCAGATGTGGAATTAGATGTATGATGTGGATGTACCAATGTGGATGTGTATGTAGAATAATGAATGCGAATGTGTATGTGAAATGATGTATCGTCTCGATATGAGTGAATGGATGAGATGTGTTGAAATGTGAATTGGGATGTGAATATATGATATGTGATGTGAATGAATCTGAGGTGATGAGATGGAAAATGATGTGATTGGATGAGAATGAGTACATATATAAATGGAATGTAGAATAAGTAATGTGGACTAATGAGGGATAATGTAGAAAGACGAGAGTTCAATATAGAAACTGTAATTATGACCTGTTTGTAAATGACTGTTTTATGTCAAATGCTGGGGAAGCATTTTGACCGTCTTGTGATTAAGGTCGTGGAGACCTAACTGATAAAGTTGCAACTGCTCACGGAGAGTCAATGGAGGACGTCTCACGTAGCAAGGTCGGCCGAGGTCATGACCAGGCTCGGTTCGATTTAAATGGTGAGCTTCCGGTATGGTGGATGAGGGACCAAGGAAGCGGCCTATGAGTAAAGCGCTAGGTGACCTGCGAAGGATCCTAGAGGGTGCTGACCATACGGTGCTCGGGCTCTGGGTCGCCGAGATACCCACACGTGCATCGTGGAAGATATTGGAACAAGGACTAAGAGTTGTTTTCTTAAACCGAGTATGGATCTGGTTGATTGACCTTGCTAGTCCTCAACTGATGAGTCCATGGCTCTTTTACATGGATCTGTTGGTTGATCTTGCTGATCTTCAACGGAGATTCCATCTTGATTTTTATAAGTGATTATATTGCCGGGTACTATGAGCTAGAAACTATTGAAAAGTCCCCTGAGTGGACAGGTGGTGAGCGTTCTGATTGCCAATGATGCCATAGATACTCCGATGAAGGAATGATTGGAAATAAGGATTCAACCAGAGATTTTGAGGATTGTGAGATCAGTGACACAATGGTTTCATTAAAGGATTGTTTTAAAGATAGCTGATACTGAGAAAAAAGGTAATTTCATATTGGGTGTGTAAGTGGTGTGACTAGTTTTATGTTTGCATGAACATCCGGCTAGGGGGCCTGGGAACTCTTTTCCCTGGTACCCGGGACAAAACCTAACCAAATTCCTAATTGGATCCCATCACTACAGTGGTTGGGAGGTTGGCTAACCCATGGGACTAGGCTGGACTGATGGATCCGTAAATCGAGACTCAATTTCTGTTTAGTTCGATAGATGAAGTAAATCCCAGACAAAAATTATTCTATGGAAAAGAATCAATGGCTGTGCCTCTTAAGGAGGAAAAAAGCGTTGGTCTCTATGATCCAAGTACAGTCTTTTTCCTTGATCTGACTATGGGACTTACGGGTTCGGTCAAATGAGCTCAGTTAGTTAAGGCTTTTGACTACGTTAGGGAAAAGTTATCCTGGTGGAATCGCCCTTGCTTTCCGGGCAAAGGAAGTTTTTCTGGGTTTGGTTTTGGAAAAACCAATGGATTAGTCTCTTGTCCGGATATCCGTGGGCGAGGCCCCGAGTGTGGGACCCTACCCCGCGCAAGAAGTGCTACTTCCGCTATTAGCACCCCTGAAATTGTTGCGCGGTGGGGACGGGGATCTTACAGTTGGTATCAGAGCAATTTGGTTAATAAGGATCAACCAAGAAGCCAAATATGTCAAAAATTTATCAAGCAGCACTAAAAGGTTGTAATTATGTGATAAAATTCATACAATTTGATATTCAAACTGAAATTCGTAAATTGGTAATTGGGTCTTCTGATGGAAGTACCGCAATTGTATGGAATCCCTGACTTGCTTGAGGCCTAGACATGATGGTATTTACCTTATAGTTCCAAGAACCATGACTACCCGTATATACCGAGGGTATAATTGCAGCTCTTTACTGGCAGTATATACGAGTAAATCTAAGACTTGATACTATCTACATGATGAATTCGAATGTGGTTGATATGATTTTTAAATTTTGGTTGTGAACTGATGAGTTGATTTGGATTCTGATTGAAGAATGAAGATTTCTGAATTTTGGCTGAATTGTAATAACTAAGCAAAACCACAATAAGGATGAATGGGACGAGTCCCTATGATGATGTTCTTAACTAGAATGACGTTAATGACTTCAGCCAATCACTATGAGATTAGTGGATTGTACTGGCAGATTGCTACTGTTAACTTTTGTCCAGTGGATCAAGTTAAGGGATGATAAATTAAAAATCTGAAAAATTGAAATCCCCATGGAGGACTGTTCAGATGGAAAAAAATTAGTCTGATGGACCATTATTGTGTTAAAGATATGAATAAGATATTCTGAATGAATTATTAACTGATAATGCGTTCTCTATGAGTATCTTTATCCCTTGAATCTGTGGGGAACCGACTTATTTAGAGAGCCCCGGAATCAGTTGAATCAAAAATCGGATTGAATCATAAATAAAGAGACTTAACAAGAATTTTTGTATTGATAGGAACATGGATCGAGGTCGTCCTCGTGGTAGAAATGTTAACCCCTAACTCGATGAAGAAGAGCTCGACCTGGATGTTCATAAAACTCTTCATAGTTCGCAACCTGGACCTTTCAAAGGGAGAAGGGGAAAACTTGGGCGAGGTTGTGGAGAAGTGGATCGAATCAATGGAAGAATACTTCGATGTCACCGGGTACAATGAGAAGAGCAAAATGGCTCTTGCAAGGCTAAAGATAGTAGAGTCAGCTAGAGTGGCATGGAGAAACCACTGCGAGACAAACCGTCTTGACCGAAATACCCAAATCTAGACTGATCTCAAAATTTACCTAAGGACGAGGTGCTGTCCTCCCGGCTTTTTAGAAACAAAGATGAACGAATTCTTAGAGTTAACCCAAGGGAGTAGAACTATTGAAGCATATCACCAAGCATTCGCCCTCCTCCTCAAATACTCGCCTCCGCTGGATGAAGAACAGCTGATGGCCAGGTTCATTCGGGGACTAAACAAACCTTTGAATATCCTGGTGAAGAATGCCAAGCCAGTTTCCATGGCTGAAGCAGTTCGGATGGCGAAGGATTTCGCCAAAGCCTTTGATGTCAAAGTCCCGTGCCAAAGCCAGCACCATCACCTTTCAAAAGATTTTTATTCCCAAGATGATTCCAACCTTCCTCCGCCTAAGAGATATCAGGGTCAAACCCAAGAAATGAAAAGTTCCAGAATGGAAGAAATGTCCTTTTCCCGAAACTCAATCCCCTGGATTTCAACTTCAGAAGCTCCACCCTTGAACAAGAGAGTGAAATGCTATAACTATCAAGGGTTTGGACATCGCAGCATGGATTGCTCAACTCCTTTTGGATCAAGGTTTTCAGGGCAGGGAAATCAGGGATCAAGATTCGAGACTCCAGCCCCTTCCTTCTAGAGTAATCAGGGTTCTATCCGCCAAAATCAGGGATCAAGATTCCAGACTCCAGCCCCTTCCTTCTAGAGTAATCAGGGTTCTATCCGCCAAAATCAGGGAAATCTCAGAGGTAGACCCTCTATCCAACCTGCAGTTTCAATCCAAAGTAATGCAAGACCTCCACCTCAGAATAGGGGAAGTCAAAGAGAGTTGTTCCCAAATCGGCCGTCCACTTCCAAAAGGCAGTAACGCTGGAAGTGATTGAAGAAGAAGAAGAAGATGAAAGAGATCATACGCCACCTGCGAGATGAGGACATTTCGCGTTTTTTAAGTGGGGTAGAATGTAAGATAACTCCCCAGCCTCTCAGGATGTCCAGTATCTTCCCCTATAGTCAATTCCCTCTTCAGAAATGTAAAAGATCTTGTTTCTACCAGTTTTGACCTACAGAGAGAAAATCTTCTAGAGAGTGGTAATTCAGTTTTTAAATATTTTTGGATGGAAAAATATCTCTTCTTATTAAAATAAGTTCCACCGAAACAGAAGTTAAAAAAGATTTTCAGAAGGTGCATTAGAAATCAAGTATAAACTGTTCAAGAGGCCTTATCCTGAGGGTCAAGATTTTTTTGAAATTTTAAATTAAGGTTCCTATGGGCCAATAAGATCAATCCATGTGTGCGGAAGAGATAAATCCAATTTTTAAAAGAAAAATACCCAAAAATGAGTAAATGCTCACATAAGACGAAGAGTTGACTATGTACAAGGGTTATTAGTAAAAAAACTATGAGTATTACTAAAAAAAGAGATATTTTGGGTATAATGATTCCATTTTGACACGTGTAAGGAAGGGGAGTCCCCACTCAAAACCGAATCAAAAAGGAACCAAACTAGGTCCAAATCTAGTCCAAATTCAACCAAACTGAATCTAGAAAATTCTAGAAATCAGTTGGTCTTGGTTAGAGCCTCCCTCTCCTATAAATAGAACCTGAGTCCTTTGTAAAAAAATAGGAGAATTATAATATCCCAAAATTATGCTGAAATAATGATAATTTTTACCATTCTCTAAAATTCTCTCCAAATTGAAGAAATTGGAGCTTCCCTCCTTCTTCAATCTCCATTGGTGGCTCCATCAACACACCAAACCAATTGATTGGTTGGGGGCCTCTACCATGATCAAAGAATCAAGCAATTTGTAAGGTAAAGTGTGAATTTTGATCTTTTTCCATAATTTCTCAATGTTTCTCTCTTCTCAACCCTTCTCAAGCTTGAGAAGCTTAATTGGAATGGCATTTTAATGCTATTGAAGTTAATTGATGAATGGAAGTAAGGAAATACATAAATTCCTATGTATGCTTAATTTTTATGGTTTTTTTATGATTTCTGTCTTCTCTAAATTGAATATGATGTTATGCCTCATTGAAAAAGGCATTCCCCTCTCTTCTTTAGTAAATCCAACCATTCTTTATCCTAGATGAATGATTAATGGATAAAATCAAGTTTTTCATAATGTTTCGCTTTGATAAGTAGAAAATGTTTACATTAGAATGATTTAAATACTCTTGGTGAACTTCCAATTAATTTTAGAGAATTAAAAATTGAAAAATGGTCAGCCATACAAAGGAGGTTATGGCAAAATTTTCTAAAATTGTGAAAAATAAGTTTTAATTTTTTTATTCAAAAAGAGTAATTTTCATCGTATATGTATTCTTAAAGTGTTAATTTTCATCCTAGGTATATGAAAATGCATACTAAAAATATTTTATTAAAAAAGTGTTACTTTCTTTAGAATTAAATTCCATGCATAGAAGGAAGTATATTGAAATTGTTATTTTGATTATAAAAGTGTGATTTTCATCATAAATGATTTTTATGCATAAATAGATGCATAAAAGAAATTCTTTTATATTAAAAGAGTGATTCTCATCATAAATGATTTGTATGCAAAAACATATGCATAAAAGATATTTTTTAATATTGAAAGTGTGATTTTCATCATAAATGATTTATACGCATAAATAGATGCATAAAAGAAATTCTTTTATATTAAAAGAGTGATTTTCAACATAAATGATTTGTATGCATAAACATATGCATAAAAGATATATTTTTTTATATTAAAAGTGTGATTTTCATCATAAATGGATTTTATGCATAAATTAGATGCATAAGAGAAATTCTTTTATTCTAAATGTGTTATTCCTACTAAATTGGATTTATGCATGGAAAGATGCATAAAGAATTTTATTTTTATTCCAAAAGAGTTATTCTTATCAATTTTGATTTTATGCATAGAAAGATGCATAAAGAAATCTATTTTTATTCCAAAAGAGTTATTTTCATCAATTTTGATTTTATGCATAGAAAGATGCATAAAGAAATCTATTTTTATTTCAAAAGAGTTATTTTCATCAATTTTGATTTTATGCATAGAATGATGCATAAAGAAATCTATTTTTATTTCAAAAGAGTTATTTTCATCAATTTTGATTTTATGCATAGAAAGATGCATAAAGAAATCTATTTTTATTTCAAAAGAGCTATTTTCATCAATTTTGATTTTATGCATAGAATGATGCATAAAGAAATCTATTTTTATTTCAAAAGAGTTATTTTCATCAATTTTGATTTTATGCATAGAAAGATGCATAAAGAAATCTATTTTTATTTCAAAAGAGTTATTTTCATCAATTTTGATTTTATGCATAGGAAGATGCATAAAAGATTGATTTTTAATTCAAAAGTGTCATTCTCATTTAAATTGAATTTATGCATAGGAAGATGCATAAAAGATTTAATTTTATTTTGAGAGTGTTATTCTCATTAAAATGGAATTTTTGCATAGTAAGATGCATAAAAGGTTTATTTTTAATTCAAGAGTGTTATTTTCCTTAAAAATGAATTTATGCCTAAATAGATGCAAAAAAAATGATTTTTATAAAAGTGTTATTTCTACTAAAGTTGTCTTTATGCCTAATAAGATGCGTAAAGAATCTTTATATCAAAAAATTAGAATTCTCTTACATCCTATAAATAGATGTGGATGTGGATGTGGATGTGGATGTGGATGTATGGAGGTGGTTGTATGAATGAGGATGTGAAAATGGATGTATGGATGTAGATGTGGATGTGGATGTGGATGTGGATGTATGGATGTAGAAGTGAATGTGGATGTATGTATGTGGATGTGGATGTGGATGTATGGATGTAGAAGTGAATGTGGATGTATGTATGTGAATGTGGATGTGGATGTGGATGTATTGATGTGGATGTATGAATGAGGATGTGAAAATGGATGTATGAATGTAGATGTGGATGTGGATATATGTATGAATGTGGAATGTGGAAATGGATGTATGGATGTGAATGTAGATGTGGATGTGGATGTATGAATGTGAATGTGGATATGGATGTATGAATGTGAATGTGGATGTGGATGTATGGATGTAGATGCGGATGTGGATGTATGTATGTGGATGTGGATGTGAAAATGGATGTATGGATGTAGATATGGATGTATGCATGTGAATGTGGATGTGGATGTGGATGTATGGATGTGGATGTGGATGTATGGAGGTGGATATATGAATGAGGATGTGAAAATAGATGTATGGATGTAGATGTGGATGTGGATGTATGGATGTAGATGTGGATGTGGATGTATGTATGTGAATGTGGATGTGGATATGGATGTATGGATGTGGATGTATGAATGAGGATGTGAAAATGGATGTATGGATGTAGATGTGGATGTGGATGTATGGATGTAGATGTGGATGTGGATGTGGGAATGGATGTATGGATGTGGATGTGGATATGGATGTATGGATGTGATATGGATGTGTATGTATGAATGCGGATGTGGAATCAGATGTATGATGTGGATGTACGAATGTGGAGGATGTGAATATATGATATGTGATGTGAATGAATCTGAGGTGATGAGATGGAAAATGATGTGATTGGATGAGAATGAGTATATATATGAATGGAATGTAGAGAATAAGTAATGTGGACTGATAAGGGATAATGTGGAAAGACGAGAGTTCAATATAGAAACTGTAATTATGACCTGTTTTTAAATGACTGTTTTATGTCAAATGTTGGGGAAGTATTTTGACCGTCTTGTGATTAAGGTCGTGGAGACTGAACTGATAAAGTTGCAACTGCTGAGACGGAGAGTCAATGGAGGACGTCTCGCGTAGCAAGAGTTGGCCGAGGTCTTAGCCAGCCTTGGTTCGATTTAAATGGTGAGCTTCCGGTACGATGGATGAGGGACCAAGGAAGCGGCCTATGAGTGAAGCGCTAGGTGACCTGCGAAGAATCCTAGAGGGTGCATACAGTGCTCGGGCTCTGGGTCGCCGAAGATACCCACACGTGCATCGTGGAAGATATTGGAACAAGGAGTAAGAGTTGTTTTCTAAAACCGAGTATGGATCTGGTTGATTGACCTTGCTGGTCCTCAACTGATGAGTCCATGGCTCTTTTACATGGATCTGTTGGTTGATCTTGCTGATCTTCAACGGAGATTCCATCTTGATTTTTATAAGTGATTATATTGCCGGGTACTATGAGCTAGGAACTATTGAAAAGGCCCCTGAGTGGACAGGTGGTGAGCGCTCTAGTTGCCAATGATGCCATAGATACTCCGATGAAGGAATGATTGGAAATAAGGATTCAACTAGAGATTTTGAGGATTGTGATCAGTGACACAATGGTTTCATTAAAGGATTGTTTTAAAGATAGCTGATACTGAGAAAAAAGGCAATTTCATATTGGGTGTGTAAGTGGTGTGACTAGTTTTATGTTTGCATGAACATCTGGCTAGGGGGCCTGGGAACTCTTTTCCCTGGTACTCAGGACAAAACCTAACCAAATTCCTAATTGGATCCCATCACTACAGTGGTTGGGCGGTTGACTAACCCATGGGACTAGATGGGGTAAGGCTGGACTAATGGATCCGTAAATCGAGACTCAATTTCTGTTTAGTTCGATAGTAACCCATGGGACTGGATGGGGTTAGGCTGGATTGATAGATTCCTATAGTGGTTGGTTGGCTAACCCGTGGGACTGGATGGAGTTAGGCTGGATTGATAGATTCCTATAACAAAATTCAATTATGTTCAAGTTACGATAGTTGAAGTAAGTCACAGGATAATCCTTGTTCTATGGAAAAGAATCAACGGCTGTCGCTTTGATGGGAAAAAAGCATTGGTCTCTATGAACCAAGTGCAAGTTCCTCCTTGATTTGGCCATGTGACCCACGGGGTTGGTCAGAATACAAAGGATAGTTAAGCCTATTGACTACGTTAGAAGATTTTCCCTGGAGGAATCGCCTATGCTTTCTAGGCGATGGAAGTTTTTTTCGGGTTCGGTTTTGGAAGAGCCGCCGGATTAGTCTCTTGTCTGGACATTCGTTGGACGAGGCCTTGAGTGGGAAACTCTGCCCTGCATGCAAGGTTGATACTTCCACTGCTAGCTCTCCAGATTCCGGTGCGCGGAGGGAGCAGGGGTCTCACAAATTTATCTCCATTTAGATGAGAAATATGGAATGCGGGGAAAGGTAAAGAACTAGTTAATTCCACCCCACATGTTCCACAAGGGTGATCCCCTGATGTGTCTTTAGTTGTTGTAAGCATGTAGCATGAGAGCTAAGCACAAAGTATGTATAGAAATTACATAACCCATCCACATGGGACATGAAACACCAAACCCAAAAACACAAGGCTTTGTGTAAACATTCCCTTACATTCTAGTGTATTTGAATATACAAAAGACATGCTAAGGATAATGTTTAAAATGGGACTTGGGGGGTTACCATAAATATAGGGCGAGATTTGGGCAAGACCAACAATCCTCATCTCAAGGATGATGATCAAATTTGATGGAAAAAGATATCCCATTTACTATACCTAGATAAGTTTGATCCAATTTACAAAGCCATGGGAATAATTCATGATTCGACTATGATATGTACATTTAAACTTTTCCTTGAAGGCAAAGCACCATGCCAGTGTGGTTTTAGGGAACTAAATCCACTTGAAAAAGACCAACTAGTCTTATCGTAGGATTTTTACCCACTAGTGAAGCAGCCAAATGGAGACTCATTACTCAAATCTAAAACCTATAGCAAGTGATACCATGCATGTATCTCCATACAAGATGTAGTCCCTGAGAAAGGCTAGATGGGCTATCACTCACATTGGTTAATTCATGATTAGTCTCAAGAGCAAGAAACTTCATGACCATCTCTGTAGGTCCAGACACCACATCTTTGATGAGTGATGAGTGTTTCTTGCAAGAAGGTAGTGGACCTAAAATGCACCACATCTTTGATGAGTGTTGCTTGCAAGGTAGTGGACCTAAAATACACCACATCTTTGATGAGTGTTGCTTTGCGAGGTAGTGGACCTAAAATATAATTTACAAGAGAGTGATGTAGAATTTACCTAAAATACACATCTTTGATGAGTGTTGCTTGCAAGGTAGTGGACCTAAAATACACCACATCTTTGATGAGTGTTGGGCGAGGTAGTGGACCTAAAATATAATTTACAATAGAGGGATGTAGAAGTTATCCCCCTGAACCAAGAGAGATAGGGGATGCATTATCCAAAGCCTCTCTGATTAACAGAGCCAAACAACACAAATCTTCTGATCAGGCCACCACTGTGGTAGGGCTAGCCCCAAGGGTAACCTTAAGGCTAGTTCCATAAGGACACCCTCACTTACTCCCATGGAGAGATATGGTATAGTTTTCCATTTTCCTCCAAGACTATACAAACATGGAGTGTCCATTGTTAACTCAAGATAATAATAATTTTGGGAACTACGACATAGCTCATTGTTGGTCCCAAGGACACCCACAATAGGGCTAGCCCCAAGGATAACCTCAAGGCTAGTTCCATAAGGACACCGTCACTTACTCCCATGGGGAGATATGGTATAGTATGCCATTTTCCTCAAAAATTATACAAGCATATACAAACATGGAGTGTCCATTGTTATCTCGAAGATAATAATGATTTTGGGAACCACGACATAGCTCATTGTTGGTACTACGAAGGACACATGATAGTGTGGACTCCTGCACCGTGATAGATACACCATGACATAGCTCATTGTGTTGGTACCAATGACACCCGTAATAGGGTGGACTCCTATTATCGGAGGTGATTGGTAAATGACTTCATTTTGGCCTCTTTAGAGACATTACATCCTAGGGAGGAGGATTCAATATATATCCCCTACACGACTTGATAAGTCCAAGCCCACCTCCACGTACATACAAATATCATCCGAGGAACATAATAAGCCTCACAATCTTATTGTCCTCAAAAGTTTGAGTTAAAATAAGTTCTTTTTGCAAGTTAATTCCCAACTTTGGAGAGATTTATCTAGGTGGATAAATGGAAATCTAAGAGACCACATAAAACAAAGTTTGAAGAGGATGAGGATGATGATGGGATGAATGGGAATATGTTAAACCACTGCTAGAGACATCCACATCAATGAATATCATTCCAAGATTATGAATATGTAAGCGTAGCACGTGGGTTCAACAGAAGGGGTTTTAAAAATCCCTTTCTTACACATTTTTTACATATAGAAGGGTACCATTTAAAGGGGTTAGAGGCAAAAGGTGTGTTTTATTCATGAAAATTTTACATATAAGGGGTTTTTTAATTAGGCCTTGAACGCACGTGATATAGAGAGTTCACATATAGTGAACCCCCGAGTCATGTCCTAACACCATGTCCACAACTCAAGATTACCATTGCCATGGTTCTTAGCATCAAACTTAAAGTATTTTCCATTCTTGCACCAACTTTCTCTAGAAAATGTTGGAGAAGGATCGAGAAACCCAAGAAACCAAGAAACTCAAGAACCATACTTTTTTTTAAACTTTTTTTGCAAGAAGTGATTGAAGGGAAGAAGAAGATGGATCAAAGGCTAGGCTTTGATACCAATGCAAGAAAGAGATTAGGGTTATGAGGAAAGATACACTCAAGTGGAGTACCACACATATGCACTCAATAGGAGTACCATGATAGCCAAGTGCTTGGGCTCAAGATTTGTATTATAATTGTAAAAAAGTTAATTTTCGATCTCCCCTAATTCACTTATATAGGCCCATGGTGTGTTCACATGGCCTTATAGTCCATTCTTTTTTTACTTTTTTGGCACCCATGGGGTGGCTGATTGCCCAATTAATACGTTCCCCTTCATTACAAAAAGGAGATATGATGCACATCCCTCTAGAATTCCACAAGTTTTTCTACAAAATTTTAATAGTCCCAAAGTTCTTGTACATGTACAATTGAAGTACCTAAAGTGCAAAACAATGATTGTACTAGGTAAAATGGTATGCAGTGCTAAAAACTATACAACGTGCTCTCTCTTCTTCTTCATGAAACATTCATGTATTTATCAAGGGCTAGGAGGCCTTTATATACTTGAAAATAACTCTTGACTACTCCACATGCTCCCTAATTTAACTCAACGTTGGTAGACAACATATCCCATGCTACTAGATCTAGAAATGCAAGCATCTAACCCTGAGTACTCTTAGTAGTGAACTAGCCCTTCTCATGCATGGTTCACTCCAACTAATAGTATCCATATTTATCTAGTCCTCATTTAATTTATTTCTTTGGCCCCAAAATTGAACCTTAGGCTATTAACCTTTTCCATTTAAATTTAAACAAATCAACATATACATTCCAATTTATAAATGCCAAGGCCAATATTTTACACCCACATAGATTTATTTTTTTAATGGTAAATAATTTATTCATCGTATTACTCTTTTATTTACTTATTTTTTTAATGTACATGGTAAATAATTTATTTATCATATTACTCTTTTATTTACTTAATTTTTTTCTCAAAATTTTCTAAAGGTATTTTACCTTATTAATCATACTAGGGGAAGCACATGTGCACATAGGAGGTTTCTAATATGCAGTCACCATCTTAATCTAGTTTTCTCAAAATTAATCCTGATCTTGTTCCATCAATTTTGGAAATCAACTTAGCTAATGAGAGAGGGTTCTATCCTAGGATGGCCATACTCCACCTCCTCTCTCATTCCTCTTGTGGTTCTGGCAACCACACAGACATCATCTATGACTCATCTTATTTTAAGGGCTATGTGAGCTTAAGCCCTTGTTTCAATCGGTATTGTTATTATCTGGGAGCCATTATACCCATGTGTCTTGGTTTAACTCTAGGAGGTACATGAGTATAGGATGGTCTTGCATAACCATAGGCTAGTTCCCTAAAAAATGCTTCTCTTGGCCACTCAAGAGGTATTCAAAAGCCCCGCATGGTGAGAGTAAGTGCCACACTGAGCCAAAATCTAAAGGAGGAATTGTAGGAATTGCTAACTTCATATAAGGATATGTTTTCATGCATCTACACAAATATAAAAGGAATCAATCCAAGCTTCTACCAACATAAGATGCATCTAAATGAAGATGCAATATCATCAGCATGCAAGGAAGATATAGGATGAACCCAAACTATGTAAGGTAGGTCAAGGAGGAAATAAACAAAGTTCTAAAGGTTGGATTCATCTATCCCATGTGGACAAAGTAGGTATGTCTATAACTAATATTTATCGTCCTAATGAAGAAGTTAAAACTGAGAGTCTATATGGATTATAGGAAGCTCAATGCAACCACAATTTTCAACCCATTCCCTATCCCTTTCACAGATTTCTTGATGATGTAGGCAATACATGAAAAAGGGCATGAAATAGGACATGAAATATATTCATTTTTGGATGGATTCACTGGGTATACTCACATCTAGATGGTCATAAATGACAAAGGAAAAGTAGCCTTTATCATAGAATGGGGAGCATTTGCTTCCAATGTGATGACATTTAGAGTGAAAAATGCACTAGTAGCAACTTTTCGGATGATGGCTCAGGGCATCTTCAATGAGTACCTCACCACCTTCATGAGAGTCTTTGTGGATGATTTTAGTGTGTTTGGGAAAAAGGAATATCACTTATATAAACTTAAATTATACCTTGAAAAATGAAAAGAGACAAGGCTTAGCCTAAACCTAGCAATTACCAGTGGGTTCCTTCTCTAGGACACATAGTGTCAATAGATAGATTGGTAGTCGATTCGAGCAAGATTGAAGTCATTACAAAGTGGTGAGCACCAAGAAATGCAAAGTAATTAGATAGACTCCTAGGTTAGATCAAATAGCATAGAAACCTAGCAGTTACTAGTGGCTTCCTTCTCTACGACACACATAGTGTCAATAGATAGATTAGCAGTGGATTGAAGTCATTGCAAGCACCAAGAAATGCAAATGAATGACCATTGGGTCCCTTCTCTAGGATACATAGTGTTAATAGATAGATTGGCAGTGGATTTTGGAAATATTGAAGTCATTGTTAAAGTTGTAAGCAGCACCAAGAAATGTGAAGGAGTTGGATCAAATGGCATAGAAGGTTCATGACATTCCTATAGTTAATATGGCTATGCCTCTCAACAAGAGTATATATGTACCTGAGGATGTGGGGAGTTATTCAGGGATTTAAAGAAAATGTTGGCTTCCACACCCATACTTCAATAGACCAATTATGGCCTCACCTTTCATGTCCCTGTGGATGCCTTAGATATGGCCATAGGAAGTGCCTTGATGATGCAAGATGCACAAGAAGGCTGGTTCTGATCAGTGTGTACTATCCTAGAAGAAGGCTGTTCAAAGTAGAGAGGAACTATTCCACCCTAGAAAAGGAATAATAAGGAATGATCTATTCCATCAAAAAGATTAGTGCTATGTGGACCACAATGTACTTCTATATACGTGAACAAACCAGATCTTGTAGGAAAGTTAGTAAGATGGGTATTGCTTTAGGAGTTCAAACTTTACCAAGTAATCAGCATTTGCATTCGTTGACTTCATGTCTAGGCTGGAGTCCGGAGAAGCTCCAACAAGGGTCAAAGATGACTATTTAGATGCACAGTTGTTCGTAGTAAATAGTGAAAAATTAAACTGGTACAAGGAGATGTTACACTTTTTGTCTCTGACTTATCTTTTCCAAAATATATATCAATAGACGAGAGAAAGAAGTTGACCCTCATGAGATTCATTTATGGTTCTTGACTAACCCTCTAAAGTAAGTCATTCATGGTTGTGGTTGACCCTCAAGAGTAATTCTAGGCAACTCTACAAGATGGGCATTGATCAAATACTCAGATGTGCATCCCATAGCATGAGCAACCATAACTAGCTCTGTTCGAAGGAGCACATTAAGGAGTTAGTGGAGGACACTGTTTTAGAAGATAATAGGAAGGAAAGTGTTGTTTTTTTCAAGTAGGACTATGGTGGCCCAGCAACACTCAAGGATGCCCACACTTCTATAAAATAATGTGACATGTACCAAAGGATGGGACAACCAAATGTGACACAATGCCACTTAGCTCAATGATGCATGTTGAGCCTTTTTAGAATGGGGATAGGAATTTCTAGGACCATTCAAACTTGCATCCCAAAGATGAAGTAACAAGTACATCCTAGTGGGGGAAATAGGCTACTATACAGTGGGTCGAAGGAAAGGTAATCATAGATTACAAAGCAGCATCAATAGCCGAATTCTTGTATGAGGTGGTGATCATGACAAGATTCGAATGTCCAATAAAGTTGGTGAGATGAGTGACCAAGGGAAATGTTTTGAATGAGGTATCAAGAGGCTCACAGAGTAGCACATGATGGTGATACATACGAAGACCAATAGTGTATTATCCACAACCCAATGGTCAAGTAAAATCTTCCAACTTGATGTTAAAGGGAATACTTCTCAAAACTGTATAAGTGAGAATTGGATAGATTGGGACACAAAGCTTATTCTACACTATGGGCATTTTGAATAGATGACAAGAACACCACCATAGCACTGATAACCTTAGTGCCCATGGAGTTCCTAGTGTCAAGACTCACAATAGCTATAGCAAAAAGGCTAACTCCGAAAGAATCTAAGAAGCATAGGATAAAGCACCTCCTAAAGCTTTCAAAATCTTTGAGGAAAGAGGTGTAGTATTGTTGTTCAATTCCGAGATGGAACTAACACCCAAGGAAGCTGAAAATTAGATAGGCAAGACCACACAAAATATTTAAGAAGCTTAGTATATGAACTTTTGTATTAGAAATTTTGGCCAAAGACTTCCAAAGCTGGTAAATGGGTATAGGCTAAATCCGTACCATGGACTGGATCCAAAAAGAAAAGATGCAAACCAAGAGGCAACCCATATCTTGAATGATGTGCTTATGATTGATGTAATCATGGGAAAAGAGAAAACCGATTGTGGGGTTCCCAATGTAAACAATGCTAAAGAAAATGGCTATAAATAATTAGTATAAGGAAAAGGGGATGGAGGTCACATCAATAAATTCTTACCCCTATCCCCTCATAATTTCCATTGTTTTGTTTTGTGTGTCACATGATTCCTTAAAAAACTGATCATTCTCAATCATGAGAGGATCTCAATGGTGCATGGATTTCATCAAAAGTACACTCAAAGCCAACACTTGTTGTGACTATAGTATCCCCTTCTTCAACTAGGTAAACTACTAAATACCCTTCACTATGACTTTGAGCCTTTTGATCACTGCACCCCCCTCTCTACAATTGTGCTACCTGCATCCCTTTCTCTCTATCATCAACCGACCTAATCAACTATACCAAAAAATGGTGGAATTTGAACACCTAAGATGTGATATCCTAAAGAAGCTAAAAAGCATATAGAATGGCTACATAGAGTAGGCCTTAAAGGGTTTATAAAGCTACCATGGGAGGAACTACAAATCAATATACATAAAAAAAGGAAACTAATTTATAGAAATCAGACATGATAAAATTACCATCTAGTAAGACAGTGCAGTTTTTGCCAGTTTATGCAAGCAGAAGTATTCGAGCACCCTATAGAGGGTGAGACTAAAATCAAACTGGCAGTAGAGGAGAAAGACCTCATTCAGTAGCTCAGGCCACTAGAGGGAAGATCCAAAGAGTACAAGATCACAAGAAACCCAAACAAGGATAGACAAAAAGATAAGCTTTGTAGTAGAAGTGATAAAGTTCGTCCACAAACCCTACTGTGTCTAAGAAAATCTATGGATTGGTAAAAACAGGAGAGGAAGGATCCATGTTAGCCTAGATGAAAATCTTTTATAGTAATCTATGGATTGATAAAAACAGGAGGAGGATCCAAGGCAGCCTAGGTAAAAATCTTGTATAGTAATCTACAGGATGAGATGGAGCAGCTGATAAACCAGATAGAAAAACTAAGATTGGAGGATATCTCGAGGACTTTTTCCAAAGAGGGGCAGTCCCTCATAATTAAGAGGAGGCAGAGGGATAGGACTTGGCAACACATATAATAGGAAAAGACAAAATAGAAGTTAGTAAAGCATATTAGACGAAGGAGAACTAGAAAGTCATCACAAAAACAAAGTGGATAGGACAAGGGGAAGAAAATCTTGTCAAAGCCAAAGCCCATTGAGCCTATAGGTATAAACCCCCTGCCATCCCAAGCCAACTTGAGTACATACAACAACCACCGTGAAATGTCCTAAAAGAAGGAAGTTTGATTTTGGACACAAAAAATGAAGTGGTCAATCAAGGTAAATGCCCACTACATATCAAATAGTACAAGACCTCCTTACACTTACAAGACCTCCTTACACTTAGTGCCTCAAGGATCCCCTCAAGACCATCAAGCAACTAGAAGTATCGATTCCCCTATCGAGACTAATAACAACTAAAGCTGTGCGGACTCCTAGCAAGGGTGTAAGGTTTTCGAATTGGATGGATACACATTGGACGTAGGAGGGGGCACTAGATTATTTACAAATGTGTGTAGTAGAAAAGGCCCCATAGAGATCCAAAGGCGCAAGGGAGAGAGAGATCAAGGAAAAAGAAAACCACAAGGAGCTAGTACTCCTAAAGGTTAAGCTACAGCTCCAGCGGAGGATCCAAAAACAAATGTTAGATTGATAGGAAATCAACAAAAGCATCGCAAAAGAAATGGAGACCTTAAAAGTTACAATGGTTAGGAAGGAGATCAAGAAACAAGCAATAAAAACCCAGCAAAAGGGTAGATGATGTGTTGAGAAAGGGCACGTGGAGGTAGTCAAGGATAGCCTAGCAAAAGGGTAGATGATGTGTTGAGAAAAGGCACATGGAGGTAGTCAAGGATAGCCTAGCAAAAGGGTAGATGATGTGCTAAAAGGGTATGTGGAGGTAGTTAAGGACATCCAAGCAAGGGAAATAAGATCGATCTCATCATAGCATAGGCCAGACTTGCATTCAATAAATCCTAAATCCCATTTTTTGTTATGGATGCAGCCAAAATGGAAGAATGGGTGGAATGCTAAGGAACCGAAGAGGGTGTGAGAGGAGTATCTGAAGAAGTTGAAAGCTCTATGCTGGAAGCACCCACACCCACCTACATCCAGTTGGTTCCCCATACAAAAGAAGATTAGAATCCAGATGGGGGGAACAAACACTAAGGAAATATCACTGAAACAGGCCAAGAATCTTGAAATTTTGCTCAAGCACAAAAAGCACCCAAGGCCACAGATTGGTCGATATGGTAGTGGGATTACAACAAAAGAAACTCATGAGCTCAAAGATTGAACAACTAGAGCAAGAAAAGTAGGACAAATAGATAATAAAGGCCCTTAAGAAGTAAGTAAGCACTAACATGCTAAGGAGAACCTAGAAAGGAGCCAAGGAACAAGATTCTCTCGATGAGCTTAATGCAACCCTCACCTCCTCCAAGGTTAAGCTACAGATCTAGGAAAAGGTAGATAAGCATGTAAAGGACCTCAAATCCAAAGATGTCATTGATTCACAGTTTGTTGGAGCAAAATGTTAGGAAAGCTCTACAGGATAAGGTCTGGCTACTAAGCAATCTCTACAAAACCTTGGAATCCTCCGAGATTGCAATGAGGAAAGAATGCCAATTTCTAAGGGAGCTGGCAAATCATGCTATGCACTATTATACTAGCCCTCCTGACAATTGGTTGAGATCTTGAATTTCATGGAGCAAGCTAGACAAGGATCCAACACAAGCCTGCCAAAAACTTCACCCACGGAAACCCACGTGGCAAATAGTTCCAAATCCATCTGAGGTAGGGATGGCATCGTGCATTATGGGTGATGATACATTTATGCCTACCTACCTTCCTGGGGATCATTTGGATACATTAGATGTTTATGAGAGTTTATTAGAGGATCATGAGCATTTGACTAGTGATGCATCCATTATTATACACAAGGTTAGTGATACTTCACATGTGGGTTCACAGGACACCTATGAGCATAGGCCTTAGCTTCTTGTGTTAGATGTGCCAGGATATCCTTCTTCTAGGGAGTATACATGTGGAGACATTTATGATTCGACTCCTAGTTTTCATAGCTTACCTAGCAACATTCATGTGGCTATAGTTTATGTATTTGAGTAGTTGGGCATAGTGAATGAGAGTAGTGATGATTTTGTTAAGGTGAGGCCTTGTAAGAGATGCAAGATTATGCATAGAGAGAATATTCTTATTAGATATTGAGAGATTTGTATTTAAGATAGGTAGCATCATCTCAGATTTATTATTGATGGAGATTGATATGTCATGAGATATAGGTCACATAGGGGCACCCTTAACTGGAGATAGACTATGTCTATGGGGATGACCTTAGAGACCTTAAGGGTGCCATGGATACTTACTTGGTGGATGATACCACTTATCTCTCATATGTGGATTCATTATGGGTATTCTCAATGAGATCTTGATGATCATGTTTCTACTTTGGATCATCATGTTAGAATTTCGTGGTGCTCATGCTAGATCAAATATGTGGAGGAGAGAGACTCACAAAATACAAGAAAAGATCTTGCTTATTAAGTTGCTCAAAATACAACTAAGCTTCTTTCTCCATGCAAATGCCTTTGGCATGTGCCTTTAAATAGACTTGCTAGTGGCCTAGGGTTAGGTGGCTCCCTTAGGACCATTCACACCCACACACCTTCTACACCCTTGTTCACTAAGGCTCCAAGGCCTATGTCTCCTTGCACCATTTCTCCTTGCACCATAGAAGCGGGTTGATGATGAAGACTTATAATGTGGCACTTATGGTGTGTGCCCAGCCTCCAATATTGATGAAGACGAGCCTCCTTAGTGTTAAAGACCTCCTCCTTTGATGGTTATGACCATTATTAGTGTTAAGCAACATTATTAGTGCTTATAAGCACACTTTGAGAAGCTTTGTGCACTTGAAGATGTTGTTGATGAAGCTTGATGAGAATGAGGCTCATGAACACCTCATGGTGTATGCCCACAACATCAAAGAATCTGGAGCAAAACACTTCAAGAAGCACTCAAGATATTTGAAGCTAAGAGGAGAGGATTAGTGCAAGAAAAAACACTTGATTTTGAAGCTTTAATGGAAGCTTCAATGGCTTTCAAGGAGAGCAGCCTGGTTTTTCTACTATAGCGAATGCGTCAGGCCGCCATTAGGGCTGAGATTCGAGCTATAGGTGCTTCAGACTATGGGCTTCAAAATCCCTAAGGCCACATAGCTTATACTCACCTACATGCGTCATGCATGTACAACAGCAGCTGCTGCAGGATTTGTGCACCGGCCTGCTCAGACGGCAATACCGCGGCTGAGGAAGGAGAACTCGTCTGATTTCTTATACGACCACGAGCGCCCAGAGGTCCTCTTCAAGATCTTAGTTGAAAGCTCCCCGAGTTCTTGCCTCCACAAGCTGTTGGAGCTGCTCCACTGGCAAGAGGTTCAGCTCCACAAAGAAAAAGATAATAAAGTTGACCTATTCTACACCACAAAAGTGACCTAATCTTGCCAAGCTCTAGATACCATGTTAGAATTTCATAGTGCTCATTCTAGATCAAATATGTGGAGGAGAGAGACTCACAAAATACAAGAAAAGATCTTGCTTATTAAGTTGCTCAAAATACAACTAAGCTTCTTGCTTCATGCAAATGCCTTTGGCATGTGCCTTTAAATAGACTTGCTAGTGGCCTAGGGTTAGGTGGCTCCCTTAGGACCATTCACACCCACACACCTTCTACACCCTTGTTCACTAAGGCTCCAAGGCCTATATCTTAATACATCATACATATAGGTCACATAGGGGCACCCTTAATGGAGACAGACTATGTCTATGGGGATGCCCTTAGAGACCTTGAGGATGCCATGGATACTTACTTGGTGGATGATACCACTTATATCTCATATGTGGATTCATTATGAGTATTCTCAATGAGATCTTGATGATCATGTTTCTACTTTGGATCATCATACACATATTATACATGGTCTTGAACCCATGAGGATATGTTGCATGATATGGATCATGCCTATATACATATTGATGTAGTGGATCATGCCTTTGATTGTTTGAGAAGTGCTACATGGGACCATGATATTAATTAATACTTTATCTTGCATGATACCGACCTCGAGATATGTTCATTTGACTTCTATGATTGTCAACCTGATCCTATATTCTTTGGAGCTAGGACATTTCTTTTGGGTGCATTCTATACCACCTAGGGTGTATGTTATTTGATTATGTGGCATGTCATTTGGACACACATGCAGCACATGTTGGTTTTGGCCTACAGAATGATTCATTTGTGCTAGGACCATTTGGCATTCCTCGACCATGAGTTATGGTTTTATTAGGTGGATACCATGGTCGATGCTGGATTCAACCCAGGGGATATTACTACATTAGATTTAGGGGTCTATGAGATGATGCAACTATCCATTTTCCCCGAGAGGATATTTGACTAGCTTCATCATCACAACGATGGTTCCTTACACTTCACATTTGATCCAGGTTTACTTGGAGGCATTGTTTTAGAGTTTATATGGTTTGGATTCCCATTTAATCGATGTGCTTACATGATTAGCCTCATATCAATAGCATTCGACCTTCCTTTCCATTTGATCTATGTGACTTGGCCATCGACATTGTGTGACTCATGTTTTTTGCCATCTATTTGCCTTGGCATCGACACCTAGTTATGGTCAATTTTTGGCTTTTGTATATAGCCTTTTGTATATGTTGTTTGTGCACAACCACCCTTCAATTTTGAGAACAAAATCATTGTAGGAGGGGATGGTTTGTATTAAAGTGATTTTAGGGTATGCACCTAGGGCATGGGCCTAGGCACATGGGGACTTAGGGCATGTGGGATTTGGGCATATGGGGACTATAAAAGGCATTAGCCCTAGGACTATTGTACCTTTTTGACATACTATACATTTGACCTTTCTTCAAGGTATTAGCTTCTTACACAAGCTTTCATGGCTTTCTTCATGAACCTATGGCTACTCTAGGGCATTAAGAAGCAACCTATGTGGACTCTAGCCAATGAGTCTAGTTGTGAGGACTCCAAACATTGAGTTCTACTCTATCCCAAGATCCCTTCCTTTTTAGATCAGCCAAAGAAGAAACGCTGGAATCCAGATAAGAAAGTTAAAGTTTACAATATCGGCAAAGTTTATCATGGGAAGTGCACGAGCGATTGGATCTAGAGTTTAATCGAATGTCTCATGTACAAAGTGTTCCAATTAGGTTCATACTAAGTGGAACAAAGTTTTCATAGTTATAGCATTCCCCCTAATATTGTCTATGGTGGCTTCTCTCACTTGAGAAGAAGAGTGTTCCCTCTTCCATTGAGTGCAACCATGCAAACTTTAGTTCATGAGTGTTCTAGTTTGTTTCACTGGTATCAGAGCTTTGCATTGATTTTATTTTTCCCCAAAAAAATGAATTTTTTGAGAAATTTATGTATTTTCTTGATTTCTCCCTGAACCCTAAGCTTCTTCTTTCTCACCAAACTTTCATAGATTGAGATCTTGCTATTAGGGAGCATTAGGGAGGCATTGGGGTTAGTCTATGGTAGATCTATACCTTGTTTTTTAGCAAACCATAGGCAGTCACATTTTTGTGTGAGAAATCTTAAGCTTGGCTAGGGCGCTACAGCCATGACTTACTCCAAATGTTATGTTTGGCCTTAAAGGTCCAATGATCCCAGCACTGCATGTCTTAGATCACAAATATAGACAATCCCCAATACTCCAACATCGCATTTGGTTTGCCGATGATCTCCAACATTCTAGTGATCCATTTGGACTCTCAAATCACAAACGATCCAACGACCATCAAGCTCTTAGATCACAGATGATCTAGCATTCCAATGATCTACAATCGGGCTCTTAGATCACAAACGGTCCAACATTCTAACAATCCAATGATCTAGCAACTATCCCCGATTATCACAGCATCCGACGATCCATTCGGGCTCTCATATCGTAGACCATCTAGCATTCCAATAATCCGATGATCTAACATTCCAATGATCCGATGATCGAGCTCTCAGATTACAAAAGATCCAACATTCCAACAATCTAACCATCTAGCATTCGAATAATTCGACAATCCCAGCATCCGACAATCCATTCAAGTTCTTAGATCGCAGATGATCTATAGTATTCCAATCAGGGATTTAATATTCACGTGATCACAAGATTTTTTGTGATAATAACACATGTGAACAAGTTATTCACATGTTCTCATGTTATCGTTCACAAAATAACAGGTCACTTGCCATTTGGGAACCCCTTAAAAGCTTGGCTACACATGGGAATAAGCTATTCACATGTTCTCATGTTACCATCTTCACATAATAGCAGGTCAGTGGCCACCTAAGAAGATTTTTTATGCCTGACAAAGATAATTCTTTTAGGCCCTTGTGAAAGCTTTGTGAATATAACATGTGATCACAAGATTTTTTGTGTTATTAACATATGTTATTAACATGTTCACATGTTCTCGTTTACGTCAGTGAAATCCCTGATTCCAATGATATGGCGATATGAGCATTTCAAACGATCCAACAATACATTACTACTCTATTCAAGTCCTCATGTGGCAAACAAGGGTATCAACTTACAACTAAAAGGAAGGAGAGCTTCTTCTTCAACATTGACTTATTCTTCATGAGATTGATAAAAGTTTTAGCATGAATTTATGCATCCCATTGTAAGGTAACCACATCTCTACTGCCTTGCATAGCATGTTTTTCATCATTTGAATCTAGTATGGTGCAAGGGTAGGCTTGGAAAACTAAAGAAGAGGTGCTAAGTTAAAGAGTTTGTTTGAATCTTCCTTGACATGAGTGCCATGGTAAAGTGGTAAGGAAGAGGATTAGGTACCCTATCAAGAAGGCATTGAAAGAGACACATGGCATCGACATTTCCACTTAAATTCATTGGTTATATGATAGTTTCCTTGCCAATCAATATGGACAAGAAATGATGATAATGGTTGGCACATGTATGAGCTATGATTGTGGTCAAGGTGCATGATAGGAGGTTGTATGTATGATATTTTGGGTGTATGTGATTAATTTTGAATTAATATAGTCTTTAATATGTGTTTAATATGGTTGAATGTTATTAATGTAGTTTTTAATATGGTCAAATTCCATGATGTCATAAATGTGGGCAATATGGGTAATGTTATAATTATTGTATTTTTTAACATGGTTGAATTCCATGATGTGATGAATGTGGGCAATATGGGTAATGTGATGAATGTGGGTAATGTTGTGTTTGAATTGTTTGGTTAAATAATAATTAGAATGTATGGATAAATAGGAAGAGGGATATACACTTCCCGCTAGAGGCTGAGTATTCTCCACTCTATAGAGGACTGAATTTTCATTGATGCAACCATCAATGATGTAACAAGAAAGAGAAGCAAGAAAAAAGCATGTGGATCTTTGGGTGGATGGATCCATCTATCCACCCAATCCTCTTTCTCAATGGCCTCCCCAATTTTTAATGCTAACCTAATTCATCAAGTATGTTTATGAGGGCAACAAAAGGTTGGTTGGGTATACTTGGAGGCTTGTAACACCCAAGCCCATAGTATTTACACATTTACCAATAGATGTTAAGAGCAAGGAGGTAAGGATTGTACAGGTCATTAACTCATTGATTAACAAAGAAAAGGAGTGCAAGGATTTGCAAGATGTGGTGCATGCAACAACAACAACAAGGACGGAACATGAACGCATCAGGGTGCTCAAATAAATCCTTGCACTAGTCAAAAAAAGTGGGCAATATAGCCGTCAAGTCTATGAAGAATGCCAAAACATGAAGAATATGTATTTCTATCTAAATAAAGAAGTGGATACAAGCAATTGCAAAGGTTCTCACAAAAGGAATGGTAAAGTTTGCACTTTAATGCCATAAGTTTAAATCAATTGGTGATGATATGTGGTGATCTCCTAAAGATCCCTCAAATTTTTCATTTCGAACTTCCATACTTGATAATTCTTACCATTCAATCTACTATTATCATGCAAGATTGATGCATCTAATCTTTCACTCATCTTTTTGTTTCTCTTCACTAGAGAAAAGGTGTAAGCAAAATGATCTCACCAGAAAAATATTTGAGAATAGCCACAGTCTCTTGCCAAACTTGGCACCAATACGTGAAAAATAAGTATCGATCCATAAGTTTGATGTAGAATTACACTTGCAGGGTCCCTTCTCATTGATTCCCAAGTTTAGTAGCTTCTATTTCCTTCTTCTTTTGGGCCAGCTCTCTATTTTTCTTTTGCTTGGCTAAATGACTAAGATTTAGTTCGTTAATGATATCCATTTTATCTATTAACTCAATGGGAGGAGGGTGGAAATACATAACTTTTTATAATTCCTCTCCCCAATTTATTAATAAACTTGCAATGTGGAAATACATGACTAAGATTTAGTTCGTTAATGATATCCATTTTATCTATTAACTCAATGGGAGGAGGGTGGAAATACATGACTAAGATTTAGTTCGTTAATGATATCCATTTTATCTATTAACTCAATGGGAGGAGGGTGGAAATACATAACTTTTTATAATTCCTCTCCCCAATTTATTAATAAACTTGCAATGTGCATCAAATGCACTAACATACTACAACCATTGGGTAGTAGTTGTCCTTTATGCAGGCTTTTATGATGATTGGCTGCATAACACTTACGTCTTTGCCCATTTTCCCATTTCTAAGTTATTCCCTGGTTTTTTTAGAATGCTCATTCCTTTCTTTAGATTGGGACTTAGTGTCGGTTTCATAATTGCTAATCTCTATTTCAATTTCACTTCCCAAGGTTTCTTTCAATATTGTTAGCTATGTTTTATTTGTGGTTTCTGTAAGTGCCACTTTTGGTTTCCATTTCAGACTCGTTCACCACTGATGCTTATGTTAGAGTCATCCCATCCACATGGGAGCTCAGTATATCCAACCCCTTCAATATGAGAATGTAGAGCACAAATCATTCGTAATGGTACAAGCTTTAGGAGATCTTCACCCATAAGGTGTAACCCGTGTAGTTACTCTTGTTCCCCAGCTATCAATTGTGGCCATTATGTGTTTCCAATTCAAATCATGTTCAAGTTCTATGGCCTATTTTTTAGCATCCTTATAGGGTGGGTCCTTCCCTGCATCAGTCTCTTCTCTACAAGTATAACATTATTTCAATGGGGCTAAATAGATGGTGGTGTCACAACAATGTTCAAATAATTCTCCATTACCCATACAATGTACCCGACTGGTGACAAGATCAACCCTGATGATTGAATGATCGAATTGGAGGTAGACATGGTTCTTAGGCTAGTCGGTGTGTACCAACATGGTTCTCTCATGAGAGGATGTCCTAAGATCATTCCATACGATTCAAGTTGTTGGAAAAGTCCACAACAATGAAAGTATGTTTAACTCAATGGTTCTCTCATGAAAGGACGTCCTAAGATCATTTCATACGATTCAAGTTGTTGGAAAAGTCCATAACAATGAAAGTATGTTTAACTCAATGGTGGTTAAGCACCTTGATCTTAAGATCTCGCAACCTGGTAGGTTTGGCGACTATTCCACTAGCCATCTTCAAGTAATATCTGAGACTGCATCTTAGACATCTTTTCCCATCACTTTTTGGTAATGATACTTACTCCCATGCCTCCATCTAGGACTGCCATTAGAAGACTGGTAGCAATGCATTAGAATCATCATCATTAAGTGAAATTTTAACCATAGAATTAGCATTTTCTTCTTTCACTGGGGGTTTTAATTCAAGCATGACTCAAGGTGTTTCCATCGCATGATGGGGGGGGTGCCTTATGCATGTTTACAAATGTTGGTAATCCTATGTTGAGTTCTCCATTAAGAAGAGATCCCATTGCTACAAACAACTTGAGATCTCCACTTAACCGGATAAATCGATCAAGCAATTGATTATTTGAGAAGCGCTCATGTAGTGCACACAATGAGAGTTCAAATGCTTAATTATTTGACTAATAAAATCTCACACTGACTCATCTTCTTCTTTTTTAGCTTTGTGTAGCCTTGTGAAGCCACGCTCCACAAGGCTCTTCCATGCACAAATTGCTTTAGGAATATCCTTTGAGACCCATAAAGTTCAGATGCTCCTCAACTCCTAGGGTTTGATACCAATCACTAGCCTTGCCATCTATTGTAAGGCTAAAGGTTTTTTTCTTTGCAATCTCATTCCTCTCGCCTAGGGCTTTGTAAACTTGATCAAAAATTTCAAGGTGTATTCTAGGATTGCCCTCTCCGTTAAACTTATGTGTGACCTTCACAATCTATGCAACCTTTCCAGAGCAGTGCATTTACTATGTTACCCAACCCAAAGGACACCTAGCATAACCAATGGGACCGAATTCAATGGGATTAGTCGTTGGATTAAGCCTAATAGTAAAAACTATCTTTACATAGTGTTCATGATATCATATCTGTCTTTTTTCACATGGTATCAGAGCCCCATAGCGGGCTTGTGGGTGTGTGATAAAAACTCTTATCCTCAGTGTAAGTGAGCAGAAACAGAAGCAGAGGAAGAATCAGGTCACAGCACCAGAGTGAGCAGGAGAAAATCAGAGACAGAGGAAGAATCAGGTCACAGCACAAGAGTGAGCAGGAGACAATTTTTAAAAATCAGAGCCGACAGGGGGATTTTAAAAAAAAAACCAGGTAACATTTTGTAAGACCTTTTTTTTCCTCTCATTTTTGGTCGGGGTACTCGGTGCTGTAGTAGCCATATCCACCCGCATGAGCTACATCCACCCACATCAGCTATATCCACCCGCGTCTTTGCAGCAATGCTGAAGCTGCGTATGGTAAGACAACCAACATCTTTGAGGCTCAGTAGCGCAAATCGAAGCCAGTATTGATGCCTATGAATGTATGTGTTGAATGAAAGCATTGTATGCATACTTACCAGTGCATTTGCTGACGAAAAACACAGATTTGGTTCATGCCTTGCGGTAAAAACATCCGATATATGCAGGATATGCCATCTGTAGCAGTTTGAGCAGGCAGTGCTCTTCGGAAGTGCATAGTGGGTCCATGTTGGACACTTGAAGTGCATTCCGTCCATAGTGGACAATAGATAGGCTGGGTATTTTTATTTTTTTTTAAAATACAGATTTTGATCATTTTATGCCTGAAATAGGCAGGTTGTGCCACATGCTTTTGGTACAGTGAATGCACAGGGAATTTGTGCAGTTGAATTGGGTGCTCTTGGCACTTGTTGTACGCTGATTTGAGCAGCAAGTTGCATCAGTCTTTGAGAGGCAAGTGAGTCGTCCTTAAATGTGTCGGTCATTACGGACGAAAAGCTTGGGAAGCACAATTACCCGGCGTGGAAATTCCGCATAAAGAATTATCTCATCGGCAGAGCGTTGTGGGATATAGTTGATGGTACGGAAGTCAGGCCCGAAGGCCATCCAGCAGTGAGTGCGTGGGTCAAGAAGACCCACCAGGCGATTCACCACTATATGTCCATCACCATAGAGGACACCATTCTTGGGCACACCCAAGATTAAAGACACAGCAAAGGATGCATGGGATGCAATTGGAAAGCTCTTTGAGACAAGCACAAAGGCTCGTAAGCTACTGTTAAAGCAAGAGTTGCATGATGTCGAGCGCAAAAGCACAAGCATTCAGGACTATGTGTTGAAGATCCACGGTATCATTGACCAGTTGGGTAGCATTGCTGTGGTTGTAGATGATGATGTGGTTGCAGCATGCTTGCAGGGACTTGGGAAAGAGTATCAGTCCTTCATTACGAGTATCTCTGTACGGGAGAACATACCCCGGTTCAGCAACTTGATTCCGCTCATGATAAGCGAAGAAATGCGCTTTGTCAAGGAAGGTGTGCTTGCGAGCACGAGTGGTGCGTCAACAATGAAGCAAGAGCATGCTTTGCAACCAGCAATAACTGAGGGAGAGGCCGAGGCAATGCACGAGACCGTGGACGAGGTGTAGGCCGTGGAAATTGGCAGCAGCAAGCTGGAAATCAACAGCACAATCAGCCCCAAAATTAGTCTTTTTGAGGTGGTAATACTCGCGGCAGGGGGAGTGCAAGAGGCCGTGGTGGCCAGCAACAGGCTAAGAAGCCCGGATCATGCAATTACTGCGGTATTGCCGGTCACTATGCGTATGAGTGTTGCAAGAAACAAGCAGACATACGGTCTGGAAAGTTACCTCAAGGAAATTATGCTACGAATAATGAGTCTAATGCTGGTGAATTGCTTGCAATGGAACATGTAAGGGGTACAATACATACTACAGGTGAAGAGTGGTATGTTGATTCCGGTGCGTCAAATCATATGACACTGCATGCGGAATGATTCAAACACCTTAAGCCAATCAAGCATGCTTCGTATGTATACATAGGAGATGACACTAAGCATGCCATTACACATACAGGGGATGTACCCATCGAATCAATGCATGGCAAGAGTCAGACGCTTGGAGATGTCATGTATGTTCCAAGCATTACGAAAAATCTTGTGTCAGTTGGCCAAATGACCAAACGTGACTTGGAAGTCCGCTTCAATAAGCATGGGTGTACAGTATTGGATATGCGCCATAACATGCGCATAGTGGCACAAGGACAGAACGTATAGTGGCACAAGGACAGAACGTCAAAAGGATTTTTAAGTTGAATGCGGTTATGCCAGATATAAAGGCAGACAAATTTACTTATGTGCATGTTGAAATTTCAGACCTAGAAATGTGGCATAAACAGATTGGGCATACAAACTATCAGCAGCTTTAAGTCATTGCCGATGTCAAGGGTTGTCACGGAAGTGTCGAAATTCTGCATAGTTGAGCTGTCATGTGTGTGCAATGCATGTCAGTTTGCGAAGCAGTCTCGCAAACCCTTTCCAATTGAAAGGCAAAGAGCTCGCCGAATACTTGAGTTGGTGCATTCGGATGTATGGACAACATCTTAGCCGAGCATGAGTGGGCTGAAATATTATGTTTCTTTTGTGGATGATTTCTCACGTAAGACATGGGTGTATTTCATGCGAGATAAGTCAGAGGTGTTTAGCAAATTTCAGGAATTTCAGGCTATGGTTGAAAGAGAAACTGGCATGCAGATTGTGACCATCCGTTCAGATGGAGGGGGAGAATACATGTTGAGAAAGTTCACTGCATATCTAGATCTTCATGGCATTAAAAGGCAGGTTTCATGTGCGTATACACCGCAACAAAATGGTGTAGCGGAGAGGAAAAACATGAGTATTGCAGAGGCAGCAAGAGCATTACTCAATGAGAAGTACATGTCTAGACATTATAGGGCAGAGACTGTACAGTGTGCAGTATACATTATGAATCGGATGCCTACAGCGGCAGTGCACAACAAGACGCCTGAGGAAGCGTTTACAGGCACTAAACCGAATGTCTCACACTCTAAGGTGTTTGGATGCATTTGTTATGTACATATTTCAGATGAGAAACGAAAGAAATTAGATCCCAAGGCCGAGAAATGCATATTCGTTGGGTATGCATTGGAAGCATAAGGCTACAGGTGTTACAATTAGTCGGGATGTAGTCTTTGATGAGTTGGGCAGTTGGTACAAGCCAACAAATGCTACTTTGGATCCACATGATGATATGGCTGAAAATCAGGCTCATGGACAGCCACATGTTGGTACTTCATTCGCTAATGGAAGCGGGGTTACATATGTCAGAAATACAAACCCTTGGTCAGGTAGATTGCGGAGTAATGTGTCACAACCAGGTATGGTGTCACCAATTGGCCGACCATTTGGTCCATTCCCACATTTTTGCGTCTCGTTCACTTGAGGCCAGGCCGGTGTCTCATGTGAAGAGGCCAGTATTTTGCTGACATGGACGGGAGCCAGACTGGTGCCACCCGTGTGTTAGCAGGATGGTGTCGTATGGACGGGAGCCAGATCAGTGCCACCCGTGTATGACCTGGACTGTGTTCGATCCATGGGACTGTCACGCCATGGAAGGGCCAGTATTCGTGCCGTGTTTTACCTATGGGACTGTCACACCTAGGGAAACTCGTGCCTGGAACTGTGTCTTACCTATGGGACTGTCACTCCATAGGAAGACCAGGATTTTTATGTAATAAATGTCGTGCCAGTTTTGTGCCGACAGATATTTTGTACATGTTCCATGAACGGGAGATATGTCCATGTTATTTGCACATGCACACATGATTTGTATGCTTGAAACTGTTTTCGCATGACATGTATTCGTGTGTTTGCCTGCCTGACGTGTTACTTACTGAGCGGGGACGCCTGCCAGTGAGTCGTGAAGTCTGCCCTGTATTCTGACGAGTTTCAGTGCATGTGAACAGGTGGTAAGTATATGGTACATGTTGTTTTAAATGTTTTAAATGTTTTAAATACTAACCCTTTGATTTATAAGGTGAAGTGTTCACATTCATTTAAATGTGGGCACCACTTTGGGCACCCACTTTGGGGCCAAGGTGGGGAGCCCCATTTAAGTGAGTGTGGGGGTGGGCAAAGGCACCTACCCAAACTCCCCCACCCTCATGCAAGCGTGGAGTTAAACTCCACATTAATTTTATTAAAAAAGTTTACCCCTTCAAGCGTAGCATACATCGCTTCTTCCTGGCGTTGCTGGATCACCTTTCGTAAGCTTCCTGGCGGCTGGAGTTGGCTGACTTCCTGCACATCGACTGCTCCTGTGTGCTGCGCCTGCCCCTCTATAGGCGACTGAATCTACAGCAGGCGGCTGCCAACTTTTCCCTATACTGCTGCGCCTACTGCTCCTCTCCCAGGCGGCTGCCCCCACTTCAGGCGCATCTCTGTTTTTCCTCTGCTGGCGACTGCACCTCTACGCTGCTGCTCTTCACAGGCGGCTGAGTGCATCTCTGCTGGCGACCACTTCCTACTCGGCTGCTCCTACAGTAACCAGGCGGCTGCACCTCTATGCTGTTGCTCTTCACAGGCGGCTGATGTACTGCTGCACTTAACCCATACAGGCGGTTGAAAGTGTTGCTGGCTGCGCCTACTACCCCAGGCGACCCTCTGCTGCTGATTGCACCTCAGCCTTTCCTGCAGGCGGCTGTCGCCTCCACAAAGCCACACAGCTGCAACTGTCTCCCAGGCGGCTGAATATTGTCAAGCTGCGCTGCCTTTCTTCTTCACTGTTTTTCAGTCGTGGCCATCTCCACCAGGACTATTGTGGCTGCTCTCACTGGCAGCTGTGGTCTCTCGTGGTGGTGCTGGTTTTGTTAGTTCTACACGAGACTGCTCCTTCATCAACAAGGGTGGTTTCAACTTCATCATTCCGCAAGATTTGGTCTTTCATCGACCAACTACAAGTAAGTGATTTTCAGATTTGAGTAAAGCATTAAATGTTTAAAATTTGGTAAAAGATTCGTCCCGCTCGGCCTACACCCGTTCGGTGCCGGGTTGTCCAAGCTATATGGGCGAACCTCGGTCCAAAGGTGCTGAGATCGGGAGAGCCAGGCGTTAGTACGAGAGCGCCTGTCTGTGCGTGGTCTCGGAACACCAGTGTGGTGCTCTCCGCGGAGTCCAGTGAAAGCACAGGACCGTAGCGATTGGACCACACCAGTGGTCGATCTGCTTCGAGTTTTCTACATCAAAATTCGACCTATTTGTTTAGTACTGTTTTCATATGTACATGGACATTATCTGGTTCTCAGAACCCATGGAGCATTGTATTCTATAAATACTCCCAATAAATATATCGTATATTGAGGGGGGGGTCGGCCCGTTCCGGCCCCAGTGCTGGTGTCCATTTTTCCATTTCTGTTCATTTAAAGTTCAAGTTATTTTAAGTTGTCCATTTCATATTTGTGGTTTTAAAGTTGTGCTATTAAACGTGTAGGTGTCCAATTGAGTCTTTCCCACTTGACGGGATCGGTTTCATTGGTATCAGAGCGCGGTTGTTTCCCTCTTCCTAGTGGGGAAACGAACCTGTGTACTGGACATCCCGCTTTTAGCAAACTTTGAACACAATGGACAGCCAAGGCAACCCTTTGGAAGTGCCAAATTCGAGAGGTCCCTCTAGTGCTTCTCGTGGGTCTGATGCCCTGCGAGGTAGACACAAGCCTCTTGAAAGGGTTATGGATAGTGAATCCAAAGGTCAACTGTCTCCAGGAAAGACAGTTATGCTTGAACAAGACCCTGATGCTATGAGGGCTGAAATGGAACATATGAGAAAACTTTTGCAGGCTCAAGAGCAAGAATTGAAGTTTTTGCATGAAGATCCTCATCTGCAAAGTGCTATTGAAGCCAGGAAGGCAGATGCTATGGTTGATGTAACCTTTGAATCAATGGCTCGTGAAGTGGGTAAGAAACCAAGGGAGTTGGCACTTGCCTATCTCCTTCGCAAAGGTGATATCAAAGAGGGGGATGACGGGGAGCTGATTTTCAGAAATCCACCTCGTTTGAAGCATGGAGATCTCGCATCCCAGAGGCTGAAATCTTATATGCAAAAGGAAGAGGTGACTGTCACCTCTCGACATGCATCCTCTCCCCAAGGCACTAAGCCTGACAGATATGTGTATGCCAGTGCTCATGGAGGGCACGAAAGTCACATGCATGCAAGATATGTATCTCATGGTGACAGGTCTGCTTCCAGAAAAATTTTGCCTTCTGAGTTGTCTCATGGAGAGACTATGCCATATGCAGGTAAGTCACATGCATCTGAGCTTCGAGTTCGTGGAGCACATGCCACCGTGCCCCATGAAGCTTCTATGACGGCCCATGGAGCCCATGCAGACAGGGCTACCCCGTTGGATAAGGGGAAAAGAAAAAGAGAGGACCATGAGCCTCATACCAGGAAGCTCAAGGAGTTCAAAGCAGGTGATAAATCTGTCAAATTTGATGTCTTTCATGGTGAACATGATGCCTCTAAGGTGTTAGCGTTTGTGGCTCAGTTCGACATTGCTTTTAGCGATGAGGGGGGATGTCACCAATTGGCCGACCATTTGGTCCATTCCCACATTTTTGCGTCTCGTTCACTTGAGGCCAGGCCGGTGTCTCATGTGAAGAGGCCAGTATTTTGCTGACATGGACGGGAGCCAGACTGGTGCCACCCGTGTCCATGGGACTGTCACGCCATGGAAGGGCCAGTATTCGTGCCGTGTTTTACCTATGGGACTGTCACACCTAGGGAAACTCGTGCCTGGAACTGTGTCTTACCTATGGGACTGTCACTCCATAGGAAGACCAGGATTTTTATGTAATAAATGTCGTGCCAGTTTTGTGCCGACAGATATTTTGTACATGTTCCATGAACGGGAGATATGTCCATGTTATTTGCACATGCACACATGATTTGTATGCTTGAAACTGTTTTCGCATGACATGTATTCGTGTGTTTGCCTGCCTGACGTGTTACTTACTGAGCGGGGACGCCTGCCAGTGAGTCGTGAAGTCTGCCCTGTATTCTGACGAGTTTCAGTGCATGTGAACAGGTGGTAAGTATATGGTACATGTTGTTTTAAATGTTTTAAATGTTTTAAATACTAACCCTTTGATTTATAAGGTGAAGTGTTCACATTCATTTAAATGTGGGCACCACTTTGGGCACCCACTTTGGGGAGCCCCATTTAAGTGAGTGTGGGGGTGGGCAAAGGCACCTACCCAAACTCCCCCACCCTCATGCAAGCGTGGAGTTAAACTCCACATTAATTTTATTAAAAAAGTTTACCCCTTCAAGCGTAGCATACATCGCTTCTTCCTGGCGTTGCTGGATCACCTTTCGTAAGCTCCTGGCGGCTGGAGTTGGCTGACTTCCTGCACATCGACTGCTCCTGTGTGCTGCGCCTGCCCCTCTATAGGCGACTGAATCTACAGCAGGCGGCTGCCAACTTTTCCCTGTACTGCTGCGCCTACTGCTCCTCTCCCAGGCGGCTGCCCCCACTTCAGGCGCATCTCTGTTTTTCCTCTGCTGGCGACTGCACCTCTACGCTGCTGCTCTTCACAGGCGGCTGAGTGCATCTCTGCTGGCGACCACTTCCTACTCGGCTGCTCCTACAGTAACCAGGCGGCTGCACCTCTATGCTGTTGCTCTTCACAGGCGGCTGATGTACTGCTGCACTTAACCCATACAGGCGGTTGAAAGTGTTGCTGGCTGCGCCTACTACCCCAGGCGACCCTCTGCTGCTGATTGCACCTCAGCCTTTCCTGCAGGCGGCTGTCGCCTCCACAAAGCCACACAGCTGCAACTGTCTCCCAGGCGGCTGAATATTGTCAAGCTGCGCTGCCTTTCTTCTTCACTGTTTTTCAGTCGTGGCCATCTCCACCAGGACTATTGTGGCTGCTCTCACTGGCAGCTGTGGTCTCTCGTGGTGGTGCTGGTTTTGTTAGTTCTACACGAGACTGCTCCTTCATCAACAAGGGTGGTTTCAACTTCATCATTCCGCAAGATTTGGTCTTTCATCGACCAACTACAAGTAAGTGATTTTCAGATTTGAGTAAAGCATTAAATGTTTAAAATCTGGTAAAAGATTCGTCCCGCTCGGCCTACACCCGTTCGGTGCCGGGTTGTCCAAGCTATATGGGCGAACCTCGGTCCAAAGGTGCTGAGATCGGGAGAGCCAGGCGTTAGTACGAGAGCGCCTGTCTGTGCGTGGTCTCGGAACACCAGTGTGGTGCTCTCCGCGGAGTCCAGTGAAAGCACAGGACCGTAGCGATTGGACCACACCAGTGGTCGATCTGCTTCGAGTTTTCTACATCAAAATTCGACCTATTTGTTTAGTACTGTTTTCATATGTACATGGACATTATCTGGTTCTCAGAACCCATGGAGCATTGTATTCTATAAATACTCCCAATAAATATATCGTATATTGAGGGGGGGGTCGGCCCGTTCCGGCCCCAGTGCTGGTGTCCATTTTTCCATTTCTGTTCATTTAAAGTTCAAGTTATTTTAAGTTGTCCATTTCATATTTGTGGTTTTAAAGTTGTGCTATTAAACGTGTAGGTGTCCAATTGAGTCTTTCCCACTTGACGGGATCGGTTTCATATGGTGAGAAATGCACAAAGTATGGATGATTTACTGCTAAATCAGCCTCAAATCAGTGATTTTGGTGGCACAATATCTGCTCCAATGAGTCCACAGTCGCATGGAATTGGAAGCACCAATGTTCAACCGCATATGGATGTGTATTGCAGCCCAAATGTGACATCTGGTACTGCTGATTTTGAGCAGCAAATGGGGTTAGATGCCAGTCCGGAAAGCACACCGCAAAGTGTCATGCCATGCAGAGATCCAGTCAGTACCACTTTGTGTGGGAGCGCATCTTGGAGGGAGACATTATCCTTGAATATTGTCCTACCCGGGACAATGCTACAAACTTTTTCACCAAAGGATTATCTCAGTCATCTATCGGCGTTCATGTCTGGGTCTTGGGCCACCCCCAGGACTTGAGAGGGGGTGTTAGCATATATCATTTCCTGTTGGTGGCTTTTCTCGTGTTTATGGGGGAAATTTCTATGCTCAGGCATTCCCCATATTTTCTCCAATTTTTCCCATATTTTTTCCTATTTTATGGGCCTTTGATGTGGGTTGCCCACCCATTTTATAGAGTATTTTACCTATTTTCAGGTCGTGTAGGCCACTAGGAGGCAATCAACCAGCTCATGATGGAGTATATATATGAGCTGCCCTCTTCCTCATTTCATCATCATTCCTTGATCATTCTTGGTGAGCACCTTCAGCCCTCTGCCTATGGAGTCCACTCCTTGCCTATGGGTTGGTTGCATCCACTCTTTTCTTGAGATTAGTGCATCAACGTTTTGGTGTTTTCTCTCATCTCTCTTGAAGCTTCAGCATTTTTGTCATTCATCTACATCTTTCCGCTACCCTCTGACACCAATGCCACAGGAAAGGTACAGGTGCACTACCAATTACTAAACCACCGTCAGGAGCACACGAGCTCAACCGAGCAACCAATAGACCATGGCATTGCCTACAATGTACGGTCGCCCATCCTCATAGGAAGCGTCATCGATGGAGTATGCGAGAGCTTGACCTCCGCATTGCATCACGCACAAGAGAAGCTCCACCCTCCTCGCAACTCAATCTCTCACTCACACACGCACACAAGCACATGAGCTCAAACCAAGCAAGGCAAGTGCAAGTGCAAGTGATAGGCAAGATGAAGAGAGTAGAGAAAAGAGTACTCAATTGCTTAGCATAGGAGAATACAAGAGAGAATGAAGAGTTGGGGTTACATTTTGCCTTATCTCCTTGGTTTTTAGGGTTTACACCATTTAGGCTGCCAAAGCTAAAAATTAGGTCATAGGCCTCCTAGACCACTTACACTAGTTGATACCCTTAATTAAGCTATCCCGTGGTGCGCCTTTTATATATAAGTTGCGACCGCGCGCACAAAATAATACATTACAATTGTTTAATGTTAATTCGACCTTTTGATGCCCATAGTCAAAAGAGGGAGAAATGATGGATTTACATGTACTTTGTGAAGATCATGCTTCTGCTAGTGTGTTTTCTTACAGATACAACAAATGCCCCTTTAGGATCATAGAGAAGGTAGATCTGTCTCAAGCCTCTTCTCTGCTCGGCCTGCACAACTACACACAGCATTGGGCAAGGTTATAGGATTGGCGATGGTGACAAACAGCTCAAGGATATGCAGATCTTGATGAGAAAGGAGGCCTATTTGGAATTTACATTCTGCTCACCGTAGACCATGAAGGGTTGGGGATGGCAGAGGAGGGGAGGAAGGACTTATGCATGGAGCAGATTGCGTAGGAAGGATGAGGGGTTGGAGTATACCAAACTGTAGCCTATGATCACAGGCAATATGCAGGCGTCTATATAGTGATTCCTTGTGGCCCAATGGCATCGTATACTTCATGTATCGTTTTGCCATGTGGGGGGTGTGGGTGCATGTGTGTCTTTGAAGTGTGTGTGAGAGAGAGAGTGAGAGAGTGTCTCTGAAGTGTGTGTGTGTGTGAGAGAGAGAGAGAGAGAGATGATTTTACTTTTTCTTATGAAATGAGATTGAGGAAGCAAGCGTGTGTGTGCGCGCGCACGTGTGAGAGAGTGAGAGAGAACATGGAGGGACATTAGGGTGAACACAGAGAGCTGCTGCTGTTTGTGCATCACCAGCTGGCACATCTAGCTCCAATTTATATTAATACAAGCGGAGAAATCACAATTGTGACTTAATTTGTTTATTTCAGATAACAACAAGCTTTACAATTCAATAAGTCTTAAAGCTCTTCCCCTTTCTATCCTTCTACTTCTTTGCCTAAATGGAGCAATTTATTCTTACTTCTAAAGGAAGCACACCCAAACAAAGAATCTACTTTAAAGTACCTTGTGGGATGTTCAACCCACATTAGCTGGTTATCTTAATTATTTTCTCTCTAGTGTCACATAATTTACATGGATGTGTTGCTCAGGCACTCGAGTGTCTTAGTAGCCTACAAGAAGCCACTTCATGGTGCATGATGAAATATTTTCAAAAAACAAAATAGTGCTCCCATGAAGTTTTTCCCTGAAATTCTGTACATTATGGTCTTCTTTTAAGAATGTATGCAAATGATGCTCACTTTTTTCAATTTTTGCCTATAATAAGCCAAATAAGTGGTTCAAAATTCTTGCATAATCTTCTTTCTTTTAAAGAGTTTGAATTGTTATTATTATACTATACTAGTGTCGGGATTCGAATCCAAGACCTGTATGCGTGCAAGCTGAGGGCATTATCACTTGGACTCAAGCCTGCCTACACCACAAGGAACCTTAAGATCTTGAAAAAACCAAGCCCCATAAGAATGACAAACTAGAAATAGCACCAAGTTACCTTCAAGCTAACCCTCAACATAGTGCCTCTTGGACTTGTTCTAGAAAGAAAAAACATGATTTCCTTGTTGATGAAGCGTAAATGAACTTGTCTCCCCTTTTGTACTTTACTAAAACTCTTATGCATGAGCTCTCAAATTTATGCCATGTCTTTTCTTATAGAGATATTCAAAAAAGCATTACAACTGAGAAAATTAATCATTTATCACAAAGAAAGATAATGCACAACTCACTTCAAAAAATTAAACAAGTACACATCCTGTTTTTAAGAATGGTTTTTAAAAAGTTAAACGGTACATATTCTGTTTTTAAGAAAGGAAATGCATAACTGACTTCAGAAAAATTTAAACAAGTACAAGTTCTGTTTCTAAGAAGGTAATGGAACGTCCTTTTTTAAGGAAACATGGAACTCCAACCTGCTACCCAGCCTAGTGTTTGTTTGCATGGAAAGTCCACCCAAGAGAAGGGGAAACCACTCTTCCCTCTATGGAGACCCAAAACAGACCCCAAAAAGGCTTTAATGTTATGTGCATTATTTTTCATCGGAGATATGAGACCACACTATATTATAATATCTACCAATGTGGTGCTAACATAGCCTAAAACATGATAATGCTCCTCATGTAATATAAGTATGGGTCTCTCTCTCTCTCTCTCTCTCTCTCTCTCTCTCGTCCACCACATAGCTGCATCATCATTGAGGCTTTGATAATGACACAACCTCAGTAAATCCAAAACGGCTTCTACAAATCATTTCTTAACTTGAACAATTACCTCTGCAACTCTGTCAATAATAATTTCATGAAGATTTTTGCCATTTAACAAAAAGACCAAAAAGGAAAAAAAATATTTACCACGGTATATGCTAACCGTCATTATACTAAAACCTCTTTAAAAACAAGTGAAATTTCACTTCCATTTCTCTTCCTTATTGCACAAGGGAGTGTTCAATGCCACCACCAACCAATTTCAAACTATTTTCACACCACTTTTGACCAAGCCAAAACTTCTCGCTTACTATTTTGTGCACTTCTGATTTTTGGTGCTAACACACCAAAAATCGGTCATTTAAACCCAACCCATTATGTACTTGATAGAGTCGGTATAAGCTCAAAGTATAAGAACTCCATGTAAGAAGTGTGGTTTCTACCTGGAACATCAGCTTTACCTGTGCCCAATATCGCACATCACTACCACTACAAGAACCTTAAGATCTGGAAAGAAAATAATTGATATGTGCCTACAGCAATAACAATTGAGCATTGAAAATATGCATACAAAACTCCAGGAAGGCAATGAGCTTTACATTCACCGTTGACTGCTCATATCTGATATGCAAGTTAATGACTACACTTGTTCATCATTAACAATTTACATCCAATATACAAGTGAGTAACATCACTGTCAACCACTCGCATCCATACACAAGCAACTTTCCTCTTGTTTGTGATCCACTGTTCACATCCAATATCCAAGCGAGGGACCATCCTTATGTTGTCAATTGCTCACTTCCAAATGCGCAAGTGCACAATTAACCTAAATTCACAAACATCTGCTAATATTCATTTATGATACATTGATCCATCTGACTCTACCAGCACACTCAGGCAGAGCATATATAACACCCACTCGAGTTACAGTAGATAATCTAGATTCAAACTCGCACATGCACCTTTGTATCCTCCAGTAGATAAGACTTCTCGCGCACGTTCTCTAGTATCACCTAAGACTTTTGTCACAATCAGGACATGACATCAAGTAAGATATGGCTTTCATACAAAAAGCCTATTGAAGTAAGCTTGATTTACCTAGGAAGGTGAACATTAGTCAATAGCACCCTTTTGAGTAATAGAATAGAAATGAATGTGCATCACAATACTACACTACAAAAGCGGTATGTCCAAACTCATTCTCAACTTACAGCATCATGTACTGAAAAAAGAGTGCATGAGAGAGCATGTATAAGGGTCAAATGGCTGGCAACTTAACATGTCCAAATGCACACATGCAGAAAACAGTAGTGAGCTGGTGGGCAAGTAAAAGGACCTCCATAAATCATTGCTATTAAATCCAGACAAGTAATGTTGAAAGGTATTCTAAGATCACCACACGCAGTGACAAGATGAACAGCATCCCCATTTGGACATGTTGTGATGCAATGAGTCTTGCATATCTGTGGAAAGCATCGTTGTGAGTTTCCCATATAGACATGCTGTGCAGCCTGATTCCAATTTGGTTGGCCGTGGCATAGTTTGCAGGCTGTTTAAAGAACAGCGAGGTTTTTCTGACTGCTGGAGTGAGAGCTCCACTTGTTTTTGTTTGATCTGCACTTGAACCTGGCTTTAGACCTTTCTGGACAAACAAAGATGAGTCTGCAATCACTAAGGGCCACCAGAGCTGCCTTCTCTGTTCCCTCTGCAGCTGCCGCAGTCTTTTCACCTCATGCCTGAGCACCATGTGAATGGCTTTTGTGTAACTACGAGGATCATGATCACGGGAGACTGCACCATCAAAACCATATGCTCCAGGATCACTGAGAATTTCCAATGGATGGGGCATGTTTAGGAAAGCTCTCTGAGCTGCCCGCAGCTCAGCTGCATTCTCAGCATCTTCCCCATTAATTGGATGCCTTAACAGGTATAATCCATGTCCATGAGGAAGTAAGGGGTGAGACGGGGCAGCATTCTCATCTGGTTGCAAGATCAATATCTGCCCCATGGGAGCATACAACAACTTCTGAAAAATGCAACACCAAAAAGATGGGTTGGAAGAATTGAAAATATTAACAGTCCCTCAAATAGGAAATCAATGAGAGCAGTTTGTGGTACAAAAGAATATACACTTACCTGGTTGTTTAAGCAAGGATGATCACGAAACTTTCCATTCAGTCTCTTCAAGACTTGTGCAACATGATCGGGGTAGTCACACGAAAAAGCCCTAGGCACCACATCTCTGTGCATTATGATTGACTGAATATGGTTTTGAGGCAACTTCATTTTCTGTAAAAGATAATCACCTCCACACATGATACAAGGTGATCCCAAAGTTACCACAGGAAGTATAGCTGTGCTAGGAAGCACGCCTCGAATCTGGAACATAAGAGCAAGGAGGGTGGCAAGGCTCCCACCCAACGAATGCCCTGTGAGGCGGACTCGGGCAAGGTCACCATGTGCAGCAAAATGAGCAAGAACCTCAGGAAGCACTTGATCATACAGCGCATTTGCAGCTTCGTATATACCACGATGTACAAGGACATCTAATCCCTACAATAGACAGAATCCCCCAATGTTTAGTGTAATTCAAAACTTCTCCCATCGATAAGAATGCTTGTATGTTTCTTAAAATGCTTATGGGCTATACCTCAAACTTGGTCGGTTCAAAAAATAGGTTAGCTTGCCATGATGCCAGTGACTCTGAGCCCTGCACAAAGCACACAAATTACTCCCTGTCGTACTAGAGAGACAGTGGAAAAGATAGGAACCCTGAAAGGCTCCATACCTGTATGATAAAGAATCTCGTGTAAGTACTTGGATCATCACAAACAAACCATTCACATGGGCAAGAGCTCGATGACTGTAGATCCTTGGCCACAGCCAGCTTGGTCTCCTCCTCAGCAAGCACTACAGCCGTGACCGGAGCTACAGCCATAAGAGATTCATCATCATTAGACCTGTTTTCCTGTGCACAATCCAGTGTTTGTAAGCTGTTTTCAACCTGCTGAAGGTCAAATTGAGAGCTGGGAAACGCTTCAGGTACTTCAGTAATATCTGATACATTAGCACCAGCATTTGTACCACTTTCCTCAGCACTGGATTGTGAGGCCTTGCAAGGTTGAACTGAGATTGGCTCATCCTGAAGACAAGAATTGGCTGAACTTGATACTGGCGGGTTGCCGACACTAGTGCTTACTCCACCCTTATCATCACTAAGGGTAGGTTTTCCCGTATCACTCCCACTTGATTTCTTAGACAAGTCAGCTTCCTTGCCTTTGGCTTCGGCCTCTGCTTTTTTGTCTAGCGAAGATGTAACAAACCGAAGGTGATGATACTTCAATAGTTGGCCAGGCTGTGCTGACACGAATGTTGGGGGACATTAGAGATATGAACGAACATTATATGATCGGAACTATCATACACAGCCAACTACATATACACAGAAGAATGAACCATTACCTGGATATCAGGGATCATGTATGCCATGTCGCAAAGAAACGACATTTGTGCGAGAACTTTCATGTCAAACAAGGAGGCATCCTGTAAAAACTTTGAAAAAGACTCTTTGCTGTGAAGCACTCTTTTGTAAGGTACCTCCAACGAGCAAGGGCGTGCCGCATCACAACCCACACAACTTCCCTCAACGCTGGAAGACTGTGATACCATATCGGCCTCCCGAACAGTGTCGAGAGAGCTTGGAGAAACGCTTTGCACTTCTGGGGACGCTGGATGGATCACAGTACTCCGCCTTTTTGATGTCTTAGGATCTGGCCAGAGGGCTCTGAGATCTGTGATCATTGAAATCCAGCTTTTTTTACTTGCAAGAGGTCTTGATGGATCGAGATTTGCCATGATGGCTTCGGACATAATGGCTGTTAAGGGACCATTCCCTTCAATTGGTAGATTAAATCCCCCATCATCTGTGGGCGCATTTGAGCAAGACTCGCAGGAGATGCCTTCTCCTTTCCTCTCTGCTCCAGAATTTGGATCATCTAGAAATGCGCTTGCCTCACTGCCATTTGGTGCGGGCCTAGGCACCCCAGATTCCGGATCTCTGGTTTCTGTAGCCTGGCGTTGGCTCTTTCTGTTGAACCACAGGAATTTGAGGGGTGCAGGGACAGTAGAGCGTGAGGAAGGCAAGGGCAAGGGATTGAAAGGAGGAGTGAGAGCAGCACTGGAGGTTTCCTCTGCGAGTGGAGCACCATTAGTGATGGCAGAAGGTTTGACCTGCGAAGAGGGAGATCGACATGAACAGACTTGAACAGATCGCGCTTGTGTTTGAGATGCATCAGATCCCTCGCATGGCCTTCCTGCTGCTGTAGGCACAAGGGCTCTCAAGGGGCCCAATTTCCAGAACAGGGAGTCCATATTTTGCGAAAAAATCGAACTAAAAGAGTGATGAATGCTCTTAGAAAACAAAACACAAAGAAAGCCCAGCTATGCCGGAGGGTTGTGGTCAGAAAAAAGCAGACGAACCCTCCCTGTCGCCGACGCAGTGTGCAGGGAGAAAATGGAGGAAGACCCGTATGATGCAGCAGGAAACCGTACTAGAAATGGAGAAGAAGGAAGCACAGCGGGGGATAGACATGGAGGAAGCGTGTTGGGGAAGAAGGCAGGGTTTGCGGGAAACCCTAATTGGGGTGGGGGTGGCCCGGGTTACGACACAAAGCATGCAGAGGAGAGGACGCGTGCACGCAAAAACACACAGCAGGTGGAGTGTATGGGTTGCGCTTTCCGGTTGACAGGGCGCCGCGTGGTCTTTACTGTTGAGAGCCCAAAAGCCAAGGTGCGTACCTTAGGTTTTCAACCTTACGTGAAAAACAAAACCCTAAAATATATATCTCGGCACTTTAGTTTTGATTCGATTTTAATCTGATTTGAGGATTGCCATGCTGATTGTGCAATCAAAGACTCCTCCAACGCCACGTCTACCACGTCTTCACATCCCCCTTCCTACACATCACAACAACAAATCGGACTCAACTATGTATTCAAATAATGTAATATAATATTGGATGATTTAACCCTTTAACGAGAGTCTCACAACGAGCTTGCTCGTCTCTGACCTCGCCTCAAAAAACAAAAACAAAAATTTAACCCTTTAACAACAATAAGTATTAGCCGGCTTGATTTTTCATGGGCTATCTATAGCCAAAATGCAGATTTATCATATATGTATATATATTGTGTATCTTTAGGAAGAGTTTCACCAAGCTTCCACGTGGCAAGAATTTGGATGTTTTGGACGCAGCTTGGAAGTTCGAGGAGAACTAGAATTTGAAAAATATCAAGCTGAGCATTATATACTTGCGAAGCATGAGCCAGCTTACTAGTTTATTTGAAAAATCTTACCTGTAGCATTTAAAATTGGTAACAACATGTAGATCATCATCAAAAATCAACCTCGAGTCTTACACCATATCCATATAAAATCCCATAGTCTTAGCTTCATAGTACACCATCCCATATACAATTTGTTCAATTTGTCTTGAAACATCTACCTAGAAATTAACTACCCAATTTTGTATTTTTTATAGTTAGCCTATTAAGAAAAACTAGCTTATCAATCCATCCCTAGAAAAGCTTCATTTTCAATACTAGTAATAAAGTTGCAAAGTTTCAATAGTAATAAAGAAGTTGTAAAGTTGCCCCCCAAAAGGCATCCAATAACATCATTTTAAAAACCTAAAGGTTTGTCTTTGTGTTATCTCTTTTTCTTTCTTTGGTCCCAAAAAGGTAAGGCAACATGATAGCACATAAATGGAATACTTTGACAAAACCTTTTTTTCTCAACCAACCAAAATACAGACAACTCATCAAATGAATTGGTTAGGAAAATGTTTACTTACTCTTGGTCTTATAATTTAAATGTATCCAAAAAAACTTCAAAATAAGGGCTATCATTGGCTAGTTTTCTTTAATTTCAATCAAGTAAATATCCACTTGTGTTGATCATATCCCACATGGAATGTGGGCCACCTTCTAAATCTCTTGAAGGCAGATTGATGGCATCTCCAATCTCATAAAGTCTTTAATGCCACTCTAGCAATAAGACAAGGGGTCTGCCCACGTAAAGAATTTTTTTTTTCCCATAAGCGCGGTGAATTGAATTAGAATAGAACAAAAATTACATCAGCTTATGATGTCAACTTACAGGCACTGAAGGTGGCAAGCAGATGAGTTGGCTATCTACCACACCAAGAAGGCTCTCCTCACGTAAAGAATTTGCATTGGTCCTTGACTTTAAAGTTTTAAAGGATTGTGAAGAGACGAACACTGCATCTTACCATTCATTTTAGCTCCAAATGAGTAGCCTACCTACTTTGCTTTTCTCGAGTAAATGCTCCTTACTCTTTCAAGTTAGGAATTTTAAACAAACATGAAAATGCAACTGTACAACTTTTTTGTAACCAACATTTGGGATTTTAATCATATCTTGTATTTATAATAAGAAATCATATCTTGTATCTTGTGCAACAAGGGTTGAGTTGACGAGCTATCTAGCATGCAAAGATACAATACCATTGGTTTTTCACAAACTGTAGGCCCACTTAGGCAATAAGATAGTTGTAACTAGCTTGTAATGGAGACTTTGTGATTATGGTATATTTACATCACAATACAAGTAGATATTATCTTTGAAAAATCCGTGTGCAAGAATTGCTAAGAAATCTTACATCACAATACAAGTAGATATTATCTTTGAAAAATCCATATGCAAGAATTGCTAAGAAATCTTACCCAAATTATCACATATCCCAACTTGATGCACATATTAGTCTAGTAGAGTATGGTTGGTGGTGTTTTCTTTTTTTGATGGGTGGAAGGAAAGTGAAAGGAAGGAGGGGGGTTATAAATGTATGAGCTCCCACCTTGATGCACACAATGCTTTCTCACACAAAAGTGATGGTACACAATGTGTGTCTAGATTCATGGATGTATGCTTGCATGTGACCTTGGCATGAATAACAATTGAGTACTTTCTATAAGGTTTGTATATCAAGAATGCTTTATTTGATTCTAATTGAGTGTGTCCTATAAAATTTGTACATACAGTATGTTTTATTTGATTCTAATGAATTAAACAATCAGAGGGATGCAAGTGAAGAGGTCCTCCTTGGTTTGAATCTTATGAATTTACACTCTCAAATGTGAGTCCCCATGCATACACATCATTGAGCCCCTAGCTCATGATCACAGGTCAAGACTGTACTTTGACTTCAGGCAACCTGCCACACATGCAATCATAAGTGACAATGTGTATAAGCAATAAAAATGCAATCTCGTAAGTGGTAGTGTATATTTTTATGTAATAAAAATGCTCTCCTTCACTCAACTTGACCTCAAGTGTATTACCTTCCTTTGAACCTCATGTCCTTAATAAGCACTTACATGATTTTGCTCACATCCTTTGATCCCACCAACTCATTAGGGTGATGATAATATTTTCTTCACTTTGATGTTTATTCTTTCCTTTTTGCTCTCTAATTCAATTTCATTTTACTATTTCACAGGGTTTAGACATCCTTATAATACATAAAGTTTTGCTTTTGCATTTTTCAAGTCATAGCCTGCTTCACACATGCACACACACACACATGTGCATGTGCATGTGCATGTGCACACACACACTTTTAAAAAAGAGAGCATTTATAGAAGAGGTTTATGCATAAACATAGAGCTCAGATGTCAAATTTTAGTATTTTGATCATGTTTTTAGCTATTTTTTAGTAGATAGGAAGCTTTAAAATAAAATTAGGAACCTTATTCATCAAGGAAAAAAAAACTAAAAAACCAATAGAAATGCATTTTCACTAGTTTATCCTAATATATTGGGTAATCAAGAAAGTTTAGAGAACAAAAAGTCGAGCTTCACATGGGCTAAATTACTCTTTGAGGATTTAGAGCACTATGGCATTATCGAATCTACAAAAACCCGAAGAATTTACCCCAAATTAACTAATTTAATTAAAATTTTACCCAAAGTTAGTCACTTTGGGGAGCTTAATTAAGGGTGCATTAATTAAGTTTTTGTTGAGATATCGAGCTCGTCTAGTGAGGCGGTGGCCCCACTGATGACCCGCCTGGGGGATAGGCCCCACACTTACACCACTGGCATGGTTGGTGAGATCTTGGGTGATATGCGGCTAGTGGGATGACAGGCTATGTGACAGCCATTCTAGAGACTGGCATAGTTATAGCGCCAGCTCATTTAGCCGGGTTCACACTATAGAGAACCCGTGTATGTATTAGTTGAGTACCTTTCATATTATGTGTACTCTTATTCTTATATATGGTGTGTTGAGTGTTGAGTAGAGAAGAAGAAGATTTTCAGCCTCTCACCTTGTGTGTTCTCTATTAGGGTTTTGTGTGTGTGTGTGTGCTTGCAAGAGCTCAAGCTCTCTTCCCCCCTGCATCTTTTCATGGTATCAGAGCCTGGTTCGTGCTAAGGGCTGAGCTGCAAGCAAGAGAACCATAGGAAGCGGTACGAGGGTAAGAGCTTCAACTACTCTTCCCTATTGTGTTGGTGACTACACCCTACGGGAGGCACCGGCAAACGGTCTCTGATTGAGGAGCTTTCTTCGCGGGAGTAAAGCTATAGGGCAACTGAAATTTTTGGGCTGAAAACGCGTTTCGGGCGCGTCTGGACCTTCGTTTTTTAGAAAGCAGGCAATTTCGAGCACTGCGGGTAAGTCATCGATTCTCTGCAGAACTCTGTTTTAAGAACTGCAGGAAGACAAATTGACTGTGCAGACACTGTGGGTGCTGCAAAGAGGTCTACAGTTGCCATTGGGTGTATGTATGCACATTGAAGTCACTGGTTGTGACATTTGAGAGTACTACAGTACCGCTGTACAGAAAATACAGCATTTGTGCAGAAAAACCAAAGTGCAGTTTCTGGTAAAATTGTGTGTTTGACAAGATGTCAAATGATGGGATAACTCAGATTGTGGCTGAGAAGCTTGATAAGAATAACTTCCATGCTTGGAGGTTTAGGTTGACGAATTTCCTGATGGGAAAAGGCTATTGGGACTACATAGAAGGTGAGCATGAAGAGGCACCGGAGATACCGGATATAAATCCGACTGCTGCAGATGTGAAAGAGTTTAAAGACTGGAACCAAGGAGCCAGAAAGGTTATGTATTGGCTATCCATTAGTATACAGGACACCATGATTGGGCACATTCAAAGAAACCTATGAAAGAGCACCCTTGAAGACTGTGCATGCAAGGAAGAAAGCATGCATATTTGTGAGCTCAATGAGAAGCTCGTGGGAGCTATACTGATGGCTATTGAAAGAAAGTTTTGTCAAGGCAAAGTCTTTTACACCAAGAAGTAGGCAAGCTCCAATACTATGAATAAAGAGGCCTCACACGAGTGGAGGCAATCTTAGGTGCAAGTTGAAGCAAGAGGAGGTGCACAACACTTATACATGGGAGAAAGAGCACCAAAGATAATGTCTAGAAGAGCAGTCTACATGTTTGGAGATACAAAAACAACCAATTAAGGGGAGCCCATCAAGGAGTTAGAGTTACAAAAGTTCAGAAGAAAAGGGAGGCAAAATTTACAACAGGTCTTGGTGATGTTGAAGGCATTAGGGATATGCAATGAAATTGACTATAGGGCAGGGTAGAGCTAGGCAGCGCAATGACAAGAAAGAAGAGTTCAACCTCCAATAGATGCCTCCTCATAGATGGAGCACAATGTCTATAGCAAACATGATAGAAGGCTTTTGAACAATAGCAAAGTGTCCCACTACTTAAGACGGGAAACTCAGCATCAAAAGAGATGAGAACGCCATGGAAGCTGCAAAGGAAGCAAGAAGCCATGGCAAGGTTAAAGGTAAGCAAGGAAAACACAACACAAAGCTGGAGCTGAAAGAGAAGAACATAGCTCTTGACAAGTTTAGGAATGTGCAAGAAGCTCGAAGCATGAGCCCAGGTTGGTGATGACAAACTCAATATGAGCAGCGCCAGGAAGACGATGATCATGTGCATAGGTCCCAGCCAATTGAAAAGTCTAGCGAGCAACAGACAAAACTAGAGAGCGTGGGTCCATTGGTTGCAGTGCAATCAATGCTTGGCTGTGTGCAACAGAAGTAGCGGATTCAGCGTGCAGGGTGGTGCAGAGAAAAAAAAAAGAAGTAGCGGATTCAGCGTGCAGGGTGGTGCAGAGAAAAAAAAAAGAAGTAGCGGATTCAGCGTGCAGGGTGGTGCAGAGAAAAAAAAAGAGGAAAAAAGCTTTAAATTTTAAATATTAAAGAGATGGAAGATTAGTTTTTTTTCCTCCTTTAAAGTGTTCATTTGAACCCTTGATGCATTCACACCACCAAGGTTTATCCCTTGTGCACATAATTTAAATGTTGTGTTTCTAAGTAGCCACACACGAGGATCCCCTGCCCAATTACAGTCAAAATGGACTTGTAAAATGTTTTCACACATGGTATGAGGGTAACCATTCCTAAGCTCACCGAGAAGCTAAAAATGAGTAGATGTATGCATGTGTATGTCTCGATGGATTTCGAGATGCATGTGCAAGTAGTTGGCTTCACATGGGTGCCCTACCCGAGATCATGGATCTCAAAATAAATTGTTGATGTGGCATGATGGTGTGCATATGGGGTGGTTTCGCGTGGGAAATTTGGTGTCCAAAATGGAAGTGGTGTCTAGGTTGGCTAGACATGCACACACATATTTTTACACATGCTGGCGCGACATAGGGGAAATTAGCCACATTTGAGATGACACTCCAATTTAGCATTGAGGGGGAGTGTTGTCAGAGAGCATTTGCACATTATATCATAATGTTGAATTTATGTATGGGTGAGTAAGCTACACCTCGCTTAAGATGGGGTGTTGAAATATGTAAGCTCGGTTTATATTTGTGTGTGAACACACCTTAATATGGGTGAGATGAGATATTATGTAGGTTGTGATTTATTAGGTCCTTTAACACTCTATACAAGAAAGTGCCGTTGTAGGCTACTTCTTGCTAATCCAGGATATAATCAATCAAAAAACAATAACCAAAAATTTCTACCACAATCTCCTACCCACTATGAGTCACAAAATTTGGTCAAGGTATCACCCTCCTTGTTAATATATTCATATTACAAGGGGAGTTAGCCCTATTGTAGTGTCATTTCAATTTTCAACATTGCTATCTTGTTTTGTGTTGTGCCAATTCACTTTGTTTTACGAGCATTAATAGTTTAAGTGTGTGTCATGATTGTGCTCAACCTCGATCGGGGGGGGGGGGATTACAGTGTGCATCACCTATCATAGTTGTCTAGACTATATAAACCATTGAAAAGTTTCCTAGAGTTTACTATTGCATAACCCCATGAAGGGTCTTTCACCAAGCATTGATGTGTAATTGATACAATACCCAATGGTGCCTTTGATGTACTTTAGCACCCCCATGAAGGGTCTTTCACCAAGCATTGATGTGTAATTGATACAATACCCAATGGTGCCTTTAGCACCCACATCCTCGCCTTCTAGTGTTCTCTTGGGGCTTCTAGTGATACCATACCGAATGTTAACCACTTTGGTTAACATTACTTTTACAATTGTAGCTATGCTTATTGTACTCATCTTTTGTAACCACGCTAAACACTTAATGTAAAAGAGACATGGGATGACCGAGCTTACGACTTGTGTAATGCCAGTCATGTGAGGAATAGTTATACATAGAGCTAGGAACACTAGTTTTGGGCCCCCAAATTGTAAATGGGTGGCCGGCCATGTAACTATGATCTCTTGTATATAAGCTCAAGGGATTCACCTAAAAATATGTAAGTATACCATGTGAGTTCAAATGAAGGGGTTTTTTAATACAAAATTTTAAGGTCAATTTATAGAAATACATTTACAAAAGGAGTTTTTTTAATTGATTTTGGGAAAAAACCCATAAGTCCATAAAGAAAAAGGGTTCATTTTATTCATGAAAAATTCACAGGTAATCTTCACCAAGCATTGAGATCTTCACCGAGCACATGAGAAACAAGTAAGTGCTCAAACATTGTCCTTGACATTCATGCAACTTTTTTATTTTGGTTATTTTTTCATCAAGTTTGCACCTTAGTTTAATCCACAAATTAATCTTAATTATCTAGGTTTCATTAATAAGCATTGTAGGTATCAATAGATAGCTTGAGACAAGCTCTAGCTCTCTATAGAATCAAAAACACAAAAATTGGTGGAAAGATACCTTAATTACTAGGAATCTAAGGGAGAAACCAGGCAAAAATTGCATTCTGCTGGCAATTGTGAGAAGCGAACAACCATGGCATATTTACCACACCTGTTCCCTTCTCACTGGCCAAATTTGGCAAGATCTTTAGCCTTGAAGGTAGCAGTTGCCAAATTTGGCAAGATCTTTAGCCTTGAAGGTAGCAATTGCATTAAAAATGGAATAATTACATTAAATTGGACATAAAGTGCATTCAATTACATTTAACCAAGTTAGTACGATTGAATGTCAGGGAATATAATGGGTGGTTGTCAGATCTGCACCCTTAAACTCCCTGAAATCCCTTGAAAAATCTTAAAAATCTTTGAATCTGACAGTGCTATGGTTGTCTCTTTTATGCCATGGCCGTTCTAGATTTGCCACGGTCGTTCCTTCCTGAAGGGTACGCCCGTTTTAGAGCATTCATTGTGTTTGCTAACCAAGTTAGTTTTGCCATGCCCGTACCACTTGACCTGTCTAAAGCGAAGACCCATACCAGTTGTTTTTTCTGAAGCGTACACCCATGGCACTCTGACAATTCTTAATGAGGGATGTTTGAAAACTTGTGGATCCTGACATTCTTGTTTTATGTAGTTTATTATGTCCTTGTATAACTGAGGTTGAGCCATTAAAGGTACAAGTGTTGATGTGATGTTGGCTTTATCATGAGAGAAGAGTATTCCTCCGAATGAGGTTTAGAGAGACTGTTTTAATCTTGTAAGGGAATTATCGAATTCCTCACCTGCTTTCTGAAGCCTATATTTTGTACAATCTGTCTCAAACGACTCTTCTGTAGAGAGTATGTCTTCCTCTCTTGAAAGGGAAAGTAGTACTCTTCTAGGCTTTGTATTTTGGTTGTTGTTTTAGGTTTGGAATTATGAGGCTCAATCACAACCGGTGACCCTGTAAGACATTCAACCAAGCTAAGTATGCTCTCCTAAGCTTGCTTTTTGCCTTCCGCATATGTCATGTGATTATTATTATCCATTTTGGGTGGTTGGGTGGGTTCTAGTTTCTTGATTGGTCTATGTGGTGGGTTCTAGTTTCTTGATTGGTCTATGTGGTGCACTGAACGAAGAACTTGTCTCATCCTCACTTAGTGATGTACTAGAACTTATTTCATTCTTTGACTTTCTTTGGTTTGTTAGTTTTTCATTATGTTTACCCATGCGACGAGATCGAATTTTCTTTTGGGTTTTTGTATCTTGTGTCGCACATATGGGTGTTGAGGTTTGTGTTGTGGTCTTTGAGATGGATGCTTTTGCATCATGTATAGCTTTTGGCTCTTTTGTGTTTATGTCCCCTTTTGGGTGTTTTTCTTGGTTTTGACTGTTTGTCGTGCCTTGGCTTGTAAGCATGTAAGCACATTCAAAGGTACTGTGGACAATTGCCCGTTTTGTACACTTCAGATGTTAAGAGTTGTATTTTGTGAGACAAGTTGCATTGAAGCAACTCATCTCGGGCAATCTTAGAACATGTGATCAATGCCACATCGTTCATACATTGGGCGCAAGATGTCAATGACTTTGGGCATGGAAGTATTCTAAACTCTGCAGTCTGCCACCTTGTGAGGTCCACCAACAATAGAAACACTGAAGTGTCCGATTAACTGTTTCTTGAGCAGTTTTTACCCTTTGGACTGTTTCTGTTTGGTGCACGGGAGGTGGAGGTTTTGAGTCCATTGTGGATGAAGGGGGACACTTTTTGGTATCATGGTCAAAGGTTTTACAATATACGCAATATAGAAGGATAGGTGCCTTGTATCATGGTCAAAGGTTTTACAATATACGCAATATAAAAGGATAGGTGCCTTGTATCATGGTCAAAGGTTTTACAATATACGCAATATAGAAGGATAGGTGCCTTGTATCATGGTCAAAGGTTTTACAATATACGCAATATAGAAGGATAGGTGACTTCTATGCACAATGAGGATTGGGATGGTTGTAGTGATTGCATTCAACACAAGGCATTTCGCTCTTCACTTTTATAGGCATTAAGGATGTTTGGTTTTGAAGGTTTACATCCTCTCTTACAAATGTTGGTTGTAAGGTTTTAAACAAGGCTGCATAAAATTCTGGGAATGTCAATTCCGAGATCAATCTTTCTTTTGCCATTGCTTCACTTGGTTTAGATGAGGAACATCTCGTGGCATGATCATCTTCTAGCATGTTGTCATCTAAACATATTGCTTCTTGACAACATTGATCGAATGTTTCTAGATTGGTTACAGTTATCAAGTTGTGTAAGCTGTTATTCTTCAAGCCCATCATGAAACATCTCCTCAACTGAACATCGGTTAATTTTTCCCATGACTCACAACGTGAGTCCAAGAGTTTTATCTAATGGATTCATTTGGGTTGACACTCAATTGAATAGAGTTCTATTACTGCACTCCATCGATCACCTTGTCTAGAAAAGCCATGTATAAAGGTTGATTTCAAGGTTTTGAAGTTGGTCTTGATCGCCGGCATTAATGCGATGAACCATCAACTAGCTTTTCCCTCTAAGCATAAATTCAACGTATGTACCTTAGTGGGACAGTTGGGATTTCCAAAGGCTTCACGTCTTTGTTCAAACATTTGAATGAATTGAACAGGGTCTATTGTTCCGTCGTATTTGCCCATAAATTTGTAAATTTGAACGGACATATTTCTGTATGAATCATTGAGGCCGTATGTGAGTGCTCTTGTTGGAAGAGACTCAATGAGTCCTTGGGCCACCCCCCTTCCTAGACTAGTCAGTATGTCCAAGGTGTGGGCATCCAAGAAAGGGTTGGTACTTATAGGATTTGTGGGAATGTTAGGCAAGGGACCAAAGCCCAGTTGAATTGAAGTGACAGGGGGTGTAAAACCCGATGACACGCTTGTTATAGGCATGGCCTATGGCATGGGGAGGTGAATTGGTGGCATAGATCTCAATGGCTTGAAGATATCAGCCCACCATTAGATTGAGTCCTTGTGTGATCCCTAGCAATCACTCTATCATGGCCATGTCAGAGTACCTAAATGCTCCTTAATGAGCAATCACATTTTTTTTTGCTTTTTATACTTTCCCACAGCCCGTTATAGCCTCAAGAGGCTTGGCGTACTCTTCATTGGATCAAACGAGTGTCCGTTTGCCCTAATTAGCTTAGGCGCTATACGCACGTGAACGACCTGAGATATTTTTTCGAAAAAAGCATATGCTAGGAACTTCCCAGATGGAAGAGGAGGCCCTAAAACCTCCTCTTCCCAGATGGATGATTAGGTCCTAAAACCTATTCTCCATCATTGTCTCAACACGAAATTTTTTTTTGAGAATTTTTTACCTGTTTCGCAGCACGTTTTGAGGGTGTTCCAAAAGGAATTTTGAAAAACTCTGTATGAGAGAGTTGTAGTATTTTTGGAGTACTACAACTTTGCTTCCCTGAGTCGTCCGTGATTTTGTCGTCTAGACCCTCAAAAAGTAGCCTGAATATGGCTCATCGTCATTTTCGCGTTGTTTTTTACGATTTTTTGTGGGTTTTGGGCTGTTTTTTGCCTCGATTTTTGGGTCGAATTTTGAGGCTGCTGGTCAGAGGCCAAAATGATTGATTATGACTTCGGACGACCAAGTCCAAAGTCAAAGAGCTCGATGTCAACTTGCCGATGAGCCCTAGAGCATCTTCATCGGATATACAGTTTAGGAGATACGGGCCTCTAAACAGGGGTGTTTTCTAGAGTCTTTTTTTTGGCCCGCGTGAACTAGTGTTTCACGCTGTGAAACGGTTTTCACGCGTGAACCGGACTTCATGCGAAAATTAAATTTTGATTTTTTTTAACTCCGTGAAACGGTTTTCATGCGTGAACTGGACTTCACACGGAAATTAAATTTTGATTTTTTTAATTTTTTAATTTTTTTAAAATTTTTACCGCATGAACTAGTGTTTCACACTGTGAAATGGTTTTCACACGTGAACCTGACTTCACGTGGAAATTAAATTTTGTTTTTTTTTTTACGCGTGAACTAGTGTTTCACGTTGTGAAACGGTTTTTACACGTGAACCAGACTTCACATGGAAATTAAATTTCGATTTATTTATTTTTTGGCTGCGTGAACCGGACTTCATGTGGAAATTAAATTTTGTTTTTTTTGTTGCCTCCGTGAACTAGTGTTTCATGCCGTGACGGTTTTCACTCGTGAACTGGACTTCATGCAGAAATTAAATTTTGATTTTATTTTTATTTTTATTTTTTGGCCGCGTGAAACATGTCGGCTATTTTAGGCGATTCATTTTTATGTATGCTGATATAGCTCGACCTCTTTGATCATTTTCGAGTGGATGGAGGAATGCCAACATGCTTATACAGTGCTCAAGAAATCCATAGCAAGTGCTCCAATTCTCAAGTTCTTCAACTGGGACATTATCTTTCATGTCCACATCGATGCCTCCGCCTTTACTGTTGGATGTGTGCTGGCCCAATCGGGTGAACACAAGATGAATTTCTCGATTAACTTTACCAACTGCCAACTCAATGATGTTGAGAGAAATTATACCACAACCAAAAGAGAAGGGTTGGCTATGGTCTACATTGTTAAGAAGTTTTGCCATTATCTTATGGGCAACCAAGTTCATTTTGTTTGTGGACCATCAATCTCTTATGTACCTAGTAAACAAGTCCTGTAACGATAGGCAGAATCACCAGGTGGCTGCATATCTTTCTTGAGTTTGAGTTCATTGTGTTATAGTGAGGAAAGGCTCATAACATGTTCTAGTAGACCACATGTCTAGGATCCCTAACGGCAAGTTACTTGTGGGAATCGAAGATGATTTACCAAATGCCACCCTGTTCCAACTATGCTTAATTCCTTAATGGGGTAAGGAGGTAGCACACTTTTTAGCCAATGGCTTACCTGTGGATTCCCTCCTAAAAACAAGGACCATGCTCATGGCCTAATTAAACAAGAAGCCCCCTAACAACTCATTACAAGTCAACTCTATAGGTAGGGGAAGTAGACGTTATGCCCATGAAGACGAATATGTATTCCTTCTAGAAAAGTCTCACTCTGCCTATGTTGGTGGGCACTTTGTAGCAGATATCATTGCACACAAGGTCTTAATAGCCGGGTTACGATGGCCAACCTTAATAGCGGATGCAACTGAGTATGTCAAGTGGTGCGATGAGTGTCAACGTGTGGCAATTTCCCACTTCAAGAACAGCATGCCTCTAAACCCTATAGTGTCCTTGCAACCTTTTGAAAAATGGGGCATTGACTTCATAGGACCCATCAATCTAGCAACCAAATACACACAAGCTAGATATATAATTGCTGCCAAGGACTATTGCACTAAGTGGGTTGAAGCTTGTGCTACTCATAAAGCTAATGCGTGATCGACTGCCAAATTCCTTTATGAATCAGTTCATCACATGCTTCGGTTGTCCCCTTAAGCTCATCAGTGAGGCAATGGGGCACATTTCATTAATGAGGTAATCCAATTCCTCTTACAATAGTTCCTTGTCACTCACATAAAGTCCTCCGCCTATTACCCACAAGAAAATGGCCACGTGAAAAGCACGAACAAAGTTTTGTGTGCCATTCTGACCAAAACTGTGGAGGCTAGCCACAACAATTGGGAACAAAAGTTACCGCCGGTAGCACTTTAGGCTTATAGAACCTCCTACAAGGCAGAAAACCAATGCCACCCCCTTCAGTTTAACCTATGGTACTGAAGCGGTCATGCCAATGGAGTTCTTGGTGTAATGATGGGGAAAAGAAAGAGAAAAAAAGATTGCACTCATAATGGAGTACCACATGCACTCATGATGGAGTACCACATGCACTTAAGATGGAGTAGCATATGCACTCAAGGGAGTACCACCATAGCCATAGAAGCATGAAGCTCTAAGAAGTACGATTTCATTGGTAAAAGTATGTTATGCCCCTAGTTATAATATTCACTTATATGCTTGCCCACCTTTTCACACTCATTAATGTTGGGCCTCGATACTTGCCCGGCCATATCTATGCCCATGGGCTCTCTTTGAATCTAAATCCAAGGTTTGATCATCAAAACCATGTATGGAGCAATGGATGGGCTGTTGGGAATCTTCTTGACTTCCCTCATGAATGTAGAAGTACATTTGTGGCAACTTCAAAAGTGCCTCACACAAAAGAACTCCATAGAGAGATGTCCACTTATTTGATGTACATATGGATTGCTCTCTATGATATCCATAAGCCCACGGAGTCTTGTTGAGCGTTGATAGAGGAGTGGTGAAATACACCAATGGCCATGGCTGTCCATATAGTAAATTTACAGCAATGACACCTTTCATGCCATCATCCCATTCCATGCATATAGCTGTCCAAAGACACCATACCCATCCGCTTCAAATAGCAATACATAGCATCCACTTGGGTCGTATGGAAATCCATCCGCTTCAAGTGGCAATGCATACTGTCCACCTGGATCATATTTTAATGAATCCACATCAAGCATCTTTCCATGTATACCGGGAACAAATGGGTATGAAACATCACGGTTGGAAGTGTCATCACCAACCAATGATCCGCCATCATAGTCCACCCATGAATCACTTCCATAAACCAAAGCATTATCATCATCATTACCACATTATTACCTTCATCCTCACCATCATTTTGTGAATCCACATCATATGCCACATCTTCATGGTCGGCAACTAAAAATTCCTCATGCAATGCAACACCATAAAGATCTTCATAAGAGTTGTCTCCCTCATCAAGAAGAGTTTCATTGCATTCATCTTTATCCATACAATTCTCCCCAAGAAGAGAACCATGCATTTGATCTTCATCTTTCCCATCAACACTTGCATCTTCATGGCTGTCCATTTTCAGCCATCCAAACATGCATTGAAACCACTTGACATAAATCATTAACATCGCCTTCATCACTTGAAGTGTACCCATAGCAATGGCTTCCAATAAGAGATGTGTACCCATAGCAACGGCTTCCAAAAATAAGAGATGTGTACCCATAGCAATGGCTTCCAATAAGAGATGTGGATTGAAGTGAACTCCTAGTAGAAAGCCCATGTATAGACGGGGTAGGCTTGTAGAAGATCTCCACCAACAACATGATCTCATTAAGTGCAATGTCATTGTCAATATCCATGATGCATTCGACCATGTGCATGAACTCCTTGCCTAATTTTTGCACAAGTCCACCTATGATCTCCTTCTCCTCAATGTTAGGCATAAAGAAAGAAAGATACCAATATTCCTTAGCATACTTAGGCAATGAATACACATGTAATAATGGCATGAATTTTTTCCTAAAGCTCCATTGCTCTTTAGTAGTAGCCACAAAGTTTTGTACCACTTCATAGGCTAAATTTGCCCAATCCCATTTGTACACTCATGCATTACTAGCAGCCACCATTGTCTAGCTTTGCCTCCAAATTTTCACGTCACTTGCTTCACTTTGTCCCCCTTGTTGCATGGAAATGCACAAAAGTAGGCATCCCAATTGCAAATCCAGTCCTTGAGCTGTATACAAGTGACTCTTTCCCCATCAAAAGAGAGCAAAGCTTTTACAAATGATTCACCATGCTTGAACCATAAGATTCCAATAGGAGTAGAAATCATACGATCCACAAATTCATCCTTTGTGACGACTTTGGTAACTTGGAGTGTATGACCTCATCATATAATCGTGCATACCTATCTTTGTCATCTTCATTGGAAATTATGGCTATTTCCTTTTGTTTTGAATCCATCAAATCTTGCCTATGCTTTTCTTTCTTTCCATAGGGCTTTGACAATGGTGATTCAACATGAGAAACATCTTTTGGGTTCTCTCTTGAAGTGTTGTCTTCATACTTTGAGTGTTCCCATTGGAAGTTCCCACCTCAATTTCAACATTTCCATGCCGACTCAGCCCACAAGATGATGGATTTGGAAATGACCTTTGTGTTTGTGACCAGCCTCTTATCTTATCAAGGGAAGTTTCAATATTTTCCATACAACTTTGCACTTCATTTATCCTATCACTAAGCTTCTTGAAGCCCTCATTCATAGCATTGAACATTTGATCCATGAGAACATTGCTTTGCCGCATATGCTCACTATTTTGCCTCAAAAGCTCACTGTTTTGGAAGCAAATATCCCTTTGTGCATCCTTCATAGCTTTAGTGATAGTAACCTTTAGCATATCCAAAGTAGTGTGCTCCAAAGAAACTTGTGCACTTACACTTGTGTGCCCTAACATGCAATCATTCAACATATGATCACTCATGTCATTAAAAGGCATTCCCTCTTGTTCACGGTCACCCATGGTACCAAATTAATATTTTTGGTGCTACCAATGTCAGAATTGAAAGATCAAAGGCTTGCCACGTTTGTCTCGATGAGAGGAACATTTATATCACCCTGGATCACCACTTCGAACACCCCTATCCCTATCTGTTTTGACTTTTAGCTAAAAGTTATCTATGAGAGTTAACCATCCATACGGTCATGGAATTGGAAACTTATTGGCTCATTGAGAAGCTCCTTAGTAATGTTCTTAGGCTATGTAGGCACCTTCAATTCAATTTGCACCATTTTTGACTGAATTAGGGTTTTTCAGCCTAATAGAACTATCCACTTTGTACCTTGAGATGGTGTTTGAAATCAACCACTTGATGGCTAGTTAGGACCGCCTTAAGACACCCTTTTAAGACTTCCAATACCCTTGAGCGAGTTGGGATTGAATTGCACTTCTTTACCCACTGTATAGTGTAGAAAAATCACAAAAATTTTGCATAGTTTCCCCGCAATTTGGCCCAAATCTCAATCAAAATTCAAAAGCAATTACCCAATATCCACTCATGATGTAATGCCCCAAATGATCGTCATCAAAAGCATATGCTTGCTCCTGTAACCCTTATGCTTCGACCACTAGCAAACATCCATGGCATATCCAATCAAGTGACCAATGGCTTCCATAGCCTTGGCATGCTTGCAATATAGTCGATTGTGTGTCGAAGAAGAGCTTTATGCTTGCCGATCTCCCAGTCAAGCCTTCCCATCCTCGTACCTAGTCCGCACAAGTTGGGGCCAAGTCTTCACATCCAAGTACCTAATCCCCCTCCTTGCCGCTTTACGAAAAGCACTCACGACGGCAAGGAGAGTTCATGCCATGCTCCCCCGGGCCTCTCCTCCACCAATGCCCAAGGTACCCTCACAAACATACATAATACTATGAATTGAAGTGGGATATAAGTGAAGTGTATGTGGATGTAGCTTCAAAAGGATAGGATAGGAGTACTTACAATGTTTTTAGCATGACTCATGCTATTTCATTTCATCATTACAAAGAGCATGTACTCATGCTTTCCCCATGTTGAAATATACAAGTGAATAGGGTGTGTGCGGGAACAAGCCCTTAGTAAAAGGCTGTAAAAGAGAATCTGTAAATGTGAGAGAACCTATGAAAAGGTGAGAAGTATCTACTGGGAGAGAATAAAGGGTAGCATGAGGAGATTTAGGAGGTGTGGAGATATTCTCGGAAGAGGTGGAGAGAATCAAACAAAAGAGGTGGAGTGAATCAGGGAGAGATTAGTGGGATTAGTTGCTTGGATGTAAACCCTATAAATTGAGGCATTGGCCTAATGAGAATTTGCTGGTTTTTGATCATCCATGCCTACATTAAGCTATCAGTTAATTGATCACATCTTAATTATTATCTAATCTCTTTGTTAATGATGTTGATGCTAGCATTTGATCCACCATAGCTCATCACATTGCTGCAAATTTAACTCCCCATTCATCCAAAGTAGCTCCATATCACAAAAACAACATCCACATAGTATCCAAAATCATGTGATTCACAAGCACAATTTACTGATTTGCATCACTTCAACCCCTTTGCCTTTACTCCATGGTCCTCATCAATGCACCAATCAATCAATCATATGGCAAGTAGACTCCAATTGGTTCAATGAACACCCAAGGAGTGATGTTTGCTTAATGCTTAAGCAAATCAATGGCTCATATGATGCATCCAAAAATCCTTTTAATGGGTAAACACTGTTACAGCAGCAAAATAGGTAACTGACGAGAGTTACCTAAAAAGATTCCCTAAATGTGTGGAATCTCAAAATAGGCTTAAAAACATAGTTTTTTGAAAACACATTTAGAATTTCGTGTATAAATTTAAAAATTACATGAATTTTGCTATTTTTTTGAAGATTAAGAACACGTGTGACCTAGATTTATAAACTACTATTATTTGTGACATAAAAATAAACTTGACTTACAAAATGACATAGAAGTCTACATAACTTACAGAAATATCAATCTTTTTCAAATAAAAATTTATTTTATAAATTTCATGAATGTAAGACACTTTTTTAATGGACTTTCTTGGGACAAATTCTACCACTATGCATAAATATACACATTATTTGATAAGCACTAAAAAATATTACAATACATAATAAAATAAGCTCCATAATTTATGAAACATTCTACAAACATCCTTGAGTCTATTTCTAGACCCAAATAGTAAATCCTTTAGTATATACTTACCTTGATAGTTTGCATGATATAATTATTTGTTCTATTATTTATAAGCAGAGAGTGGGCATGATATACAACCAATGCTAAGAGTTTAAAGAAGTCAACTTATAGGTGTAAGGTAGACTTCTATTCATATATATATATATGTAGAAGATGGTAACTATGTAGGCTCTGAGTAAACTTAAGTATGTTAAAGGAGTAGAAAATTGAAATATTTTTTTGGCAAGACAATCTTAGAGGAAGACATCATATAGCCTATGGGTGTAAATTTCAACCCACATAGGCATTTGTTTTCATGAAGGAAATTTATGTTATGCAATATGGATAAGGGTGGCAGGAAGCAATTGTAGCCTATATCATGTACATATGTGGTGGTGGCAAAAATTCAAAGTATGCATATATTGATGTTTGATCCAGATAGCCATTGTCATGAACGTAGGTGATGATATATCTAAGAGTAGTGTAGGAATGAGCTCTAGTTATAATTATTTAGAGTACATGTGAAGGATGTTGAGAGATGGTATGTCTAAGGGTAGTGTAGAATGAACTCTGGTTATAATTATTTGGAGGACATGTGAAGGATGCTAAGAGATGCAATCTTCGCTCGAGATATTTTCTTTGTGTACAAAGAGAAAAGAGAGGATCTTAGGGCTTCTGGAATGGTGGTAGAGAAGAGCTTAGAGCTTTCATGATGACGGTAGACTCAAGGTCCCGTATGTTGGAGAGCATACTACTGCACATAGGCATGGCAGATTCCAGGCTCACACGCACCCCTCTCCTCGACATAGATGGTCCCACCACATGTATTTGCCTATAGTTCTTCAGCTTTAAAGTTGAATTATAGAACAAAAATCAGGATTGGCGAATCAATCAACTTGTGGTTTTCCAAATCAATGGAGCCTTGCACATTTAGATTAAAACCAATGGATTACAGCTCATCATGGATTATCTCATCTAGCTCTTTTGTTATCATGAATTTTTTGCATCTACTATGTAGCGATATTAATTATGATGCAAAGGTTACACGGTTACATAGACAAGCATTTTTTTAAATGACCTCCTCTCAAATTTGTAGTCAAAGGTTGCGACCATATGTGTTTTTCAGGTCCTTAACCCTAAACCTATATTCTACCTATGTCACCTTATCCTAGGCATATTTTTTCTTTAATTCTATGATTCATAAGGTTTTTTTTTTAAATTTTTACGATTTTATAGGCTACTTTCAACTCTTTGGAATGAGCTTTTACAGATTTATTGGTGATAATAAAAACAATTCTCATAAAAAATATAAAAATATTTCAAAGTTAAGAAAAATAGCCCCTAAAAGTTGATGTTTTGCATCAACTCGATGCAAAACATCAATTTTAGACTAAAAGTTGATTTTTTGCATCGAGTTGATGCAAAACATCAACTTTTCTACACAACTTGATGTTTTGCATCAAAGTTGATGCAAAACATCAACTCTACCAACAGAACTTGATGTTTTGCATCAAGTTTCAGATGCTTCAGAGAAGAAAGTTGGAGGATCGAAGGTTGATTTTCACAAACGGCTTATTTTAGCGTTTTCGTCCGCACAAGCATCACGAGGCGACTATGTTTCGATGTGATGTGTAGACATCACAAAGTGAAGCGATTTGTTGCATCAGCAAATCGCTTTGTGCAAGAAAATGGCCACGTGAAAAGCATGAACAAAGATTTGTGTGCCATTCTGACCAAAACTGTGGAGACCAACCACCACAATTGGGAACAAAAGTTGCCGTAGCACTTTAGGCTTATGGTACTGAAGCGGTCATGCCAATGGAGTTCTTGGTGTAATGATGGGAAAAAGAAAGAGAAAAAAAGATTGCACTCATAATGGAGTACCACATGCACTCATGATGGAGCACCACATGCACTTAAGATGGAGTACCATATGCACTCAAGGGAGTACCACCATAGCCATAGAAGCATGAAGCTCTAAGAAGTATGATTTCATTGGTAAAAGTATGTTATGCCCCTAGTTACAATATTCACTTATATACTTGCCCACCTTTTCACACTCATTAATGTTGGGTCTCGATACTTGCCTTGCCATATCTATACCCATGGGCTCTCTTTGAGTCTAATTCCAAGCCCCCTTCATTACAAACCATCCCCATCCACAGGTTTTGTCATCAAAACCATGTATGGAGCAATGGATGGGCTGTTGGGAATCTTCTTGACTTCCCTCACGAATGTAGAAGTACATTTGTTGCAACTTCAAAAGTGCCTCACACAAAAGAACTCCATAGATAGCTGTCCACTTATTTGATGTACATATGGATTGCTCTCTATGAGATCCATAAGCCCACGGAGTCTTGTTGAGCGTTGATTGATGAGTGGTGAAATACACCAATGGCCATGGCTGTCCATATAGTAAATTTGCAGCAATGACACCTTTCATGCCATCATCCCATTCCATGCATATAGCTATCCAAAGACACCATACCCATCTGCTCCAAATGGCAATGACACCTTTCATGCCATCATCCCATTCCATGCATATAGCTGTCCAAAGACACCATACCCATCCGCTCCAAATGGCAATGCATAGTATCCACCCGGGTCATATGGAAATCCATCTACTTCAAGTAGCAATGCATGTTGTCCACCCAGATCATATGGAAATGAATCCACATCAAGAATCTTTCCATGTATATCGGGATCAAATGGGTATGAAACATCACGGTTGGAAGTGTCATCACCAACCAATGATTCGCCATCAAAGTCCACCCATGGATCACTTCCATAAACCAAAGCATCATCATCATCATTACCCAAAACATTTTCCTCATAAATGTCATCATCATAAGGATCATAATCAACCACATTATTACCTTCATCCACACCATCATTTTGTGAATCTACATCATATGCCACATCTTCATGGTCGGCAACCACAAATCCCTCATGCATTGCCACACCATGAAGATCTTCGTAAGAGTTGTCTCCCTCATCAAGAAGAGTTTCATTGCATTCATCTTTATCCATACAATTCTCCCCAAGAAGAGAACCATGCATTTTATCTTCATCTTTCCCATCAACACTTGCACCTTGATGGCTGCCATTGGTTCATTTTCAGCCATCCATACATGCATTGAAGCCACTTGACATAAATCATTAACATCGCCTTCATCACTTGAAGTGTCCCCATAGCAATGGCTTCCAATAAGAGATGTGGACTGAAGTGAACTCCTAGTAGAAAGCCCATGTATAGATGGGGTAGGCTTGTAGAAGAGCTCCACCAACAACATGATCTCATTTTTAAGAGTAATGTCATTGTCAATATCCATGATGCATTGGACCACTTGCATGAACTCCTTGCCTAATTTTTGCACAAATCCATCTATGATCTCCTTCTCCTCAATGTTAGGCACAAAGAAAAAAAGGTACCAATATAGCATACTTAGGCAATGAATCCACATGTAATAATGGCATGCATTTTTTCCTAAGGCTCCATTGCTCTTGAGTAGCCACAAAGTTTTGTACCACTTCATAGGCTAAATTTGCCCAATCCCATTTGTACTCATGCATTACTTGCAGCCACCATTGTCTAGCTTTGCCTCCAAATTTGCATGTCACTTGCTTCACATTGTTCCCCTTGTTGCATGGTAATGCACAAAAGTAGGCATCCCAATTGTGAATCTAGTCCTTGAGCTATATACAAGTGACTCTTTCCCAATCAAAAGAGAGTAAAGCCTCTAAAATGATTTACCTTTGACCTGCATAAACTATTGTATTCTCTGCAACAACAACGGTACTATATTGCACCCAAACTGTCACAACTAGTGACCTCAATTTGCATACATACACCCAATGGCAACTTTGAGACCTCTTTGCAGTACACACAGTGTCTACACAACCAATCGACCTTCTTGCAGTTCCAAAAACAGTTCTATGAAGAGTTGAAACTTACCCATAGTGCCCGTTTGAACGCCTGTGCGAATTGAGAATCCAAACATGCCCGAAACACGATTTTGGCCCAGAAAAATATCATCCAACAAACAATATAGTAGCTTTGCTCTCGCAAAGAATGCTCCTCAATCGGAGTTCGTATTGAAATATACGAGTGAATAGGGTGTGCACAGGAACAAGCCCTTGGCTAGTGGCTGTAAAAGAGAATCTGTAAATTTGAGAGAACCTGTGAAAAGGTGAGAAGAATCTACTGGGAGAGACTAAAGGGTAGCATGAGGAGATTTAGGAGGTGTGGAGATATTTTGGGAGAGGTGGAGAGAATCAAGCAAAAGAGGTGGAGTGAATCAAGGAGAAATCAGTGCTTGGATGTAAACTCTATAAATTGAGGCATTGGCCTTATGACAACTTGCTAGGTTTTGATTATCCATGCCTACACTAAGCTATCAATTAATTACTCACTAATCACGTCTTAATTATCATCTAATCTCTTTGTTAATGATGTTAATTCTAGCATTTGATCCACCATAGCTCATCACATTGCTGTAATTTTAACATGGTATCAGAGCCTAGCCTAGAATCCATCAATTTGTGAGCCCATTATCTTGCTAATCACGTGGCTAATTAGGATTAGTATAAAATTAATATTTTCACCTCTTTTTCAACTAACCTTTGCACCCCCAGCTAGTGGAGGGGCTTGATCTCCCTCTAGGAGAAACATTAGGGGAAATGCTTCTAGCCCAACATAGCTATAGTCCCCACAATTCAGCTCATCAAGAAATTTCTCCAAACCGCCAAGCGCAGCTGCCGTTTTTTGCTGATTTGCAGGCGCCTTTTTTCTGAGGAAAAATGACATCTCTTCTTCTCCAGTTACAATGGGTCTAATTTCTCTTAACCCCAAGGGTTTTCAAGCATGCTCTACAAGCTGGTGAAGGCAAAATTTGATTTGATCAAATCTACAGTGAGATCCAAGCTCTTCATCAAATCGGCAGGCGACTTTGGTAAAATAGAGATTAAGCATTCAATATTTGGTCAAACCTTGTGTTTCTTGGCTTAATCCTCTACTAGACTAATTGCTATTGATGGCATTGAAAGGATTTGAGCTCATTTGAACTCTAAGGCCTCAAATTTGGGCTCCCCACATACTCTATTTTTTGCACACAAAATAGAGGATTAATTTGTTAATTAGTGATTAATCAATGCTAATCACTGTATTTTGGTGCAATTGAGGGTTCAAATTAACCATTAGGTATCTAATACAGATCTCTATAACTTCAGATTGCAATTCGAAGATGGTTTGATACTCCAACCATTCCGTACAAATTGGTACCCTTGATTTAATGTAATTTCTGGTGATTTTATGCTGATAACTTTGTTTTGTAATCATCTCCTAAACACCAGATTGAGTTGTAAAAGGATAGACACTACCCTTGAATCTTGAAATTTGATCAAGAGGTAAGACCCCCTTCATATCATCATAAGTACAGCACAAGAGGTAAGACCCCCTTCATATCATCATAAGTACAGTACAAGAGATAGCCAAATTTAATGGGGAGCAGTTTTACACATGGCAGACTAAAACCATGTATCTGCTGATGAGGAAAAATATGTGGGGGCTAGTTGAGGGAAGAGATGAATGCCCGGAGGTGAGAGGGAAAAACGAGTGGAAGAGCAGGAATGAAAAAGCATTGGGACTTATCGCACTCAGTTTAAATGATGAAATCATTCATCACATCACAGGGATACAATGGGCAAAAGATGCATGGGATGAACTTAATAAATTATTTGGCACACAAGCTAAAAATTCAAAGATAAATCTGTTAATGCAATTCTACAAATTGGATATGAAGGAAAGTGAACCTTTAATCACACACTTGAACAGATATAAAAGCATTAAGCAACAACTGGCAGCTATTGGCAAAAAGGTAGAAGATGATGAGGCATTAGCAGTGCTTCTGAAGAGTGTGGACAAAGATGAATATGAAAATATTGTAGCAACACTAAAGAATGTACCTGAATTGAAGCTACAGGAGATAGAAGGAGCTCTACTAGAGCAAGAGAGCAGAGGCAAAGAGAAGAAATGGCTCGACTCAACAGCAGGATAAGAAAAAGCATTCTTCACCCGAGGAGGATTCTCTCAAGGACGAGGACGAGGAAGAGGAAAAGTAGGAGGAAGGACCTTCACTTGCCACAACTATGGAAAGCCAGGACACATGGCAAGAGACTGCTATAGAAAACCCACTGGTAAGGAACGACATTGGCAAACTTCATAGAGGCTCCTAAAGAAGTGGAATCGGATCATCTTTTCTGAGAGAGAGAGAGAGAGAGAGAGAGAGAGAGAGAGAGAGAGAGACCCCACAACCCAATGTAACCTGCCCCAACAAAGTAAAACCACCTCTGAGCCACCGATGATGTAGGCCATGTGGTAGATGTATGTGTAAGCACTTTAGTCAAGGTCACGGGCACTTGTAGTAGCCTTGGACACATAGAGAGAGAGAAACATGCAGTCAAGGGAGTACCACCATGGCCATAGAAGCACAGAGCTCCAAGAGAATATGATTTGATTAGTCAAAAAGTGATTAATGTCCCTAGTTACAATATTCACTTATATACTTGCCCACCTTTTCACACTCATTAATGTTGGGCCTCATACTTACCCAGCCATATCCGTCCATAAGCCTCTCCATATGTACAAACTCAAGCCCCTTTCATTACAAACCATCCTCACCCAAAGGTTTCGTCCTTGTTGAAACCATGTATGGAGTAATGTATGGGCTGTTGGAATTCTTCTTGACTTCCCTCATGAATGCGGAAGTATATTTGTTGCAATTTCAAGAATGTCTTACACAAGAGAACTCCACATAGAGTTGTCCACTTATTTGATATACATATGGACTGCCCTCTATGATATCCATAAGCCTGCGGAGTCTTATTGAACTTTGATTGATGAGTAGTGAAGTATACCGATGACCATGACTGTCCATACAGTAAATTTACAGCAATGGCATCCTTCATATCATCATCCCAATCCATGCAAATAGCTGTCCAGAGACACCGAATAGCTATACCACTTCATCTACTACGATTCATTGCTTGTAGAAGCTCCAGATGGTCTTTCATGAAGCCTTCGGTTCATCAGGCAAGCCTCTCCACTTCACAAGGTACTCAACAATATGTGTCTTTCCCTCATTCCAATCACCTTCTCCGCCACATATTGAATCATTCCCTCTTCATCCATTGGAGGCAATTTATCAAAATCACTTCCAATTGAGGTCCCACATACTTCTTCAAAAAATGTGACACATGAAACACATTGTGGATCCTTGTGGTAGAAGGTAACAACAATTGATAGGCTACTTCACCAATCCTTCTCAACACCTTGTATGGTCCATAAAATTGATGAGCAAGCTTTGTATTGGTGTCTCCCTTCAAAGAAGCATTCCTTGACTTAGGGATTCTTAGGAATACATAATCCCCTTCCTTGAACTCCACATGCTTCCTCGATTCATCGGCATATTGCTTCATTTGGTTTGTGCCTTAGCCATGTTATCCTTGCACCTTTGCAATATTGCACACATCTTCTCAATTTCCTCTTTGGCTTGAGGATTCACCTTTTCCTCATTGAATGCAATGGAAGGTACATGCACCTTATACGCATGCATAGCTTCAAATGGAGACATACCAATGCTTGTGTGATAGGTATTGTTATGGCGAAATTCAGCTAAGTGCAGCTATTTATCCCATGTAGATTGGGTGTCATAACAATAGTGTCTCAAATAGATTTCGAGCCACTTGTTCACCCTCTTGGTTTGGCCATCCGTTTGCGGATGATAGGTTGTACTTGGAGTGAGTGTGGTCCCCACCATGGAATCAAAGACACTCTTCCAAAAATGGCTCATGAAATTGACATCCCTATCACTCACCACTTGCTTTGGCATTCCATGAAACCTAAACACATACTCCATAAATTTTTGAGCCACCATAGAAGCTGTATATTGCACCTTTGTGGGTATGAAATGAGCCACCTTTGTTAATCTATTCACTACCACATAGATGCTATTCCACCCTTGCTTATTAGTAGTGGGCAACCCGATAATGAAATCCATGGCTATGTGGGTGCACTTTCCTTCTGAAATAGGTAATGGTTGCAATAATCCTCCCAGCAATTGATTTGGATCCTTAACATCATATTGGGGAATATGGGAATTTTCCATAAGTTTGGGACATGTGGTCAAATCTTTGGATTAATCATAACTTGAATACCGTTGCTCCAAATTGAGCGCTCTATAGCTCACCAGATCCCATTTTCCAAGTGCTTTCCAATGATAGGTCACATGATAGGGTTTTGAGAAACTTATAGGCACGTTATCCGCATCCCATCTTTTTACTATTTAAAAATGGGAATTGGGAAATTCCCAAACTCACAAATATAGTGTTCCTTGTTTTGTTTTGGGCAAGGCAAACACTTTGCACACAGTCATGCACATCCTTCCAAAGTCCTTTCCAAAAGAAACTCTTCCGTATCTTATCATAGGTCTTGAACACTCCCAAATGACCCACCATTGGGGTGAAGAGTGCATCTCTTGTATGATTTTCAGCTTGGAGTGAGGAACAAATAGACCTTTCCTTTGTATCAAAGCAACCCATTCCACACCTCAAAATGTGGATATTCATCACATAACCCTTGTTGTAATTTTTGAAACATTGTACTAGCCATGTCATCCACCAAATACTCCTCTTGTATCTCATGAATCCAATCATAATGCACCTTCAAAATAGCATGTATAGTGCAAGCCCACATCCTAGAAAGTGCATCCGCCACAACATTGTCCTTTCTCGCTATGCAAGAGATCTCGAAATCATAATTTTGCAAGGTAGCAAGCCATCTCTTTTGCTTGGGAGAAAGGTTTTATTGGGTGATGAAAAATTGGAGTACTCAGTGATCGGTCCTTACTTTGAAATGCCCACCATACAAATAGTGATGCCACTTCTTTACGACATGCAAAATGGCCAACATTTCTTGATCATAAACATGAAGCTCCCTCTCCTTCTCAGTGAGCTTTCTACTCTCATAATAAGCAACTACCCCATGTTCTTCATATAGCACGGCACCAATTCCTGTCCCACTTGTATCAGCCCGTATAGTGAAAGGCTTAGAAAAATCAGGGCAAACAAATATTGGAGATGAAATGAGTGCTTGCTTGAGCTCTTGAAAGCTCTTATCGGCCATGACATCCCAAAAAATGCTTCCTTCTTAAGCCTATCAGTAAGTGGGGTTGCCATGTGAGCATAATGACGTATGAACCTCCTGTAAAGAATGATAATCCTAAAAATCCCCTTAGTTGAGTAGTGTTGGAAGGTGTAGGCCACTCTTTCACACATTGTACCTTCTTGGGATCTATCTTAATACCATCATTGCTCACAATGTGACCTAAGTATTCCACTTCTTGTGACATAAAGGTGCACTTGCTTTGCTTGGCAAACAACTTGTGCTCTCTCAATACCTTCAACACTTTCTCCACATGCATCAAGTGTTGTTCCCTTGACTTGCTATACACAAGTATGTCATCAAAGAAGACCAAAACTAATTTGTAGAGGAATGGCTTCAAAACTTTATTCATGAGAGCTTGAAATGTGGCCGGGGCATTTGATAATCCAAAAGACATAACCATTAATTGAAATAGACTCCATTCAGTCCGAAATGCTGTTTTAAACTCATCACCATCTTTCATCCTTATTTGATGATACCCGGACTTGAGATCTATCTTGGAGAAGTATTTTGCTCCTTTCAATTCATCAAGTAAATCATCAATCCTTGAAATGGGATATTGATTCTTTATAGTGATCTTGTTAAGATCCATATAATCGATGCACATTCTATAAGGAACCTACCCAAAGTGTGCAACCAATTGCATCCAAGCACCACATCAATGGGACCCATATCAAGCGCAATCAAATGGGCATCATAGGCATAATCGAAAGACAAAGAAATCCTTGTTACAACCCAACTCTTGCTCAGCTCATGCTGTCCATTTGCAACCTCCACTTTTAGAGGCTTCATCATCTCTATTGGACATAGTTCATCATTTCTAGTGGACATAGTTTCAAAGAATTTATTGATTTAGAGTTCACAAAACTATGTGTGCTCCTTGAATCAACAAGTATATGAGTGGATCCGCCCCCAAACTTCCCCACAAGAATTTATTGATTTAGAGTTCACAAAACTATGTGTGCTCCTTGAATCAACAAGTATATGAGTGGATCCACCCCCAAACTTCCCCACAAGCCTCAAAGTGTTGGAACCTTTGCATCCTGCTTTAGCTTCTTGTGAAATGGCACAAAGCATGGTTGTCCTTTCTTTTGTTTCAACTTCTACCCAATCCTCTCCACCCGGATCAAATGGAAACTTTTGAGAAGGGTCAAGAGTAGGCTCTTCTATCACCTCATTTGCACAATCTTGAAATTCAGCCTCATCCACACATAATCCAATGGTGCCTCTTCATCTTCAACCACCTCGAAGATCATGTTAGCTCTCACCTCTTTTGCCTTGCAAACCTTTTTATGCTCGGGCCTCCATTTCTCATTGCAAAGGAAGCAAGCCCCTTTCTTCCTCTTCTCCTCCATCTCCGCTTGTGACAATTACTTAATCACTTTACCTTGAAGGGAAGAAGATTTAGCATCACTCTTGAGAGGAGGTTTGGCTATAGAACCACTCCATTTCACATTCCTTGGCTGTCCATACACACTAAGATATCATTGTATGGGAGTAGAAGTTGGAGTGAAGCTTGCATGAGGTACATAAGGTGTTAAAGAGGTAGAAGTTGGCCATTTTTACTTTATTTGGACTGAAAGTAGATGGCTTAGTTGATCCCGCATTCCATCTATTTATAACACCACCCTTATACGTAGATTCAAAGACCTCTGCATAATACATGGCATCTTGCAAAGTTTGAGGTCTTTGAGTCTTCACATCAGCTCCAAGTGAGAATTGCAGTCCATGTATGTACTTCACCATTTTGTTATATTGATTCATTCTTCCAACAAACATGGAAAGCTTCCTAAATTGGTTGCTATATTCCTTGACAGAATTTCCCTTTTGCTCCAAGTCATATCATTGTCCCACCAATTGAACCCGTTCCAATGGAGATGTGAAGATTTGAAACATGGCATCTTTGAATGCCTCCCAAGTGTCAAAATGCAAACCCTCATGTTGAGTAAACCGCCGCCATGAATGGGCATAATCTTTCAAATGCAACACGGTAAATTGTACTTTGTCTTCTTCCTCACCGGGATACAATGCAAAGTACATCCCCATCTTGCTAGTCCATTCCTCCAATTCCTCAGTGGTTGTATTCACCCCTTTGAACTTGGGAAGTGTAATCTTGTCTCACATCTTTGGCTCTTAGTGATTCCAATGTAGAACGTCCATGGGTATTGTGTGGTATATCCCAGCTCCCACTAACATTGTAAACACCCCTTGAAGAGCCTTCCATAGGATCCAAAACTATGGGCTGCTTTCCAAACCTAGAACCCGGAATATGCCCACTTTGATGGTCTCTTAAAGGAATATTTAACTTTCCTTGCATACCACCAAGGTTCCCATGTGGATTTGGTGCATGGTCAAACTTGTCCACACCCCTTTGTACACCTAAAATCCAGTCTTCAAGAGTTGCAAACCTTTTATCCAACTTGTCCACCATTTGATTCATCAACTTGGCATTCTCACATTGCCTTGACGCACAATCTCACTACTAATGTAGAGCACCTCTTTTTGGGCATCCCTTTGAGAATCCTTAATTACATCGGTGAGAGCAATCCTAACATATCCAAAGTTATGTTCCCCAATGAGATTTGATCATGTCCACTAGTGTGCACCGGCATTCCTTCATTTACTATTTTCCCACTAATGTCATGTAGAGGTACCCTTTCTTGTTACACTGCCCTTGAACTTTGCCCATGTTCAACAATGGAATGTGGATTCTCACCCAATGGAGCATCACCCACATGTACCATGTCATCACAAACCACTTATTAGCATCATCATGAGCTTGGTTATCTTCCACGGGCACGTGTGCTTGAGATCTCGATGGCCTTTCCCGATTTTCCATGCTACCAAATGGTTAGTATAGCAAGCAGCAAACCAAATTGAGAGTTCTTTAGTTTGCCGTGATTGCCTTAACGACAGGAACACTCCTATCACCCTGAATCACCACTTTGAGCACCCCTATACCTCTCTATTTTAACTTTTAGTTGAAAGTCAACTATGTGAGGTTGACCATCCAAACGGTAACGAAATTGGGAACTTTTTGGCTCATTTGGAAGCTCGTATAGGTAGTGCTCTTAAGCTATGTAAACACCTTCAATTCACTCCGCACTATTTTTTACTGAATTATGGTTTTCAATCTAACCAAATTGTCCCCTTTGCACCCTGAGACGGTGTGTCCGAATCAACCACTTGATGGCTTGTTAGGTTTGCCTTAAGACGCCCTTTTAAGGCTTCTAAATGCTAAAATATACAAGTGAATAGGGTGTGTGCAGGAACAAGCCCTTGGCAAGAGGCTGTAAAAGAGAATCTGTAAATGTGAGAGAACCTGTGAAAAGGTGAGAAGTGTCTACTAGGAAAGAATAAAGGGTAGCATGAGGAGATTTAGGTGGTGTGGAGATATTCTGGGAGAGGTGGAGAGAATCAAGCAAAAGAGGTGGAGTGAATCAAGGAGAAATCAGTGAGATTGGATGCTTGGATGTAAACTCTATAAATTGAGGCATTGGCCTAATGAGAATTTGCTGGTTCTTGATTATCCATGCCTACATTAAGCTATCAATTAATTGCTCACTAAATCACGTGTTAATTATCTAATCTCTTTGTTAATGATGTTGATTGGATGCTTGGATGTAAACTCTATAAATTGAGGCATTGGCCTAATGAGAATTTGCTAGTTCTTGATTATCCATGCCTACATTAAGCTATCAATTAATTGCTCACTAAATCACGTGTTAATTATCATCTAATCTCTTTGTTAATGATGTTGATTCTAGCATTTGATCCACCATAGCTCATCACATTGCTGTAATTTTAACATGGTATCAGAGCGTAACCTAGAATCCATCAATTTGTGAGCCCATTATCTTGCTAATCACCTGGATAATTAGGATTAGTAGATAATTAATATTTTACCTCTTTTTCAACAAACCCTCTGTACCCCCAGCTGGTGGAGGAGCTCTATCTCCCATCATACATCAAATTAGCTCAAGCCACTTTAGCCAAACATAGCTAACACCCTTGTGCTCCAGCCCATCAAATCAGTGCACCAAACCGCCTACCATAGCTCCGGATTTGTGCAACCAGGCACCGTTTTTCTGAGGATAAATTGAAATCTCTGCTTCACCAGATGCAATGGGTCTAATTTCTCCTGGCCCTAGGGGTTTTCAAGGGTGCTCTACAAGCTGGTGAAGAAAAATTTTGATTTGATCAAGTCTATAGTGAGATCCAAGCTCTTCATCAAATCTACAGGTGACTTTGGTAAAACAGAGATTAAGCATTCTCTGGGAGAGATGGAGAGAATCAAGCAAAAGAGGTGGAGTGAATCAAGAAGAAATCAGTGGGATTGGATGCTTGGATGTAAACTCTATAAATTGATAGCCTAATGAGAATTTGCTGGTTTTTTATTATCCATGCTTACATTAAGCTATCATTTAATTGCTCACTAATCACATGTTAATTATCATCTAATCTCTTTGTTAATAATGTTGATTCTAGCATTTGATCCACCATAGCTCATCACATTGCTGTAATTTTAACACTAAAGACCCTTGAGAGATCTTGAACGGTTTGGGACTGAATTGCACTTTTGTACACACTGTAGGAAAATCACAAAATGTTTGCCATAATCTCTCCGCAATTTGGACCAAATCTCAATTAAAATCCATAAGCACTTGCCCAATGTCCAATCATGATATAAAGCCCAAAGTAATCACTATCAAAAGCATACACTTGCTCATGCAACTCTTATGCTTCAACCACTATCAAGTATCCCACGGCATGCTCAATCAAGTGACATTTGGCTTCCATAGCCTCGGCATGCTTGTAATATAGTCAAGTGTGTGTCGAAGGAACACTTTATGCTTTCCGATCTCCCGACCAAGCCTTCACACCCTCGTACCTAGTCCGAATCTAGGCACAAGTTATTAAAAGACTAAGGTCATGTAAAAGGGTAGGAGAAGGGTGTGTGTGTGTGTGAATGGACTTATGGTCCACTAGCTCACCTATTTAAAGGCAAAGCTAGAAGGCATTTGTGGGGGCAAAGGCCAAGTTGTATGCATAAGCAACTTAATAAACAAGATTTGTTCTTGTATTTTTTGGGTCTCTCTCCTCCACTCAACTTGATCTGGCATAAGCACCACGTTTCCTTAACATGGTATCTAGAGCTTGGGTAGATTAGGTCACATTTTGTGTGGCGTAGACTAGGTTATCCATAACTCACTACTTGTGGAGATGAACCCCCAGCCAGTGGAGACCTTCCAGCTGCTTGTGGAGGCTATGTCTTGGCTTGCTTCTTCCAACTAGGAAGATGAAGCACATCATCGGGCGCTCAGGAACGTACAGTCAATTGAAGGTTTTCTCCTCTCTCAGCCGCGCCATTGTGTTCTGAACAGGCCAGCGCACAGTTCTGCAGCGCTGGAGTTCATACAGCTATACGCCTGCTGTGTGCAACTATAAGCCACATTAGCTTAGGGATTTTGAAGCCCTAAGCCTCAAGGTTCTACAGCCAAGAAATCAATCTCAATGGCTGCTCGTCGTGCGCGCTAGAAGCAAAAGACCAAGCTGCTCCTATTTTTTCCATGAAAGCTTCTTCAAAAGCTTGATAATAGTGTTCATAAACACTAATAGTGTTAATTAACACTAATGATATAACTAATCCAAAAAAAGAGAGCCATTTCAGAGTGTTTCTAAACACTAAGAGTGTTCTTAAACACTAATGGTGAATCTAATCATCACCAATGCAAGTGTCATTAGGCGCTAAAAATGTGTCCTTAAGCACTAATAGTGTTACTAAACACTAACGGTGATCTTAATCACCAAAGAAAGTGTTCTTTGACACTAATGAAGCTCATCTCCATCAGAATTAGTGGTTGGGCACAAACCCTAAGTGCTAAACCATAAGCTTCATCATCTTAATCTCTTTTTATGCAACATCTTTAGCTTGATTAAGGATTGTTGCACTCTCATAAGCCATTCTCTTTCTACTTAAGCCAAAACATCACAATTTTTTTGGTTTTCTTCTTCATAAATCAACCCATTACACTCTTGTAATCCCCCTTCAATACCCAATGTCAAAAGAAAACACCCAAATTAAGAAGTTCTCAAGAGAGAGCTTCCACACTTGGCAAGTTCTTGTCAAGTACAAGATGATGTCCAAAGGTTTTTGGCCATTCATCTCCGGCACTAAGGTTATTGATCGAACTAAGGCTGAAGATATTGAAGATGATGAGAGGACACAAGCCATCATCATGCTCCATCTTTTTATGAGGCTCTTATTCACCATGTGGACCAGCTTCCACAACTGCAAAGGAGAAATGGGATGAGCTTGACAAGCTCTATGGAGCTCGTGGTAAGAATTCCAAGATCTTACTTAAAATTGAATTTTTTTAGCTTGGAGCTCAAAGAGGGAGATGGCATTGGAGTCTTTATCTCTCATTTGAAGAGCTTTATGGCTCAACTTGCATCAGTGAATGCGAGAATGGATGAAGATGATACACTGGCTGTTTTGTTAAAAGCAGTCAAGAAGGTGTACCCCACCTTAGTCACCACCATGAAGAACATACCTAATCCCACCCTTGAAGGAGTCATCTAAGCCATGGATGATCAATAGATAACAACAACTATGCTATTGTGATACTTTGCCAACATTACCCAAGTATCCCTAGCTTTGCCAGGATGTAATAAGTTGTAACACAAAGTCTAATTGCCTATCTTGCTATAGTAAGCATCATGATCATTGTCTCTACAACTATCTTCCTATAGTAGGTTCATCAAACACTTCTATATTTGTTTTGCTAAGGTAAGGATCAGAGTCAATTGTCATGCTATAGATGTAATTGGCCTTCTATCCCTATATTGTTGTCTTGTTTCAGTAGGTGTAAGTCAAATCTTCATAATTTTCTCTCTCTATACAGTATCTCCCATATGCCAACTAGATTTCAACAAGAAACCTTCATAACTAGTCAAGAATCTCTAGAACCTATCTAGCATCATAACCACTCATCCATTTGGCACGCTTAGATAAATGCCACTTCATCATTTCCAAATTTCACAAAAGCATTCAAAGCATACATTCCAAATCGCCAAAACAAGACTATGCAATGGCATGACACACCACATCACTTAGTGCTGGACTTGGACTTCCAAATGCATAAGCTGTTTGCACAGGTTCCTCTATTGAAGGAGCTATTATTTCAACACCTAATCTGCATGAGAAAAAGGTGTCGTATACCATTGATAAGGATTCTAACTCTCCTTTAAAGTCCTTCATTCTAAGTTTAGATCTAGAGGTGGCCTCATGGATTCCCCTCATGGGTTCCTTAGGAATTTTCTCTAGAACAGGCCGATTCCCCACAATAAGAGCTACTAGGGGTTCACCCTCTACTTGTGCTTGACATTCTGCTCGGATGTGCAATTCCACCTCTTGTTCAGCTCAATTTATCATCTCCGAACAGTGGGCGGTAAAGGTATGCATGGGAGATGCATTTAGCATGTTTAGGTGCAAGCATCTGATATACCATTAGAGGAGGACACTTTGCCTGTACTCTCTTCTCTTGAGCCACATGGTAGAACCAAGGCAGGTTTGAGAAACATAACAGTCAATGGAATGAGACCTGGTTGGATTGACTCACCTTTCAAGACACAGAAGAAGCTGTGGCTCACTGCTGCTTTAATCTACAAACTTGCAAGTACCATATACATAAACATCATAACAAGAACACTTTCATCTTTGAACACACATTTGCTGGGCACAACATGCAATGTTGCTCTACCTTTGATTCAAGTTTGATGACCATGTGAGGATATCGTAAATCCATAAATTTTGTATGTGCCTCATCTTCCCAGACCTGATGGTGGCACAATATGGCCAGTTCCCACTAATGCTATAAATTAGACTCTTCGTATGGTTCAGTTTCTTAATCCACCTTAATAAAGAGATCATTCAGCTAGCTATGCACACCAAACCCCCATGCTTTGCCGATGGCCGTGTATTGCATCCTTGGCATGGACTGGCTCAGCTATTGCAGAGTGAATTAATAATCCCATAAAAGCAGGGCCTGGGGCCTATATAAATGAGTGGGTGTTCAAATGACTGAGTATTGGCAATCTATGTGTGGGTCTGGATCATGAGGCGGATGTAGGATTGCTGAATCCCCTTGGTGGTTTCCAGCCATGGTTTCCTGGCACGACCAGTAGTCATCTGGGGGTAAGGTTGTCTGTAATCTGGAGTCCTCACACACAGGTGCATTCACCAGTCCTTATCCCTCCTATTCTTGGGGCTGATCTGGAGCACTCGTGCCCATGGTTGGGTCAGTGAGTTGATCAACTGCTTTCATGTGTTCTTTACACAATTGTGTGCATGTGTTTGGTGCTCCCGATGCAGGCTGATATTTACACAATTGTGTGCATGTGTTTGGTGCTCTTGATGCAGGCTGATCTCAGATTCCTACACGAGCATCACGTTGTGATTGGCCTGGTGGTTCATACGCTTGTATTTCATTGCCTCGATCATCTTCATCTCCTCCCACAGCTGAGCGTCAGCAAAGATACTGACCACTTGCGACAAGCACCTAACACAGTACCCCACATGACAGGATCAGGTGGGATAGGAGATAGTCACAGCCTCATTTAGTCCTGCACGACCAAGGAGATCAATCATGCAATTGTGGTGCTCAATGGTTGGAGTGATACCAAACTCTTTGTGCATAGCTTCAAAGAACCTCTGTCCCTCGTCTACAAGACCTGCATGAGTGCATGCAATGAGAACACTTAGAAAAGTGTTTCCATCCAGCTGAATGCCTGCCTCCTCAACCCTCTCAAATAGCTCAAAGACAAAATCACTCTCTCCTTGACCAGCATAACCTGTGGTCAATGCAGTCCATACTACACTGTCTCTTGCAGGCATGGCATCAAATACCTGCTGAGCATCATTCATGCTCCCAGTGCACTACAGGATGCTACATCCGGGGACAGGCCTTCCATTTGCATCTGTTGAAAACAATTCAGTGCTTCCTCACTGAGCTCTCGTTCAGCCTATCCGGTAATTAGAGCAGTCTATGACACAACATCACGAACTGGCAGCTCATTCAACACTTTCCATGCCTCCTCCATCAAACCTAAAAATCCACAAAAGTGTTACAAACATAAAGATCACTCTCTAATGCCTCTCTGGCAATATCTGCATGTATTTCTCAGCCCCTGTCTAGTGCGCCTAAGTCTCTACACGCCTTCAAGCTACAAACAAGAGTAATAGAATTTGGATGCTCTCCCTCTACTTGCATCTGTCCTAGACAGTTCAGTGCTTCTTCACTGTGTCCATATGCTGCATACCCTGTCCAGGAGACTACGTTTTGAGCTGGAAGATTATCAAACACACTCCGTGCTTCTACCAGTGAGCTACATTTAGCATACATGTCCACCAAAGCATTTCCCGTGAAGGAATCTCCTTCAAGACCCTTCTTGGCAATCCAGAATGCATCTCGTGACCTTTGTTTATGTCTATTATGTTTGCACAAGCTTTCAAACTGCAGGCATATGTGGCCGTCTCAGGTGACAATCCTTCCAGTTGCATCTGTTCCAAGCACTTGAGTGCTTGCTCGCCAGGTCCATGTTCAGCATACACTGCAATCAGAGCAGTCCACGAAACAATGCTGCAAACCGAGAGTCCATCAAACACTTCCTGTGCTTTTGCTAGTGAGCCGCACTTTGCATATATGTCCACCAATGTACTGCCAATGAAAAGATATGTTTCAAGTCCCATCTCCCCAAGCTCAGTGTGAATATCCTGCCCTCTTTCTATCCATTGCAGCCTTGCACAAGCTTTCAGGAGGGCCACAGATGTGAACTTGCTAGGATGTATATCGTCCTCTCTCATTTCTTGGACCAAATCGAGGGCATGTTGTGATTCGCCACACTCTACATACCCTTGGATGAGACAAGTCCAAGTGAACTTGCTGCGGCGACGCAATCTGTTGAAAGCATGCTGGGCATGGGGCATGCACCCACATTCCATAAACGATGAAGCAAGGTGGCTCTCAAGAACTGCGTGGGTGTCCATGCCACAAACGTGCACATGGACAAGCTTGGCTTCTCTTTGTCCTGCACTTTTGCATTGTGCAGAGATAGCTGTCCAAAGGTGGACATTCAGCCATTTGTTCCAAAGCAGAAAAGGCCTCCTCTATGCTCAGCATTTCCTAATTCATGTTTTCGGCTGCTTTGAATGCATTGGGTTGTACGGCGTACCTGTGACATGAGCGCCCACAAAAACCTAATTTGCGCCCAGAAAACCTTGGCGCCCCTGAGAAGACAAGCTCTGGCCTGGGCATCATAGCTTTTTGCTATGCTCATTGCTGTGCCCTAATAGAGATTTCAAGCTTGGAATGTTAAGCCTGCTGTTGCATATAACTAACTGTATTTTAAATACAATAAATCAATAGGAAAAATATATATAATATAAAGACGACTTTTGAATAATTTAGTAATCTATACAAGGTGCCTTCCCTATAAACCTAGTCTTTAAGGGGACAAAGGAGAGGGAAAACTTTTGAAGAGGAGAAGGGACAATAAACCTAGCCCTCTATTATCTATTATAATATAACACGCGAAGCTTTTCGATCATGCCACGTGGCAAACTTTTTAGGTATCTCCTCCTTCATGTCACTTTCTAGACTCACATCCTCTCTCTTTTCAAATTCAAATGATAGGCTACTGCCAACCTCTTTTCCCCTCATATTAATATGAGAGACACAACTAGACGTTAGGGTCAGCCTCTCTCTCTTCCGAGCTCCCTCTCTCCCCTTGAGGGCTATTGTCATTGCTCCACTAACCACAGAACCAGCCCTTCCCAGCACTCCACCAACGCCACACCCCCACCCTTGTCGTTTTACTCCAACCCTCCAGCTGCACACCCACACCCACAAACTTGTGAACTCAGGTCAAGCGAGGAGGGGCTAAAGAGGGCATGCCCAGACGAATCAGACAACGATGTGCAGCTCACCAGTGATGAACGTCCATTCAGTGAAGAAGCTGCGCCAGGAAGATGGTAGCGCCATGGGTGCTGTAGAAGAGGCGGGCAAAGCAATAGAAACAACATGCGCAGAAAAGCTAAGAATTGCAACAACTCAGAAGAAATGAAGTGTGCAGGTCTACACAAAAGAAAGGGCAAGAAATGCAAGAGTTGAGAAGAAACAAACAAAGCGCACATTTCTGAGAGAAACGGGATGTGCACCTTTGAGTATGGCCTGGCTTGAACTCCTGGAAGGTCAATGAGACCTTTCTTGCTCAGGCCTGCGGCGAGCTCTCTGCACAAACAGTCTCACGCAGTCCGAGAGAGAAGAAGATGATGGGAGTGTGTTTGTGAAACGAACAAGGAGGAGGAGGAGAAGCAGATAAAAGGAGAGGTGTGCACAAGAGGGTGGAAGAGCGGATGGAGCCATTGAGGTAAGCATGCAGTTCGACTTTTTGCAGCGAAGAAGTTGCGTCAATAGCTCATAATTGGCCACAACGGAGAAGAAGGTGAAGTTAAAGTAGGAGATGGAGACAAAGGGGAAGCACACTACTCTTTCTCATCCTGGCAACAAGCAATGGTTTCAGTCCTTCCTTCTCTTTTACAATCATTATAGAGGGCCATAGAAATGAGGACTCACAAAATGGTTGTGGCTTTGTTGCTCAGCCCTTCAATGAACCCCCTTTCAACAATGAAGGCCCTTCTAACATTGATCGTGGAGTGCTAGCCATGATGGCAGTGTAGCAAGAAGTGGTGGTAGGCATGTAGCGGGCGAGTGAGCATAGCCATGGAGGTAGTATAGCCATGGAGGATAGTGCAATTAACTACTATTACTGCAATACATTGTAGTTTATGTTAAGTAATTTTATCTTACAAGATTATTATAACTGATTTCGATCGAGTTAATGCCACTCCGAAAGGATCTTTACGTATTCGGGTGAGCCCAAATTCCAGTGTGAAGTATAAAATTGTAACCTACATCTGGAATCTATAAAAGTATCACGATTATTTTTCTAAATGTAAAGGGCTTTTCTTCCACAACTTATCATAATTTGGGGGTTTAAATACCTTTAGGTTTAATTTTAAAAGGTATTTTTTAAATTTGAAATTATAATTACATTTCTCAAAGCGCACCACTGCACACTGCCAAGTACACAATAACACAGTATCTGTAGCTCAGTGCGCACAAAAACCTGAATACAAAATGTATTTTATACCATTGAAATTTGAAAAATTCTTGCAAATTGGAGAGTAGAGTTAAAGGTTTGGACTGTAGCTATAAAAACCTTCGAATAAAATTTTCAAATATACCTCCGATATTTAGAGATGGAGGTTTTTCACCATTTGGTGGAGAATTTTTTTATATCACACACCTTCTTGTAATTTTTTATTACTGCTTATGAACTGTCAAGCATAAATTCTAAGTGCAACCATGATTAACTACCTTATATCGCAAGTGGAAATATTTAATGGCCATGATATTAAACAGATAACCCCGCCACCAATAAACTTTTCTATATTAATCATATCTGATAAAGTCGCACCATCGTATTATCTATACTATATAAAGGAGAATGCATTCTCCTTTGACATGTGTCATCAAAGGCATCTAAGGGAGAGAGAGAGAGAGAGAGAGAGAGAGAGAGAGAGAGAGAGAGAGACGCCTAAGAGAGAGTAAAATGTCTCTGTATGGAGAGAGAGAACTGTGCGGGCTGAGAGAGAGAGAACTGTGTAGATACATATATAGTAATCTATTGTCATTCGCCAGCCACTATATATAGTAGCATAAGTAGCAAGCCACATATCTTTCGATGCCATGTGGCAACTTATGATTGGGTCTCCTAAACGAATCAAAATTTTTCATCATGCAAGTTCATCGGTGTGTGTGTGTGTGAGTGATAGAGAGCGAGAGGAATAGGAATGTGTGCGTGTGTATATATGTGTGTGTGGGTGAGTGATAGAGAGAGAAAAGAGCGAGAGAGAGAGAGAGAGAGAGAGAGAGAGAGAGAGAGAGAGAGAGAGGCTGCCTATGTGGGTGTGTGAGGGTTGAGACAGAGAAAGGTAGAGGGAGAGAGAGAGAGAGAGAGAGAGAGAGAGAGAGAGAGAGATGCACGTCTTTGTTTGAGAGAGAGAAAGGCTACTTGTGTGGGTGTGTGTGGGTTGAGAGAGTTGAAAGAATAGGGAGGTAGGGAGGCAAGGAGAGAGAGAGAAATACGCCTAAGAGAGAAGTTTGCTTCTCCTGTAGATACCATCTGTGTCTTAACTGGTTTCAATGTGTGTGATTGGTGATGCCTTCTTAACGTAATTGTCTTTTTTAATGATGTGCTTAGATCAACCCGTCGGAGACGGTTCTTGTCCCACTAGTTACATAGAGAAAGGAAAGGGAGAACTTTTGAAAAGGAGAAAGGAGAAGAGAAGACAGTCTTTGGGGATTTATTTCCCACACGCAATTAATTGTCACCATTAAGTCATTTTCTCATTGAATGAGTTTCGTATATTTATATAAATTATATATATAATACATTAGAAAGTAAATTTCCCTCCCCTCCCCCCACACACACATATATATCTTCTAATATTATTTTATGTGCATGTGTAAGAGAGAGAATACACATACATAGATAAATATGTACATACACACACACACACACACACACACACACATTATGTGTGTGTAAGAGAGAGAGAATATGCATACATAGATAAATATGTACACACACACACACACACACACATATACATTATGTATTGAAAAGATGCAGGCAGGAAGAGAGCTTGAGCTCTTGCAAGCACACACACACTCACACAAACCCTAGAAGAGAACACACAAGATGAGAGGCTAAAAATTGTTCTTCTTCTTCTCAACAAAAGGGTTCTACCAAAAGATAAGGGAAATACAACAAAAGTACTAAAGTACTATGTACATGCGGTCCAAATGTGAACACGCTAAGTGAGTGAGCTCGCAAGATAAGTATGACATAACTCAGTGGCAGATTAGTAGCTAGTGTAGTCCAGTTGTAGAATCACTGGCGAAGATCTATCATGTCAGCATCCTACCAAACACGCCAATGATGTAAGTGGCAAAAACGGTCACCCAGGCATATCATAAGTGTCAGCTTGTGTTGAGCTTAACATCTCAACACTCCCTCTCAAGCTCAACTCTATCTCTAGGACTCCAAGCATAGTCTGAAATCTACAAAGCATCTCTGCTCCCAAGGCTTTTATGAAAATGTCAGCTACCTGCTTCTTTGTGCTAACATACATGAGATTAATGTCTCCTGCAAACCCTCTCTTTGATGAAGTAATAGTGGACCTCTATGTGTTTGGTCCGTGCATGAAAAATCGGGTTTCTCTGCTAAGGTTGTTGCAATAGATGACAACCTATCTGTCAACCTGCATCCCAAAATCACCAAGTAACTTGCATAACCAAGCTACCTCACATGCTGCCATTACAACACCCCTATACTCCACCTTTGTACTCGACAAGGCAATTGTTGGCTGCTTCTTGTGCTGCTCCATGTCACAGCACCACTCCCAAAGAGAACATAAATCCACTGGTAGATCTCCTATCTGCGATACTACAAGCCCAATCTGCATCAGTGTATCCAAACACCTGCAACTTTGTACCATCCTCATAAAAGAGACCATAGTCTACTGTAGACTTCACATAGCGCAATGTGCACCTCATACCATCCAAATGTGGCTTCCGAGGAACCTACATAAACTTAATTTGCAATCCAACTCTATAGTTCAAATCTGGCCTGGTGATTATCATGTAAATCAAGCTACCCACTATCTTCCTGTACATAGGGGGTTCTCCAAAATCTCACCCGCAACTACACTCAACTTGCCATTTGAATCTAGTGGCATAGAAATTGGCTTACAAGCAACCATACCATATTTAGACATGTCCAATGCATACTACCTCTGTGATAGCCATATGCCTTTGGCCATCCTAATAACCTCAATGCCAAGAAAGTACCTCAGCTCATCCAAATCCTTCATGTCAAATTTTTGCTTGAGGAGACATTTCACACTCTCAACTTCCTCTCCACTATCACCCGCAATAATCAAGTCATCCACATAGATTATGATGACCACAAGACCCTTATAACTCTCCACTATCACCCGCAATAAGCAAGTCATCCACATAGATTATGATGACCACAAGACCCTTGTAACTCTTCCCCACATAGAGTGAATGATCAATGATATGACAATTAACTCTTGTTTACTGGGAATTATATATCCTTTATTTTATATCGAGGACGCTCGTATATACCATGCTTGTGGACCTCCCATGTTTGTTTCAGTTGGTTTGTATGGAGGGGTGATTCTCGGGTTACTTACGCCTGGCAAACATGTATGTGGCTATAACTTGAATACTTATGGGTTGCCTATATCTCAAGATGACGTTGGAATTAATTGATGTATTCAATTAATTGCTTAACTAATGTGGTTTGTGTCTATGAGTATAGGTAACGAGATGTGCGAGGGTACCGATTTCGGTGTCACATGGCATGAGATGTGCGAGGGTACCGATTGAGGTGTCACACTATACGATGGAACCGATTGAGGTGTCGTATGGCTGGTGGATTTAGTGATGGTGTGAAGATGGTGATCATTGGTGATCATTTTTGCTAAATCATGTATTAGAAATTCATAAATTATTTATAGCCTTTCATGTGGCTAGGATTATTTTATGTGCAAGTGTGCACAAGGCTACTTCATGTAAAGACCCATTAGCATTCATATTTGGGCAAAGGTTTGATATAAATAAACCTGAGGAACTTTCATATGGTTAATAATATGTAAAGCAATACCCAAAAGTGGGAAAAGCAAGCCCAAATTGTACACACATCAACTATTAGCTCCTTGGGCTATTTTTATGAATAGAATTCTCTAAATACTCAAGTCGTAGAAGTGGAAGCTACATACTTGAGGGGGGAGATTGCACTCAATCTTGTCTTGTGTGGTACGTTCTATCTCTATCTCTTGTTGCAAATTTATTTCATGTTTACTTTTATTCAATTGGTATTAAAGTATTGAAAGTGTTTTTGAATTAAATCAATTCTTTGCAAAGTTTCTTTAAAACTCTATTTTTCTAGAAAATTAGGTATGTGAGCTAGATCTAGGAAGATGGAGACAAGAATTAAAAGCTTAAAATCTTAATTCAAAGGTTTTTTTTGAAGAGTTGCATCTATTATGAAAGGGGCAAAGACCAAAGGATAAGGGGGGTGGTAAACCACTCTTCAAAAACCACAAAACTACTTTCTTCTTGAAAAATGGTTTTTCCAAATCCATAACCTCTTTATGATCCAAATGAGCTTTTAAGGGAGGACCATTTAGCCTCAGCGTCCGAAAGTTCTTCCTTGAGTCCAATTAAGCCTTTCCTAGCTCCATAATCATATTGCTAAACCAATGCCGAAGAATTTTATAATAGAGGGTCAAGAGATTCTTCTTGAAAGAATACATACATGAGGGTGTGCTTTGGGGTGTAGCATCTCAACTCCAAAAAGCTGAACGCGAGGAAGGAGAGTCAGTGAGAGTCTGAAAATCTTTAGGAACATTAAAATAAACCAACGCTCATGGTTCAAAAGACCGAGATGAGCATGCCCTATCAGTATAAAATCATACTCTCTAGAGTCACAGAAATGACAACTCCTCACATCATATTATCCATGTCATCCATCTCCTACATTACTGAAATTTAGTGGATTAGGGGACCTTTGACCAAATGTGTCATCCTCCCTTTCAAGGTAGGTGCTTGGCCCATGCCTCTCCTAAACAGCACCACGTAGTGAGGTTAATAATTACATCTCCATGAGGGGAATATTCCTCATCTTATAGAGACCACATTAGATTATTTTCCCTGTCGACTAAAGCATCTAAATTCTCAATGTACTCCCGAGATGAGCGCTTCAATAACAAAAACCAACTTCTTGATAGATTCATCTGAGGATTACGCCATGAGGACATATACAATGGCCTAGTCATTAGAGGTCTTACGACGTGGGAAGCAGTCACTGCCAATGCAATCCAGTTAGAAAAGGGGTAATCAAGCTCCTCAAAATAGCCATATGTACCCAAGAAGAGAGCAACAATGGTGTTCGGTTTGCTTAGGACCACATAGCACGAGTGAATGTCCCACATTCAGAGCTAGATTCAATGGGACTTGCAATACATGTGGTAAGTATGGCCATCAATCTAAGGATTGCCTAGTACTTAAGCGTATGTTAGCAAATCAGGCACCACTAGCTTGGTCAAACACACCTCAAGTACCCGCACTGATGCCTGCACCACCTGTCGCAACCATCACAACACATAGTTCCAAAAGGAACCCAAATTTAGTCCAGTCTCTGCCGTTACCACTGCTAGTGCTAGGACCACAACCTTCGCATCCGAGGGTTACCCCTATAAACCAGATGGGTTGTGAGTCACATAGTGCATGTGGGGATTATGAAGAGGATATAGACCCCACTATTCCATATGGGATTGATACGTTTGAAATGACTCCCCACCAGTACTACATGGAGGATCATTTCGGGCAAGTCAAGCCTGTATATCAAGCAGCTGCTCTCGCCCCACAAGAGGGCAAAACCTTCATACCTTTGCCAGGAGACCACCTCTTCAATGCTACAATTGTGTGGTGGACCGCATCGTGTGTAGCGGAGTGCCCTAATAGGCTACAGAAGATCGCTACTCAAATGCAACCAAATCAAGGGAGCACGTCGGGAAGGCTGGTACTTACATGTAGCTGTTGTGGCATAGATCATTTGATTGCTGAATGTCCACATTGTTGAGATATCGAGCTCATCCAGTGAGGCGGTGGACACTGATGACCCGCCTGGGGGATAGACCCCACACTTACACCACTGGCATGGTTGGTGAGATCATGGGTGATATGCGGCCAGTGGGATGACAGGCTGTGTGACAACCACTCTAGAGACTAGCATAGTTATAGCGCCAGCTCATTTTAGTTAGGTTCACACTATAGAGAACCCTAGTATGTATTTGGTTGAGTACCATTTCATAAGTGGTGTACTCTTATCTTTGTATATGGTGTGTTGAGTGTTGTGTGAAGAAGAAGAAGATTTTCGGCCTCTCACCTTGTGTGTTCTCTTTTAGGGTTTTGTGAGTGTGTGTGTGCTTTTGCAAGAGCTCAAGCTCTCTTCTCCCCTGCATCTTTTCATGGTATCAGAGCCTGGTTCATGCTAAGGGCTGAGCTGCAAGCAAGAGAAGCACAGGAAGCGGTACGAGGGTAAGAGCTTCAACTACTCTTCATCCCTATTTGTGTGTTCTCTTTTAGGGTTTTGTGAGTGTGTGTGTGCTTGCAAGAGCTCAAGCTCTCTTCTCCCCTGCATCTTTTCATGGTATCAGAGCCTGGTTCATGCTAAGGGCTGAGTTGCAAGCAAGAGAAGCACAGGAAGCGGTACGAGGGTAAGAGCTTCAACTACTCTTCATCCCTATTTGTGTTAGTGGCTACATCCTTGTCGGGAGCTCTATGGGAGGCACTAGCAAACGATCTCTGATTGAGGAGCTTTCTTCGCAGGAGTAAAGCTATAGGGCAACTATAGGGTCCTATTGGACAGAATTTCTCGGGCCGAAAACGCGTTTTGGGCGCGTTAAGACCTCCGTTTTTTCAGAAAGCAGGCGATTTCGAGCATTGCGGGTAAGTCGTCAATTCTCTGCAGAACTCTGTTTTAAGAACTGCAGGAAGACAGATTGGTTGTGCAGACATTGTGTGTGCTGCAAGGAGGTCCAACAGTTGCCATTGGGTGTATGTATGCACATTGAGGTCACTCGTTTTGTGACATTTGAGTGTAGTACAGTACCGCTGCAGAAAATACATCAATTTGTGCAGGACAAACCAGAGTGCTGTTTCTGGTAAATTTGTGTCTGGCAAGATGTCAAATGATGGCATAAACCAGATTGTTGCTAAGAAGCTTGATAAGAACAACTTCCATGCTTGGAGGTTCAGGTTGACAAATTTCCTGATGGGAAAGGGTTACTGGGACTATATAGAAGGTGAGCATGAAGAGGCCCGGAGATACCGGAGATCAATCCGACTGCTGCAGATGTGAAAGAGTTCAAGGATTGGAACCAAGGAGCCAGAAAAGTTATGTATTGGCTCTCTACTATCAGTATACAAGACACCGTGATTGGGCACATACAGGATGCCAAGTCCCCCAAGGAGGCGTGGGACACCTTGGTAAAACTCTATGAAACGAATACCAAGGCACGAAAGATACAGTTGAAGAATGAACTTCATATACTGTGGAGAAAAAGAGTATGTCTATGAATGACTATGCATTGAAGATCAAGGGTATTGTGGAGAAAAAGAGTATGTCTATGAATGACTATGCATTGAAGATCAAGGGTATTGTGGAATCCCTTACATCTATTGGTATGATGATGATGATAAGGTGGAAGTCTGTCTACGTGGTCTTGGGCCACAATACAAGGTGTTCAAGACGTCTATTCAGACTTGGGAAAACATTCCCAATTTCACAGATTTGGTGTCTATGTTGATTATAGAAGAGAAGAGCTTGGGTGAAGACCAACAGTCTTCACAAAACAAAAACAGTTCAGAGCAACAGGCCTTCTACACAAGTTCAGGAAGAGGACGAGGTAGAGGAGGCCGTGGACGCGGCCAAGGAGGTGGCCGAACAGGTAATTAGAATTATGGCCAGCAGGAGCAACAACAACAATCCCAGAATTCACAGCAACAATAACATGAAGGTGGAAGAGGCCAATTCAGAGGCAGGGGGAGTCAAAGAGGTCGTGGAAATTGGCAAAGGCAATATAATGATACACGTGGATGCTTTTATTATGGTAAGCCTGGACATGTGTAGGCAGATTGTTATAAGAAGCAGGCTGACATGCAAAACGGGAAATTGCAGCAAAACAACTATGCATCCTCGAGCAGAAACAATGAGGATAATGAAAGGTTGTTTGTTATGCAGCATGTCATCAATGCCATATTTGAAAATGTTAAAGCAGCACATAAAGATGATGTATGGTACGTTGATTCAGGTGCTTCGAACCACATGACAAGTCATGGAGAGTGGTTTAAGGAGATGAAAAACCTTGAAAGACCAGGTTTTGTGGAAACAGGGGATGACATTGCTCATCCAATTGCCCATGTTGTTGGAGATGTGCCATTGTCTATGCAAGATGGCAAAGTGAAGTACCTTGCAGATGTACTTCATGTTCCGAACATAACAAAGAATTTGGTTTCAGTTGGCCAGATGATTGAGCAGGGTTTGCAGGTTTGGTTTAACCCTGATGGTTGTTATGTTGAAGACTTTAAAGACAAGTGCAGGTTGGTTGCAAAAGGCAATAGAGTGGGCAGAATGTTTACATTGAATGTAAACATGCCTGAAGTGAGTGCTGCGATGTTTGCAAATGGTTCAGGAATTGTTGCAGACACAGACATTTGGCATAAAAGAATTGGACATGTGAATGTGCAGAGAATGAAGTCTATGCAGACTAAAGGAATTGTGACAGAGCTGCCCCAAAGTTTAAAGTTGAAGGTATGTAGAAAATATGTGAAGCATGCCAATTTGGAAAGCAAACAAAGCATGTATTTCCACGTGACAAAAATGTGAGCAGAAATGCACTAGATGTTGTGCATTTAGATGTATAGGGTCCTATGAAGACCATGTCTATGGGAGTCTGCAGGTATTATGTGACATTTATTGATGACCACACAAGAAAAGTGTGGGTATACTTCATGAAGGAGAAGAGTGAACTCATTTTCAGAATTTCAGAGTTATGGTTGAAAAGCAAACAGGGAAACATGTAAAGTGCCTAAGGTCAGATGGAGGGGGAGAGTACTTCTCCAATGAGTTCTCTCAATTTTTGAAGAAGAATGGTATTCGAAGACAGTTTACATGCAGATAAACTCCGCAGCAAAATGGAGTTGCTGAGCGAAAAAACAAGCACATTGCTGAGATTGCGCAAGCATTGATGGGAGAGAAGAATATGCCGCATAGCTATTGGGCTGAGACTGTTTCTACAGCAGTTTACATCATGAACAGGACTCCAACTGTAGCCATACATGATGTAACTCTAGAGGAGAGGTTTACTGGCACAAAACCTGATTTGTCTCATCTGAAAGTATTTGGATGCATTGCATATGTGCATGTGCCAGATGAGTTGAGAACTAAGCTAGATCCAAAAGCTGAAAAATGTGTGTTTATTGGATATTCCCTTGAGCAAAAGGGATACAGGTGTTATAACCCTGCTACACGTGAGTTGAGGGTAAGCAGGGATGTTGTTTTTTATGAGATGAGCAGCTGGTATGCTGTTGAAAAAGAAGCTGTTGGGGCTGATGTGAGTGGAAATGTGGTTGCACAGAATGCAAGTCAGCAATCACAGTCTTTGAGTGGACCAAGAGAGTCCTTATCTAGTGGTTCAGTTGATAGACCATGGAGTGGCAGGCTCTGTCATAATACCGATCCTGCAAATGTGATTAGTACATCACGTAAAGGCAAAGAGAAAGTGGTTGAGCCCCTTAGTATGCCTGACATTTCTACAGGGCATTCTCATGTTGATGGAGAGTCTAGTGGCTCAGAGATGAGCCTTGATGAGGATCTTGGGATACCAGCTATGAGAACACCTGGTGTAAAGAAGGCTATGGAAGCCATGAATGCAAAGCTGTGAACATCTGGGAGAGTGAAGAATCCTATGCAGAGGTTTACCTATGATGGTTATGTGGCACATCACTATGCATACATGGCAAAAGTCGTGCAGGTTGTAGAGCCCACATGCATTGTTGAGGTTGTTGGAAATGTGTGTTGGGAGAAAGCTATGAATGAGGAGATGGATGCACTATATGGAAATGAGACTTGGGATTTAGTGCAATTTCTTGAAGGCAAGAAAGCCATTGGATGCAAGTGGGTGTACAAAGCAAAACATAACAGTGATGGAAGCATAAGCAGGTACAAGGCTAGATTGGTAGCCAAAGGATATGCACAGACATATGGCATTGATTATGAGAAAACTTTCAGCCTAGTTGCCAAGATGGCAATAGTGAGAGTTGTGATAGCAGTGGCTGCATCAAAGCAATGGTCTTTACATCAGATGGATGTAAAAAATACATTTTTGCATGGGGATTTGCAGGAAGAGGTGTATATGTTGCAGCCACCTGGTTATGAGGATGTGAGTCACTCCGAGCATGTTTGCAGGTTGTGCAGGTTGAAGAAAGCCTTGTATGGCTTAAAACAAGCACCAAGAGCATGGTTTGACAATATCTTGTCACTATTGGCTTTCATGTAGCCAATGCAGATTTCTCGCTCTATGTGAGACACAAAGATAGAGGGGTTGTGCTTGTTGTCATCTATGTAGATGACCTGATCATTACGGGGGACCATGATGCAGAGATCTTTGATGTAAAGATCTTGCTTAGACATAAGTTTTTGATGAAGGATCTGGGGGAGCTTAGATATTTCTTGGGGATTGAGGTGATTAGGTCACCACATGGTATTACCTCTTGTAGACAAATCACATACATAATGTTTGTCAAGTAATAAAGTACATGTTCTTGATAGAGAATACAAAATTAAAAAATATACTTATTATACTTACTCAAAAATAAAGGTTACAATCACACTAACCAAGTTATTTACCAAAATGTAATATAAGATTTTGAAACTCAACAATCAACTATGTCCTCCTGTAATAGGTTCTCTTTGTATCCCATTGCTCACCCACCAACAACCCGCCCGCCCTTTGATTGGCATTATGGCTTCTACCCAAGCCAATCATCCTCCACCCCCACTACCACTAGCCGGGAGAACAATCTTCTTTTTCAAAGACGACCTTAGGACCTTAGAGGTAGATTTTGATAAAGAAGTCACAAGACCACACTCATTGGAAAGATTATGGGTCTCATCCCTCTTGCTCTAAGGCTAGAGATTAGATGCTAGGCGACCAAAGAGCTTGCCTCGCATTTCATTGATGCCCACTTGCTTGGAAGGGGCTTCTTCCAAGAATATTTCGATTTGATGGAGGCAACCTCACAGACTCTTGAGAGCATCCCATTTCCTCTCGGCCCTGACGAAACCATTCTTCTTCTGATACCCTAGAGGACCACAACTTTTGTCTTATCTTCCTTAGGTCCTGGGCTAGATGTATTGGAAGTTTTTGACTTCCATAGGCTCAACCTTTGGATAGGATCTGCAAGTCCTTACCCTTCCAAAGCACAGCTACAACAACTGGCGTGACCAATGTTGATGGAGTCATGATACTCGTCAGTGACCCCTATTTTACAGATGATCATGTGATGCTTCAAGGACCATATGTCTCTACATTCAGATAGCGGATGGAGATTACCGATAGATCGAACCAATGTCGTGTCTATTGATAATAGGGCCACATTGCCAAACATTGTCCACGAGAGCAAGGGACTGCTCTAGGAGATGGCACAAGCATGCCCCCTAGGCAACATAGCCCAAGGCCCCTCCTCCAACCCTCAGTACCCTCAAACCTAAGCTGGTTGGGTTTATAGATGGGTTGACAAATTCTTGATTCACATGTTGATAATGTGAGATCCTATTATAATGGGCGAGATGCGGATGTTGATGCATCAGCTTCACAGCATGATGGGCTACATAGGGATGTATTACATGAGGATGTATTGCATGGTGATAAACATCAGAGTGTGTACCTAGATGAGTCAAATGTACATGCCTTGCAGCATCTTGGTGATGATTTTCATGTTGATGATGATGGCTTATACTCCTTACCATCACACCTAATAACTTTTCACCCCTTAAAGGGCCGTCAAAGCTTGATGGCACATCAAATACTAGGGCTAGAGTTGCTTGGGAAACTATTATTATCCCCAATCACAAAGGGGGATTGAACATTATTGATCCAGAGATCCAGTGCAAGCTCTGCTTTGCAAGTTGGCAGTTAGAGCATTCCTTCATGTTACTAAACCTTAGAAGGATTTCTTCATGTACCATATTGTTAGATGTGTCCTTGAGAGCAATGGTGAATGGAGGCACATCACACATTTTATTTTCTCTAAGGAGGCAGATAACACCCCCCCTCCCCACGGTCCTCACCATTGGTCTTTTCCATTATCTAAGGCAAATTACCCACCCCGTCCTCCCCATTGGTCTCTTCCATTATCCAAGCATGGAGCAGTAGATGTAGATGAGGTTGATAGGCAACCCATTATGTGGAACGATCTTATCAGAGATGATCTTGGTAGACCCCTCGGTGGCAGCACAGTTATACAGCAGGCTGAGAGAGATGCTCAGGGACAATACTTGGCTAGAACAATTTTATGTGTCTTCTAGATGATGAGAGGCAAGTATCTCCATTTTGGGGAACATGTGAACACCCTCTTATTTAGGATCAAAAGGTAAGGCCTTGGTGCTTAGCATTGTACGTGGTGGAAGTATCATTATAATACAATTATTCTTGTGTGGTGAAAACTTGTTCTTTTGACTTGTTTATGTGTCTCCCTCTTTCCCTCTCTCTTCTACACACTCCACCATGATGATGATATTTCATCCTTCATGGCTCCATGTGTGATCTCCTATGATATCCTGCATGGTATCAGGCCTAGGGTGAACCATCATCATCATGATGATTATCTTCTACAGCCAACCACCTCTGCATTTTCCTCTCAGCGACGACAAGCTGGGCCCTCTAGCCATGATGTTGTGTTTTGTGCTAGCCGCCCTCAATCAGATCACATAGGCTGTGGCTGCTCCACCCAAACGTTGGCGGCTTTATTGCTTTGAGCACCACTTGCGTCGGCTGGTGTCGTTGGTGCACAGAAAGGCCACCCCTCTACATAACAATTTGAAGCTTTCGTAAGAATTCGGGGCTTCTTTAAAGTGTGGGGCTTATCATTGCCACGTTCCCAAGTCCATGCTATTTAAAGACTTGGTCATCGCAGAGGATATACTTTCTACATTAGCTAGAGGATATTAGCTGCCTATGATTGACTCAGCCATTTGGTGTGATAAAAAGTTTCTACTCAAACATGACATCCAGAAAGATCAAGAACTTTGTTTTTAGAAGAAGTAATGATAACAAAACTCTCAAAATCACTAATTGAGAAAGACAAGGAATGTGAAAATTTGCAGTGTACAATGCATATTATGGAAGTGCAAAGAATGCCCAAATAAGTGAGAGGGTGTATGTTCTTCAGAGAGAGAATAAGAAGATGTAAATAATATTGGAGAACAACACTGCATTTGGGCGGAGAGCGGGTCTGAAGGAGCCGAACTAATGGATAGGTTGGTCATTGGAAGTGGACAATGGAAGCAAGGAAAATCAGGGCTTGTAAAAATATTTAATGCTTGCTTGCAAAATTGAAAGAGATGAGATGGATAGCTCAGTTACTAGGGTTCTCTCAAAGGACATTATAAGGTCTACACTCCAAGACAAGAAGTTTAAAGCAGTATCATAAGATATAAAAAGAGATCATATGTATGAAGTGGCTTGTGTATGAGATCCCAGGGGTGAGCGAGATCCAGTTACCCATTTGACATCTCAACCTCCCTTGAATTATCTATATTATGGTGGGACTCAATGTAATGGAGGCTGTGTCATGAGCATAAGGGATAAATTGAAGTATAAATTTCCATCCTCTATTTTGTTGCCCTTGACCTTATTTATTTCATGGGCAGTCCCATTCTTTTATACAATAAGCAAGGAAATCATATTCTTTTCATGGGCAGTCCTATTCTTTTCTACAATAAGCAAGGCAATAATGGGAATTTAAAAAATTTCTTGAGCAATATTTGCCTTAATCTCCTCTGATAAAGGACTAAAAATCATTGAGATTGTAAGCAATGAAGCCTTTCTACTAAGTACATTGTCCTCGGCTGCTCTGTATTTTATTTCAAAATCAAGTTCCTAAATTGTTTGCATACATCCATTCTCTCTATTGCATATTGAGGACTGACATCTTGAGTGAAGATCCACTTCAAGCTCTTATGATGATTTGTCACTAAGGTAAACCTATGTCCGAGTAAGTAATGTCTCCCATATCTTTAGGGCATGCATAATTGCAAGTAGTTCTAGATCATGCACTATATAGTTCCTCTCATGCTATTTGAGTTTCCTAGACTCATATGCAGCCAATCACCCACCATCTTGAGTTAGGACTCCCCCAAGTGCAAATTCGTGTAAATCCGTTGGCATTGAGGATGACTATTTCAAATGGCTTATGAAATTTTGGTAATTTGAGAATAATGCTTGTCACTAAGGTGGATTTCAATTTATTAAAAGCACTCTAGCACATGGGTGTCCATTTGAATGGGACTTCCTTTTTAGAAGTGTGGTCGGGTAAGCTATTTTTACATACTTGGTAAAAAATTTATACCGACTTGTCAAACCCAAAAATCCTCTGAATTTCTTTCATAATGCTTGGTTCTAGCCAATCTACAATAGCTTGAAGTTTGGTTGGGTCTACTGAGATTCCATCCTTTAAGACTATAAAGCCCAAGTACTTAAATGTTCAGTGAAAAATGTACACTTACTTTTCTTAGCAATAAGTTAGTATTTTCTAAGTATCCTTAGAACCTTACACACATGTTCTTTGTGACTGTGGCAGTATCCTTTGAAAATACTAAGATATCATTGAAGATAAAAGTACAAAATCATCGAGGTGTTTTCTGAAGATATCCAACATTAATTGATTGAAGGTTACTTGAGCATTGGTTAACCCAAAAGGCAAGTTACGGTGTCCATTTTGCGTCTTGAAGGCTATCTTAGGTACATCTTACTCTTTGATTTATAATCGTGATCTTAAATCAATTTTTGTGAATAATTGAGCACCATGCAAATGATCTTAAATCAATTTAATACTTGAGGGCCATGTAAACAATCCAAAAGCTCATCTATCATAGGGATTGGGCATTTATCCTTGATGGAGTTGGTTTGAACCCCGATAATCTTAGGCAGATGGAAGTTTTTGTAATTAAGACTGAGGAATCAATGAAAAATACCGGGTGACTATGGGACAGAATCCATCATGCACATGTCTCGATTTTCAAATCAGTGTAGGTGGTGCTGGACGACCATATTGTGCATGCAAGCACCTTTACTTTGTATATTTGCATATCTTTTGGTTAGATGCGAACCATAATATGTTTATACATCAACCCACTCTAAAAAAGGAGAACCTAATGAGAATGTTCAACAATAGGAGAACAATGTGAAAAGGACCTAGTACTGTTGATGACATTGTACTGTAGTTTTGAAAAGATCCTTCATGTTGCAATAATAAAATGTCTGACTATTTACTTTTTTGTTTTTTATTTAATGTTTTAGCATGACAACTAATATGGTTATATGTCAATGCCTTGAATATCTTCATTCCATTCATCTAATTTTTCAAAAAAAAAAGTGGATAGACATGCATCTACTTTTCTAAATTTAGGGAAAAGCCATTTATGTATTCTAAATTTAGGGAAAAGCCAAACATCTACTTTTCTAAATTTAGTGGGTAGCCATACAACGTAGCTTTTTGCTTTTTGCTTTGTGTATCTATAAATTTGACCCCTGTCTCTTACTCTAATCCTCACTTCCAAATCTTGTTGCTTTCCTCTCCCTCTTGTTGCCTCCCTCACCCTCTAATTGTATTTCTCTCCCTCTCTATTTGTTCTCTTCCTTACAACCCTCATGACCATCAACTACCTTTTTTCATCTCTACTAATGGCTTCTTCTAATGGCCCTAGCTATACTCTGAAGGAAACCCTGGAAAGGGTTTGCAAAGATTTATGCAACAAAATGGGTGAAGATGCAACAGAACATCTCAGAAACACGGCAGAGGCCCACAATCTTTGGACAAAGATGCTAGCAGAATCTGAGCTTATTGATTCTGGAGATTTGTTCGTGTTGGAACATGAAGATTGGAAGCGCCATCGGTACTTGGCGAAGTTTCAGATATATTGCTGAAGAGACGGAGGAGCCCTTATGGGAAGAGTTAAAGAATAAAGTAGCCCAAAAAAGTGTATAGGTGTAGGATCCATAGTTATAGTATAATTTTAAACAACGTTAGATTGCAGTAGCCCATGTAATAACCTTTTTTTGGAATAAAGTGGTTTCAACTATAGATCGCCATGTCTTTTGTATTAATTGTGGGTTTGTTGTTGTTATGATTAATTATATCAGATTTTAGGTTTATTGTATGTTTTGAATAGCAACGTCGTGTTCTTATCTCTCTCTCTCTCTCTCTCTCTCACACACACACACACACACACACACACACACACACACACACACACAAATAATTAGGCCATGATCTCAATCATAATTGAAAAATTATTGACCTTAATAAATTTACATTCTTCATGCTTCTTACGCAAGGCATAGTAGATAACTTGTATGTATAAATCTTGAAATTATTCACCTTGTTAATTTTACTCACATGCAAAGATATGACATCACATACAAAGGCTTTAAATGCTATGAAATCACATGCAAAGGGCATAGAGTGCCATGCAATCACATGCACACATAAGAACATCCAGATGCAATCACATGCACACATAATAACATCTAGATAAAGAGATTATGTATAGGGAGGGTGGGACAAGGAGAGAGAGGGTGGGTGGGTGGCCAAAGTCTCATGAGGTCACCCATTCCATGCCAATGCACACTTATTAATTGGGTGGGGGGCCAAGTCTCAAGAGGTCACCCATCCCAATTATGTTCACACCAATGTGTGCTTATTAACTGGAGGTTTCCACAAATTGATCTAGCCATCCAGACCCCAAACTATAATGTTGGTATTTAAGGGTTAGGGTTCAGCAATGGTGGCTAAAACATTGGAGTAGCCATGGTTGAGTGAAAGGGAGTGCAAGACAATGATTCCAAAACCTTAATGTTGGTATTTTAGGGTTAGGGTTAGTGTTGAGCTATGATGGCTAAAACAGTGGAGTAGACATGGTTGAGTGAAAGAGATTACGAGACAATGTGATTGCACAAAACTCAAGTACTATATTGATGTGATTGTTATGATATGAAAGTACAAGGAGTGAGTACATTTTTATAGCCCATGGGGCTTATCTTTTGACTAAAATAGTGAAGCAACCACGGTTGAGTGAAAAAGAGTACAAGACAATGATTGCACAAAACTCAAGTGCTATATTAATGTGATTGTTATGATACAAAAATACAAGGAGTGAGTATTTTTGATAGCCCATGGGGCTTATCTTTTGACTAAGTCATACTCACATGGAGTTGACACATGGCATTGCTCACATCATTCCACATATATTATGTGCCCCTCTAAGATTTGGTTCACACACACACAAACACTTACTAAGAGAATGTTTACATGCCAAAAACATTTGTGCTAGGATTTAAGGCTTGCTTTCAACACCCTCCTCAAGAATTATCCTAGTACAAACTTCCTTGGATTAATCTAATCCTAGATTTAGTTTCACTAGAATGTTACAGGTGCAGTCCTTGATAAAAAGTTACTTTGTCAAGCCAACTTCTTCTTTGTTCTTAAGGGCTTTTAGAAGGCCCACTCTACTTTGAACTTGCTTCTTCTTTGTAGTCTTCTTCCTCCTACATGTGACATTTGCTTGTGCTTTGTGATAATAGTTATTTTCATGGTGATTTGTCTTACCACAATGCTTACACGGATTTTTTGAAAAATATTCTTTCTTGGTGTGGTTGGTCTTGCCACAGATTGTACACTTTTTATCTTTGAAGTTCTACTTCTTTGTGTAGAAGGATTTATCCCCTCATGCTGCTTTGGCATTTTTAACTTCTTTTCTTCTTCCTTGAAGGACTTCATGACTCCTTCGAGGGTGAGTGTCTATGGGAGATTTTTGAGTGTGGTGATGAGGATACTATATTGTTCTTCTGGCATGGACTTGATAAACCCACATCTTCCTCCACTTTAGCTTTAAGTGCTACAAGATGGCTCATGAGGTACATCTTATTCACATGAGCATCAAAGCTCTCATGTGACTATATCATGAGTCCATAGAAATCAATTTGTAAGGAAACCTTGGAGTTCTTCCCCTAAGCTCTGAAGAGCTTATCCAACATCTCATAAGCTTCCTTGAGAGATCTACTACATGATGTATGAAGTTGTCAGACAACCCTAAGGCTATGAACCCAACAAAGACTTTCTGATCTCTAAGCTTCTAGCTTTTAATGTTGCCATCTTCCCCTTCTTCGGGGATCTTTTTTTCCCCCTCAATGTAATGCCAGAGGCCTTCATGCATCAAGCTGAATTTCAGCTTGGTCTGCCAAAGTGGTGAAAGTTATCCCCGTCAAACTTTTCAATGAACATATATGAAGCCATAATAATGGAGACAGGGGGTCTTAGCTCTTATAATGCTTGAGCTAGTGTCTACCCATAATAATGGAGACATGGGGTCTTAGCTCTTATAATGCTTGAGCTGGTGTCTACCCTTTTATAGATAAATCAAGGTTTCCCAAAAATTAGGACTTTTGGAAATGATGCTATAGGGAGCTAATCGGGCATGGCCACAATAGCAATGCCTAGGCTCCTGTGCGCGCAGATGTTGCAGGTACAGGGTACAAGTAGGAGATAACTTACATAGCCAAACTGTCGAGAAGCAAGTAGGAGATAACTTACATAGCCAAACTGTCGAGACGAGCAGCATATGTAGGCATCCAATGCACAAACATTATATGCGTAGCTAGTATACAGGCATACAGTGCTGAGGATGCACACAAATTGTATACATAGCTGGCATGAGGATGCACAGAGATTGCATACATAGCTAGTATGCAAATAGCATATGCACCGTAGCATATGGTGGCTAGTCGGATTGTAGGTGATATGCATAGATGATAGCTGCTAACCTTGCATAGATGATAGCTGCTAACCTTGCTCTGATACCATGTTGGAAACTGGGTGTATGGGACTAAAGCTTTGAGAGATCACCCATTCCAACTGTGTTCATGCCAAAGCATGCTCAACTGGAGGTTTCCATGAATTGGTCTAGCCATCCAAACCCTAAAAGATTAAGGTGTCTCTAGTCTATCCATTTTGTGAAAATCTCCTACTGCTCCACTTTGGCACCACTTTTCTTAATAGTACCCATGATCTTGAGTATGAGTGTAATGAGTTGCTCAAGAATTTTGGCTACAAGAGGCATTTGTCTTGTTTGACAATGGCAGTATGAAGGTTGTAATTATGGAACAAGCTGCTCGATAAACCTATTTCCCGCGATGACTTTGGTAGACAAGGAGGTTGAGAGATTTAGTATAGGTATGACCATGAGTATCAAGTTTAAAGCTCATATTACTAAGTTAGTCATCACCACAACACATAGTTTATGCGCAATTTCATGGTTTCCCCTCTTATAAGAGCAGACATAGTCCTAGGGACTCGTTAGTTTCACAAGTTCCATCTAAACATTAGCTGGTAGCACACTTTCTGGATTCTTCAAGGCTCCTGTCATCATCAAGTATGATACGAATACCTAGCTTTCCTCTCATAAGCCACATGCAACCTAAACGAGAAATGGTGAAAGGTGCACACTACATGGTGATCTATGTTCATACCACTAAGATAATCACCAATGCTTCCGAACTAGTCTCTACATGATCGATTCCAAAAAAAATTGTTTTAGATAATCTCCCTCCTAAGCTCCCCTCATCTAGACTGGGGAGGATCACATAATTGATCTCCTCCTAGGCTTGAAACCCCTAAGCAAGTTTTCGTATTGCCTGAATAAGATTATGAAAATGGAGTTGGACTGCTAACTCCATGAATTGTTGCAATCAGTGTTCATACATTCTAGTGTGTCTCCTTTTAAAATACCGATACTTTTTTCAAGAAAAATGTTCTCTGAATAAGCTAGCAACAATCATAAGAGCAAGTTCCTAATGCTTCGGATTGATTATATCCTAGAGAGGTTAACTAGAGCTAAGGTGTTTTTGAAGCTTGACCTAAAAAGGGGATACCATCAAGTATGGATTATCGATGGGGACATCCCATTGATATCCTTCCACACTGAACAAACCCACTTGACCCTCTAGAATACTCTATGTAAACAGGGTTACTAGCCACCAAGTATTAGGCTGTTATCAGGTATGGATTATCGATGGGGACATCCCATTGATATCCTTCCACACTGAACAAGCCCACTTGACCCTCTAGAATACTCTATGTAAACATGGGTTACTAGCCACCAAGTATTAGGCTGTTATTGTTGAGAGATGTAATCGCGGTGTTGTGTGTATGTGGGAAAGCACCCTAGAGGTGCAAGATATTGTGGCAAGATAAGAATGCCACATGTAATATTGTATGGTGTGTGAGTGTTGACCAAAAGAGTGGAAAAGGGAGTGCCACATGGATGATGATGTGTAAAGTGAGATAAGGCTAGAGAGCCTATATCATTGTACCGTTCATTTGAGATATGTAATAGAATTGAGTGTTGAGTGTGCAATCTCTCTCTCACTTCTTATGGAGTTTTTAGTGTGGTATAACCCACCTTAACTATGTTGCTTAATCATTGTCTATCACCATGATGAATCCCATTTTAGGATTGTTTACATGGTATCAAAGCTTGGGTGGGCTCTTGGTCATGGTGATTATTTATGTATAGTTTTTCTTGGTTATGAGTTCTTTGATTAAGCATTATTTTCAGTTATATGGAAAAAAAAATATGCACACTCATATTATCATTTGGATTTGCATTTGTGTGAGGATGGAAAAAAAATTATGCACACTCATATTATCATTTGGATTTGCATTTGTGTGAGGATTTGAGAGAGATTTGGAGCTGCCATTCTCAAGTTTGAGAGGAGATTTACAATAAGGAGGTTGCATAGAAGATGCCCAAGAGAGTTGCAAATGGGAGTTTGCAACATGGAGAGCTTGCTCATCATCAAAGAAGCTGAAAATGGAGATTTCAGCAAGTATGAAGACTACGGAGTCTTCGGTGTCATGATGAAGGAGAAGCTGCCAGGAGAAGCTGCCCCCCAAGAGAAGATATGCTGCTGATTATGTCTCAAGAAGGTTGGTTTTGTGAAGTTTTGCCTCATTAATCCTTTGGTTTGAGCATGGAAGAATGCTCGTATTTGAGAAGGGTTGCTATTTTGGGATGTGTGAATCCCTTGGTACCTTGCAACTTGGCAAGGATGTGAGGTGCATGCTTGTTCATGTGAAAACAAGCAATTGTGGGGGCTGCTTGGGGCCCAAGGGAAGCTGATTGTGCTCACTGATTTGCTCATGAAATATGAGCTGGTTGTGGATGCTATTGGAGCATTCATTTTTTGGTTTTATGCACCTATGGTTTCATTTGAGAGACCATGTGAAAAAGAACCCTTGAAGTTTTGTATGCAAGAAAAAGCATGGAGAGTTGCAAGTTCATTTGGGAGCTTGCAAAGCCATGTTAATGGTCTGTCATAGGAGCTGCTATAGATTTGAAGCTCAAAATGGAGCTCATCATAGCCATGTTAATGGTGGCTGTTAAAACCCTATGATAGAAGGTTTGAGGAGGCAAAGTAAACTGTAACCGCAAAGCAAAGAAAGAGTCCGCCCAGCAGACCAAAAAGCTTGGAGGAAAGACAAATAGAGATGTACTAAAGATGAGGGCCTTAGTGCCGATGATGAAAATGCAGAGGGTATAACTATAGTAGTCTTGAGCAACTCGCATGAAGCAGCCTTCAGAGTTGATAATAGGTAGCAGTAGAGAGAAAGAAATGAGCAACTAGCTGCAAAGTTCTCAACGAGATAATAGGTAGCAGTAGAGAGATAATAGGTAGCAGTAGAGAGAAAGAAATGAGCAACTAGCTGCAAAGTTCTCAACGAGCAGCACTACAAAAAAAGGTAAATAAAAGACAGGTGCGCGTGGTAGTCTCCATTGCCAGCCAAGCAAGCAACGAAAAACAAAGCAAGCAAAGTGAGCTATGTGGTGAGAAACGATGGTGCCAGGCGGCTGATGAAGACTATGAGGGATGGTAGAGTGAGAAGCAGAAACATTTGAAGAGAAACAGAGCTTCTCTCACAGATATCGTGGCAACGGTGGCAACATTTGCAGGGACGCGCAGAAAAGGGTGCTAAAGCAAACAACACAGCAACGTACGTGGCAGTTTTTCTAACTGCAAGAAGATGGACTGGAAGAGAAGAATGCAGCTCTTGACAAGTTCATGAAGCTCATAGCTCAAGCGCAGATTGACGATGACAAACTTGATATCACTCCAGGAAGAGGATGATCATGTGCATGGGTCCCAGCAGCCAGTTGTAAAGTCTGGTGAGCAACAGAAAAAAAACTGGGAGCGTGGGTCAGTTTTGACAGCAATGCATTCAATGCATGGCTGTGTGCAATAGGAGTGGCAGATTCAGTGTGTGTATAGGGCATTGAAGAAAGACAAAGCTTTAAATTTTAAATCTTAAAGAGATGGAATATTCATTTTTTTCTCTTTAACACTAGTTTGGTACCAAAACAGGACACTTGAGTGTCCTTTTTTGGGGGTTGCGAAAAAAAATCAAACTCCTAATGTAGGCTTTAAAAACTAAAATGCTTCATTGGGCATGTAGAACATAACCCTATGCTTATGTAAAAAATGCTAAACATATAAAATGCCTTTTTATTTGGAAGTACATAAGCAACAAAGTAGCATATGTCTTGAAAATGAACATTTTTCAGGATTTTTCCAAATATGCAAGCATCATTCTCTTAAAAAAAAATCCAATGATATCAATAGCATTTTTCCCAAGATATTTTGATAGCATACATCAGGCCAAGGAGGTAGAAGTTCACCAAAAAAATCATTTTCCTTTCCTAGAATTTTTTCCAAAAAAGTTGCATAAAATCAGCAAAAGTAACGCGTATTATCAAAACTCAATCACGCCACTAAAAAATAATGTAGCCCTATCAATGAGAATGTTGATTATTGGTTTTCATGCTTGAGATGAGATAAATAAGCCATAATTTATTGTGTATGACACTAACTTAGCCTCCACTTAAGTAGGTTCTTATTGCCTAGTTCTAAAAAAACTGTAAAAAATAAAAATGCAAAATTTGATCATCTTTTATCAAAAACTAATCATAACTATGCTTGCACAAGTAGTCTACACCTATAGTTACAACAAATAATGCACTTACACAGCTTTCCCCTTTGATGAAAATCAAAATTAGGCTCATAATTAGACATTTTATATATTAAAAACAGGTTGCGCAAAAGGCCATGTATGAGAAGAGGCCCAAAAAGTGGCTATAAAGTTTTGAAAAATTCAAAACAAAGTAGTATTTACCCTATATAACATGGGTGCACCTCAAGTTTTACATTATTAGCTTGCATATGGAAGGAGAAAAATTCATGCTCCACCTGTATAAAAAATGTCATTTCAATATTAGCGAGTCAAAAATTTATCCAATAATTATCGTTTGATGATTCCAGGATTTAGTTTACATCATGAGCTTTCCATCAAGCCAAGTTTCATGATCAAACTATGTCCCTTCTAAAAGTTATGTCCAAATTACTACTATTTTGAAAACAGCAAAAATCATGCGTTTTATCAGCATGTGTCTAAGAAAATTAAAATATTACCTTGCAAAAGCTAAGAAAAGTGCAATTTAAAAAATCTCAAGGATTTTTTGGGTCTTGAGGAACATCTGTGGATGTTAAGCATTTCAAAACTCTTAATAGATTGCCCACAAAAGTTCAAGAAAATGGCTAACTTTTCAGGACACTTTAGTGTCCTCAGGACACTTTAGTGTCCAATTACAGAACTAGTGTTAAAGTGTTTATTTGAACCCTTAATCAAGCATTCACACACAACCAAATTTTTAGAGTTTTTCAAGAAGATATTCACACACACTTGGGTTCACTCTCCGGCTTCAGCCAAAATGTATTGTATTTTTTGTTTCACCCATGATTATGAGGGTAACCGTACCTGAGCTTACGTGCTCAAAACAGAAAAATGTGTAATCACCCATGGTATGAGGGTAACCATACCCGAGTTTACCTAGAAGCTCAAAATGGTTGTTGTGATGTGTGCATGAGCGATGCACGTGTGAGGTGCATGCACATGGGTTGGTTCCCACCTGAAATTCCATGTTCAAATCGGACTCAGTGGTTCCGCTGTGAGGGAGTCGGCTCAAAATGGACTTGGTGTCTAAGATGGTAGACACGCGCACACATGATTGGTTGATGGACACTCCAATTTATCATTGAGGGGGAGTGTTGAGAGGTAGCGATTGCGTTTGTGCAATGCTACATTGATATGGGTGATGCATGATGGGTGAGTTGTGAAAACACCTTGATTAAGAGGGGGTGTTGAGAGATGTAATCGCGGTGTTGTGTGTATGTGGGAATGCACCCTAGAGGTGCAAGATATTGTGGCAAGATAAGAATGCCACATGTAATATTGTATGGTGTGTGAGTGTTGACCAAAAGAGTGGAAAAGGGAGTGCCACATGGATGATGATGTGTAAAGTGGGATAAGGCTAGAGAGCCTATATCATTGTACCATTCATTTGAGATATGTAATAGAATTGAGTGTTGAGTGTGCAATCTCTCTCTCTCTTATGGAGTTTTTAGTGTGGTATAACCCACCTTAATTATATTGCTTAATCATTGTCTATCACCATGATTAATTCCATTTTAGGATTGTTTACAGTTATGCTACTAAAAAGCTAATGTATATGTTGATTGCACACATTTAAGTTTACTTATTTGCATTCTAATGTAGTCCAAATATCGCCTCCAAACATATTGCATAAACACTTACGTTTTTAATTCTTTCTAGGGCAACGTTTAGACTAGCAAGGTGGACAGTGCCCCTTTCTTCTAAGGACTTTCCACACACTCCCTATTGTTAAAGCCAAAGGCAACTCCTCTTTAAAATATAAAGAGAAGGATAGCGGAAATATCGAGGGCTTCCCCTCCGCTAACCACCTACTTTGCAGACAACCACTCCTAACTAACCTTAAACTATATCCTAAAAAGGAACTAATCATGTTTAACTCACTTAACCAATGCTCAAAACCATTTCACATGTATTAATATTTAAAATTCTCAATATTTCCATCACACATACACAAACACTTCAGTTGAGCACTAGGAATAATGCCATACCACTCAAATGAACCACATAGCCTACTTATTATACAACAAACTAGCTTAATTTTACAAAGTATGTACCCACAAATGAAATTAAAACAACATCAAACTTTACATGCCATAATAACTCATTAAAACATTATATTATCTTTAGAAATCATATGGAAATTAATTACCTAACTCTACTTATAAAACCTCCACTAAATAGATAATTACATAAATTTTACACTACAACTATAAAGAAAATTCATTATCTATTTCAATCCTTTAACATAGTCATAAGAAAAAGAAAATAAACCTAAGTTTTTTTTAAAACTTTCTCCAAATTCATCATATGTTTTGAGATATTAATTTTCCAAAAATCAAGTAAGAAATAAAGAAAATATTTTTTTATTACAATGTAATTATGATGATTTCTCATTAGCTTAGCACCCCATAACACATCTAATAACTACCCTTAATTTTTGAGAATAAATAAAAATAATTTACTATTTATCATGGCCCAAAATCTTAATTTTTGGTCCATTAAAACATTAAGTAATTTATAATTAATATTATCAAACATTAATAATAATGTTTCAAAAAATTTCTATCAAGAGAACATTGTACAATACACTACTAATAATCATCATTAATGAAAATGCATTAATTAAATTCATCATTTTAGTTAATTAGCAAAACAATGTAGATTTTAGAAATTAAGAAATAAATAGCAAATTAGCTCCAATAAAAATTTAGGTTAAGTTTTTATTTTTTTAAATCATTTTATCAACAACATCAATAAAAAATATAGTTCCTTGATTAATCACGGTGCAACTAGTGTTAGTAAAGATAATTAAATCACCCCTAATCCCATCTTAATCATGATATCATGCTTTAATCAAGTGTATCTAGTCCTAATGCATCTCCATTTCAAAGGCCTTCCCTAATCCGATCTTAATCATGATATCATGCTTTAATCAAGTGTATCTAGTCCTAATGCATCTCCATTTCAAAGGCCTTCAATAATTCATCATTAATTCTCTTAATATTCACTAATTATATCACTAAGAAAGCATGAAATAAGAAACCAACCTTCAAGAATGATCAATTTGAATAGTTTATTATGTATCTAGTCCTAATGCATCTCTATTTCAAAGGCCTTCAATTCATCATTAGTTCTCTTAATATTCACTAATTATATCACTAAGAAAGCATGAAATAAGAAACCAACCTTCAAGAATGATCAATTTGGCTCGTCGTTTTGCTATAGATTGTATTGCTATTGCATTTGAGATTCCATTGGTAACATTGCTAAGCTCCTATTACATCCCATTGCTATGATATATCATGAATTGATCCCTAAATTGGCCAATTTGTAGCCCACTAATGGCCCTCCTAATTACCCCTCTTTGAATGATATATCATGAATTGATCCCTAAATTGGCCAATTTGTAGCCCACTAATGGCCCTCCTAATTACCCCTCTTTGAATGATCATCAAAATTCATAAATAACACACAAGAAGCATAGAACTGCAAGAATGGATAGTATTCATGCTTCAGAGTCCCAAAACCATATTCATCTTCAAGAATCACTCACAATGCTTTCTCCAATCCTGCAAGAAGTAGGTGACTTTTTATTGCATGCTAAAACCATCCGTCACTTGAAAATAAACTTTTTCTTGCATGCTAAAACCATGCATCACTTTAAACTAAAGTGTCCATTCCCACTAACTTGACACCCTTTCATATCTAGAATGTCCTAGTCGACCTCAAAATTGGCCCTAAATGCTTCTACTCACACATAAACATCATCTAATGCATCCATCTACATCCCACTAATTCCCTGAGTCTGTCAGTGCAAGGCAACACAACCCACAAAGCACCGCCTATTTGAAATTGCCAAAACAAAATTTTTTTGATTACATAAAATTTTGCTAGAAATAACTAATACACCTAGAAATAGGCATGGAAACCTAATGAAGCCAAAAACACCTAAATATGGAAAAAATGGCCAAATTAAGCCCAAAATTAGGGATTATCACCAATTTGAGTTTATGGTCATACACTTAGGTCTAAACGGGCCCACTATGAGTTTATGATCATGCCCTTACGGCTAACAACAATTAGGGATTATCACCAATTTGAGTTTATGGTCATGCACTTAGGTCTAAACGGGCCCACTATGAGTTTATGATCATATGCCCTTACGTCTAACAACAAACACCCAATGACATTTAATTACATGATGATGCCATGTGTTTAGGGAATTCATTGGAAAGTGTGTATTCATTTTCTTGGATAATATATTGGTATTTTCAACTATAATTAAGAAACACGACATTGACATCAAAAAAGTGACAAAGTTGTTAGAAAGCAATGAGCCTTATGTCAATGAGAAGAAATCAGAGTTTTGTTTGTTTGAGTTTATAATTAACTTGGATACATTATTAGTGCCCAAGGCATCCGATTAGATCCCACCAAAGTGAGTGAAATCCTCAATTGGGAAATTCCATAAATATTATACGATATATGGTCATTTCTTATGGAAATTTACTAGGCATATTCCACCCACATTGATAAATTCTTTGACCTCTGGACGATGGTGTATCTCTCAAAGATCTTCTCAAGGATGTCAAGACCTATAGGTAGTGCATCCACATGACTCCTCCATGTGGATTGTAGGGTTTCAAGGACCTCAAGGTTGCATCTTGTTTAGCACTTATCTCATGGAATGATTCATTCCAGGTAATTACCTACATCTTGCTTAACACTTGCCTAATGGAATGATTCATTCTAGGTAATCACCTACATCTGGTTTAGTACTTGCCTCGTGGAACGATTCAGTCCATTAGAGCTATGTTACAATAGAATCCTATTGCTTACATCACCATTGGAGCTATGGTCATCTGATTGCTTACATGTCTCGTAAGTTGTTCCATGTAGAGAAGCTTGGTGGAAACATTATTTAATGGGATTAGAATTTATAATTAAGACTGATCACCAAAGTATAAGATATTTACTTAGTCACCTTTATTTTTGATCATCGTATTAAATGTGCTTCACTTATTTAGATTTTTCATCCTCTCATTCAATATCAACCAGGTAAAAAAAATGTGCTTCACTTATTTAGATTTTTCATCCTCTCATTCAATATCAACCAGGTAAAAAAAATGTTATAGCTGATGCATTAAGTAGACATCCTTCCATTACAAATATTTCAGTTCTTAATATGCATTTCTTTAATGCTATGCATGGTACATAGGAGAATAATCATAATTTTTATGATGCATGTTTGAAAGTATAATCAAATCATTACTCACATGTTGACAATTATTTATATAAGGATGGATTTCTTTTCTTTGAAAAGTGTTTGTGCATCACTCTACAATTTAAAAAATTGCTCCTAGAGGAATAGAAGATGATTTTTATTGGTCTAATTTAAACAACGATATTACAAATTTTGTCTCAGAACGCAGTTTGTCAAAGAGTCAATAGGCATCATGGTAAACAACATGGCTTACTATGCCATTGTTTATACTTAATGCTCCTTGGGAAGAAATATCTATGGATTTTTTTACTGATTTACCTATTACATTTGCATGACATGACATGCTATGGATTATCACTAATAAATTTAGTAAGCAAGCATATTTCATTGCCTACAAGAAGACATTATCAACTTCACAAGCTGCACATATATCTATTAAGCATGTTTTCATACACTATGGATTGCCAAAAATTATCATTTTTTATCGTGACTCTTGGTTTTGTAATCATTTCTGGATTGCTTTATTTTCTAATTTAAGATCTAGAATTGATTTAAAGTTTGCTTTCCATCTTGTGATCATGTGGACAAGTAATGACAAGATAGGAGTGACCAATATTGTAGATTTGTTAAGGTCCTATACTATTTCTAGACCAAACACTTGGGACTAACACCTTCATATACTCTAGTTTTCTTATAACAACACACCACATTCAGATATTGGTAAATCTCCCTTTGAAATAGTGTATGGTAAGAAGTTACTAACACCTGCTTTTAGACTCTCTCTCTCTCATACTATTCTAGCAACATGTGATTTCACAAGAGACCATACCTGTATTCTTAGTGAAGTACATGAAACTATCTCAAAAGCTCTATCCCAATACATGACCTAGACCAATCATAAGCTTCTTTGGCTAAGGATAGATCAAAAAAGACTAAGGAGTGTAGAGAAAAACCTTGCAGTCAAATTAGCTCAAAGATTCTACAGATTGTTTAAGATTCTCACCAAGATTAATGATAATGATTTTTTTTAAATTTCATCACACTAGTGTATTCATAACTCCTTTCACATTGTCCTTTTTTGACCGTTTAGAGGTACTCTTACAACACTCCTAGCTAGCACTCCCAGTTTATGATGGTCCCCCTTTACTGGAAGAAGACTGTGAGATAGTAGAGCCTGAAGTACTTTTAGATCATGAGTAGACAACAAGACGAAGAGGTCATGTTTATCACACATATTTGGTGAAGTATAAAGGACACCCCATAGAAAAGGATCAATGGTTCCCTGATCATGCCTGCTGCCTATCCGTCTTTGATTGCATCTTACATGGATTCTCACCCATGATATTTTCAGATTCTTTTGTGACAATGGAGGATGGTTGCTTCTATTCTAGTGTTTTTATTTATCATGAATTCTCCAAGATGGGTTTAGATTGGGACACCTTTCTAAATTTGAGCATCATAATCTACTTTGGGGACTCAGTATATATGCGTGATAGTATTAGTTACATCGTTTCAATTATTTAGATTTTATGTGGATATTTGTGTTATTAATTTAATCAATCAATTTATTAATCTATTGGCATAGTTGATGTAAGTGTAGATCCTTGGGTTGGATAATGGAGGTGAGCTGGTGGGGTCAGGCAGATTTTGAGATGCTCGATTCTAGGTGTTAGTAGATTAGTATTTCATCATGTGAGGCACCTACCATTTATTCCATTTTGGGCAGCATCCATATTATTATATTGCAACAGATAAATAACTACATTAGACATATGAAAGCTCTCTTGTAGATATTTGATTTTTGGTACAAAGGTTATAAATAATACTTGGTTATAAGGTTATTGCCCAATTTTAGAAGAAGAGCTTATATGCAAAGTAAAGCAAGCTATTTTTGGTTGAAGATGTATTTGAGTCCCAAAAAGTTATTTTAAGTATAATCGATTAAAATACACTAAGAGAAAGCATGGGTTCACTCTTGTGTCGGGGAAAATTAGAGCCAATATTGTTGTTCTTGTCTCTAATCTTTTATTTTTTTGTGCAATTTAATATTTGGAGGGTCCTTGTGCCCCAACATAACTCTTCCTTTTCAAGTTTGTGTTAGTATTCTTCAATGATATTCTCATCTATAGTAAGATGGATGCATATAAGAAAGGTACTTGAGATGTTACGGAGCAATCAATTGTATGCAAAGGCATTCATTAGTATCTTGGTCATATTGTGAGCAAGGATGGCATAAGGGTTGATCCAAATAAGGTAGAGTGTGTAAAGAAGTGGCCCAAACCTGAAAATACCACTTAACTTAGAGGGTTTTTGGGTTTATCCTCTTATTGAGAAGTATGCTCAAGTAGTGGTGCCATTCACGAGCAAGCTAAAGAGAGAATCTTTATTTTGGGAAGCCATTGTCGATAAAAACTTTGAAGACCTGAAAAGATTACTCACTTCTTCTCCTATCTTGGTGTGCCCAAATTTCTCTAAGCCATTCACTATCCATGCAGATGCATGTGGAAGAGGAATTGGTGCCATTTTTTATCAAGAACATTGTGTCATTCTTTTCAAAGCTGCAAACTTAATGCATTAATCATAACCTCTATGGTGATGCCCATTATTTTATTTCAGGATATTTTATTTGGATGTACCTTTTATTTATATCATTTTACTAGAATTAATGTGTTTAATCAGCTGTGTGCACTAACTAATATTGTTTTGGATAAAGGTGACAAATGAGTGGCAGATTATGTATTAACCGCCGTGGGTGGAACATGTGCTAGACCACTATGGGATATTTTGGAAGACATGTGAGCACCTTTTATGGTTTCATATTTAGGCATCGATATTTTTGTAAGGTTAAGGCCTTATACCTTTGTACATACAAAATAGTATTTTATATTTTTGGTAGGCCTAAGACTTTATATTATTGCTTGTTATATTTTCGTAGAGCTTTTACGCTCATAAACTCAAAAAGCACATGTGCTTTATTTTCGGAAGTTATCTTTTTGAAAAGCAAGCCTTTTCTAATACATATAAATATGGGTGAATGGTACAAGGGCCACGCTCATCCCAAGAGAGATTCCACCCACTCTTGTGTCGACGGTGACCTCCACTCTATTCTCCATCTCAGTTTATTTCTTTAATTTTGTTTATTAAGGTTTATGCTTTTAATTTGTGCAAGTATACGTTATGCTCTAATTTTTATGATTAAGAATTAGAGTTCCTTATCGAAGTGTCATAAAGTTCCTAAAAATGGTATCAAAGATTTGGGGACCACTCAGGGAGAAGGATTTTTTTTAAAAAATTCAAAAGCAAGGTTTACACATTATTTGGTTCAAAAAAGGCCAAAGGTTTGGTTTTTGGGGATTACTTAAGCTTCAACAAATCAAAGGAGAATTATTCCGGGAAAAACAAAGGCCTGCAAAAGACACCAAAGGTAGAAGTACTTTGAATAAATAGGGGAACTCAAAAATACCCAACGAGAAAAGAAATCAAAGCTTTAGAAGCCTTTGGGAAAAAGAGTTGAATGGTTTATGGGAATGTTGTGAACCATTGGATGGATATCTAGATCAAGGGCTATTTATTCATGCCACCTTTTTCCCAAAAACCACTTTCCACTTTTCAAATATCACCTTCAGGAGCAAAACTACCTTTTGATTCTCCCATTGTTGGAATTAGAACTGCAGGAAAGCACACAAAGCTTGGAGAAGAAGAAGCAAGAATGCACACAACACACAATGTATTAGATTGTGTCAATGTACAAAAGATAAGTTAGCCCTAGAGTGATGGGCGTATATACAAGCCGGGGGAAAAAACCTCCTAAAGAGGGAAAAAGTGCCCCGGCGGTCCTAAGTGTGTTCACACACATCACAGCCTATATATAAGGCAACAAATCCCCCCGAGGAGTGATGGTGTGAATGAGAGCTGGCACTTATGTATAGGGAAGTGCCATGCTCGAAGTAGATCAGTCCACAAAGGGGAGAAAGCCCAAAGCTTTACGGAAAGCTTCAAACTTCTCACGAGGAAGCGCCTTTGTGAAAAGATCGGCGAGGTTGTCCTGTGTTGGCACATAGGCCAAGCTGATCTCTCCTGCTGAGAGTCTCTCTCTGACATAGTGATAATGCACCTCAATGTGCTTTGTGCGAGCATGAAAAATTGGATTTCTCGCAACTGCCAATGTGCTCTGACTGTCAGTGTAGATAGAGGTGGCAGACTCCTGTCCACACCCAAGTCAGCCATAGCCGTCTGAGCCACACGCACTCAATCGTAGCTGTGAAAGCTGCCCTGTACTCAGCTTCACAACTAGAAGTGTGGCCACAGTAGGTTGCTTCTTGCTCAACCAAGATATGCATGAGCTACCAAGCACGAAACAAAAACCACTTGTGGACACTCTTGTGTCATAGCAACCAGCCCAATCTGAGTCCGAAAAAGCATGTAAATCTGGCGGCAACAATCCCCCCTTAGGATAAAAACAACCCAAGATGTATGGTGCCACTCAAGTAGCGAAAGATACGTTTAACTGCCTTCCAATGCTGAGACCCTGGGCTATGCATAAAGCTACTCACATGTGAGACTGCAAACTGAATGTCTGGCCTCGTAATTCATACATAAATGAGGCAACCAACAGCTGTCTGATAGAGTGTGATATCAAAGTGATCTCCAGCATCATGAAGACTCAACTTCAAACCTGTCTCCATTGGAGTAGCAATAGGCTTGCAGTCTTCAAGGCCAAATCTCCACAACAATATCTCAATATACTTTGTCTGACACAAAGCAATACCTCCATCACAGTGCTTAAATTGTATCCCCAAATAATGATGCAAATGCCCCAAATCTGACATCTCAAAAGAGGCATTCAAATGAGCCTTAAAATCAGCAATATGACTCTCATTTGGTCCTGTGAGCAGCATCTCATCGACATAGAGAGCAATGATTAGATGTTCACCATCCACATGTTTAACATACAAAGTGCTTTCTGTTGGACTATTCTCAAAACCATGTGTAGTCAAATATGCATGTATCTTTTCATACCAAGCTCGTGGAGCGTGCTTTAAACCATACAAAGCCTTTTTCAACCTGCACACTTTGTTTTCCTGCCCTCTTTGAACAAAACCACGAGGCTACGATACATACACCTCCTCATGCAAATCTCCATTCAAGAACGTAGTCTTTATGTCCAACTGATGTACATTCCAACCATTATGAGCTGCCAATGCACAAATGCTACGAATGGTAGTCATACGACAAGTGGGAGCAAAGGTCTCATCAAAATCAATGCCCTTTTCTTGAGCATAACCCTTTGCAACAACAAGTCTAGCTTCATAGTAGCGATCAACACTGCCATCTGGCTTTCGTTTCAACTTAAAAACCCACTTACATCAAATGACCTTTTTACCAATAGGCAAATCACACAAAGACCATGTACCATTCTTCATTATAGCATCATATTCACTTTGCATTGCAGCCAAACCATTTTCTGATTTTTGTGCCTCATCAAATGAAAGAGGTTCTTCCTCTTCACACATACTTCACACATACTAGACACAACCAAAGCATAACAATCTGATGCATAAGAGGCATGCTGAAAACCTGAACAAGTACGACTAGAAATAGGTGCATCAATTTTACTATCATGCAAGGTTTGCACCAGCCATTTAGGCATACCTCTAGCCTGCTCATTTTCAACCCTATCCTCATAAATTACATCCTGTAAATCTGCATCAGAAATAGGCTGATCTATGATGTCGTTTGAAATCTGCATAGGCTGAATATTTGCCTCATTATTAGGACTTACATTCCCACCTGTAAACAGAGGCAACAACGTATTAAATACATCTTGTGAGCTCACACCTGTCTCTTCGGTACATGATAACAAAGGCTGCACAGCATCTTTCACAAAAACATCTCGACTAATCAAGATACACTTTGACTGCGTATGATACAATCTGTAACCCTTGCTCTCAGCACTGTAACCAACAAAAATGCATTTGACAGCCTTATCATCCAATTTTCTACGTTGTTGCACAGGCACTAAAGCATAGGCCAAGCAACCAAAGACACGCAAGTGACCAATAGAAGGCTTCCTGCCATGCCAAGCTTCATATGGAGTAACAGACTGCAAGGCCTTAGTGAGACACTTGTTGAGTACATATGTAGCACACATGACAGCCTCAAGCCAAAACGCATGTGGCAAAGCTTGGCTCTTGACCATACATTGTGCCATCTCCATAAGTGACCTGTTTTTCCTCTCAGCAACACCATTTTGCTGAGGGGTATATGGCACTGTACATTGGTGTTTTATCCCACGACTAGCCAGAAATGCATCAAACTCTTTAGACATGTACTCCCCCCCTCGATCAGAACAACGGAGGGTGCCCACACAGTACAATTGGATACATTTTCAACCATAAGTAAAAAATGTTTGAAGCACAAAAACACTTTGGACTTTGCCTTCAGTGGATATACCCATGCATGCCTTGAGTAATCATCCTTTGGAAACGCAAAAATGACGAAGTACAAGTCACGAAGTACAAGTGTTTACCAAATGACGGAGTTTGCATAGGCCCACATACATCACTATGTACAAGTTGCAATTGCGAGTGGCCCGCACAGAACCATCCTTTGGAAATGCAGAACGCTGCATTTTGCCCAAAATATAGCCTTCACAAACATATTTCAATGGTGCCTCAAGAGGGGGCAATGAAGCAACCATATCAAATTTCTACAAACACAGCAAACTAGCAAAGTTCATATGACCAAAACGAGCATGCAATAGTTTTGCATCTGAAACTGCCTTTTCATCAGAAACTGCATTTGCTGAATCTTCCACACACTTGTCATAAGAATTGAGCCTATACAGCCCACGAAACAAGGTGCCAGATACAATAATCGTATCACCAGAAGTCAAATCATGAACAGTACATCTATCGTCCACACAAATTTGACTACAAGTCCAAGTCTAGCAAGTGCAAAGATAGACAATAGATTCTTCTTTATCCCTGGCACATACAAAGCATATGAAAGTGTGAAAGCGCTGCCATTTGCAGCAGTAAGCATAATTTTACCAATGCCCTTCACTGGGTAAGAAGCATTATTGGCACATGTGACAGTATTTCCATTAGGGACAGCCTCAAGACAAGTGAACATATTACACGATGCGAGGTAATGTGCTTTGTAGCACCATTGTCAAAATACCATACATCAGAGTCAACAGAAACTACCAAACATGCATCATGTACAGATGGGTCATACTGGCAATACACGCTAAACGCCCATTCTGTATCCTGCACAACATTTGCAGAATCTGCATTTGTAGAAGCATCCGCTATCATGGTGGCTGCATTTGACTCTTTCTTCTTTGCCTCTTTAGCCTTTAGCTTAGGGCAATTCTTAATGACATGATCATTTGCCTTACAATAGTTGCACCTGATCTTTTTCTTGCCTTTATCAAGAGCCTTCTCTGACCTATTGTTGCTACTTGTGGAAGGAGAAGAAGTTGCAGACCTACTAATAGGAGAAGAAACAGTGGAAGGGGCTGCCTTACCACTTCTTCTCTGTTGGGCAACAACAAATGCCTGATCAACTGTACGCTACCTAGCCCTGTTTTGCCTAGACTACGCTTCTTGCAAGAGCTTGTTGACTAAAGTATCATACTTGACAACATCAAGTCTATCCTCAGTAACAAGTTTCCACGTGGAAGCAAAAGTCTGATATGACTCGTCTGCACAAGAGAATGATCAGGAATAATCTCACCTGTAGAAATCAACTGTTCCTTGAGATCTTTAATCTCAGCAAGAAAAACATTCATGTCATCATCTTCCTGCATAATCTTCGATTCTAACTCTTTACGCAGGTAAGAGATTTTTGCCTCGTTTTTACGACCTGCATACAAACCAGAGCTGGAATATCCCAAGCCTGTTTTGTTGTTTTAGCTGAACGAATATGTGGAGTGATGTTACGTTTGATAGAAAGTGCAATCAAGGCATAAGCCTGTGCATCTTTACCATCCCAAAACGAGCTTGTTGAGCAGTGGGTAAAATAGCAGCAATAGTAGAGCTGCTAGAACCTGCAAACAGATCCTACATCCACAGAACTTGGACGTACATCCATACCCTGCACAATGTTCCACACTCCTTTTACAACCAAAACATACTGCATCATGTATGCCCAAAGTGGGTAGTTGCTGTCTCCATCCCCAGTTTGTCATCAGCAGACAACATGCAAAATACATCATTGCTGTTATCAGCCATGGGGGCCACTGACTGAAACTGATGCAAAAGCTACCTATAATGAAGCAAAGACTGAACAGAAAACAACTCGTGCTATGGAGCATGGTCCACAATAGAATACGTATGCCTGTTTTGCATAAAATTGCACTGTTGAAATTTTTGCACAAAATGACGAAAACACCTGTGCAGAACTTGTAATGCAAAAACGGAGCCCGAAACGACCTCAGATGCAATTTCTGAGAATGCCAAACCTTACGGGCTTATCTATAGAGTATAGGGACCTGCAAGCGCTCGTAAAAGCTCACCTCAATTGGAGAACGTGAGTCGGTTGTGAAGCCAAGAGTAGGTGATGCCATAATCTGAAGTACCTCGAAGATAACGAAGAACTCTCAAAGCTGCCTGCCAATGAGACCTTCGAGCGGCTGATGAGAACTGGCTGATGCTCATAGCATAGGAGATGTCTGGACGAGTGTTGGCAAGGTAACGCAATGAGCCAACAATCTTCCTGTACTCCTTGGAATCCACCAAGGGTGTATCATCCTCCTTGCATAACTTGGCATTGGGATCCATGGGACAAGAGAGAGGTGTACAATTTGACAACCCATAAAGTGTGAGCAGCTCCCTCACATACTTCTGTTGAGAAATGAAGATACAGTCATCTTTTTGCCAAACCTCCAGCCCAAAGAAAATAATGTAGAAGGCCAAGATCAGTCATCTCAAATGTCTCTGAAAGCTTGGACTTAACTTGTGTGACCAACCCAGTATCTAAGCCAGAAAGAATGAGGTCATCAACATACAGGTCATTTAAGAGGTTGTACAATTAGGTTGCCCTAACCACCTAAATACTCTACATTGGTAATTTTCTACCTTGAATCATATACATGACAAGCCATGGTCACCCAATCTGATGTTCGTCAGGTGTGGTCAAACTATATCCACTCATGTTGTAGGTTGTCAGAGCTGTCGGTCCATCGCATTCGACTCACCAAATCCAACCCTGAAGGCGGGTCCCAATGGTGTACATCTTGAAAACATAGCACTTCTCACTGAGGAATCTTAACCTGGGAACCTTCTTCCATGGAAGAAGTCGTAAGTGCACTCTCGCTTCAGCTTCAGAAGTGCATCCAAGCCAAAACTCTCCTTTGAAGGCCCTTGCTAGGATACAGTGACCTCCAAAACCTAAAAAAATAATTTGTTCAAATATTACAATGCATCTTATCTAGATTTTGATAACTATTTAACACAAACCTGATTTCCCAACCAGATTAGGCTACCAACTGTCTTCCATTAGTGGTCCCATCTCCTCTGCAATGTTGATGAACTCTTGTTCCCCAATGAAATGTGAGGAACCACTTTCTTGCAGTAGTGCTGCCATGACGATTTCTTTTGTCACACACATTTGAACCTTCCTTACCCCAGCATTGTGATCCACCCCTAGCACCTAGACACCATTTGCCCTGGTCCTATTAGTTAGTGCCTTTGATGTGCTTGCACATACATTATGTTGATGGGTGCCGATGTGTATCATTAATCTTCTCATCATCTCATCAGAGGGCATCACATAATAGATGTAGCAATTGCATGTAGCAATGCACATCGCTAGAACTAAGCAGTAATGTGGCAAAGGAGCTTCCCAGATGCTTGTTGCACTCCTCTCCAGTGGTTGGTGCCTTTAGCATGCTTCTAGTAAAATGTGATGTATTTGACACCATGTGGTTCTTTAAACACGAGCAAAGTTCTTTAATACACTTCAAACTACCTAGACAATGGCTTCGCTCGCCGACATACTCCAGGGAAGGCAATGTTAGAGGTTTGTGATTTTGACACCAGTGGGGATCATAATTATGCTCCATGGAGTCCATTCCTAGGCATGTTCCCATGGTCGGTGCGAACTCAAATGAAATATCACCATTGTATTATCTAGGAATCTCCACGACCTTGATAACGTCTTTGACATTTAGCAAAATCTTTGTTAATGTGTTTCCCTTCTTCATGTTGAAAAGGTATTCTAAAATGCTCTTACCTTGTCCTCTTGCAACACTAGATGAGCCTGATACATCAGTATCCTTGTTATCTTGAAAGGGATTGCATAAATCTATCACATTCTTCAGACTGGGAAGACCTCTCGATGGCGGGCTGTCTAAGATGGCTATTGGTTCTGGGTTGACTTCAATGAAGAATCAACTATTACCGAGTAGAAAGTCCTCAAGTATGTATAACTCCTCCCCCTCACATGATTAGAGGTTGCCTCGAGAGGGATGTGCAACTCTTGGGTCCGAATACTTACTATGGCTTGCAATCCACAAAATGAGTGGGGAGCTACTTGCTCTTGTAAAAACTTTGCACTCACCACAACCTATCCATTGTTGAAACTCGTTTCTTTCTTAGAAGATGGGAATGTGATTGTGTAACTCATTGTAAAGAGACGCAAAAATGTACACAAGAACAAAAAAGAATGGTATAATAGGTAGAGAGTACACAAGTACTGAATGGTGATTAACACCCTTAAAGAGGAAGGTATGGGATGAGAAGGCGCTTGAGGAGGGAGCGCTCGATAGAGGTTCAGGTGGAGGGGGCGCTTGAGGAGGGCGCGAGAGGAGGTGGAGGGGGCGCTTGTTGAGGAGGGCGCGATAAGAGATGGAGGGGGCACGAGAAGAGGGCATGAGAGGAGGTGAAGGAGGGCACGAGAGGAGGTGTAGGGGGCGTGAGAGGAGGTAGAGGGGACGCAAGAAAATAGCCATGCATGGCGTGGCCACACCACGTGTGGTAGCCATGTGTGATGCCCACGATGGGCATCACACGTGTAATTCCCAAGTTTGGGCAACACACGTGGGCCGCCATGTGTAGTGTGATGTGCATGTGGCGCCACATGCACTGCGAACTACATATGGCACCATGTGTGGTATGTATGCCACGTGGCACACCATAGCATGCCATGTGGTCTATCTAGTCCATGTGGCGAGCCAGTAGCTCACCACGTGGACTAGCGTAACCACATGGGCATGCCACGTAGACGCGTGCATTTACGTGGCGAACCACGTGGCCATGCCACATAGACTAAAGAGTCCATGTGGCGTGTTAAATCCACGTGGCTCAACCACACATAATGCCCGAGCGCAGGCATTACACGTGACCATGCCACGTGGACTAAATAAACCACTTGGCCTTTGCCGCGTGCGTGGCATGCGACGAAGGCCACACAGGCCACCACGCAGCTAGCGACGTAGGCCAGCTGCGTGGCCATGCAATGTGGGCCACGCAGGCCACATTGCGTGGCCACGTGGTTGGCTGTGCAACGGCTTAGTAGCCGTTGCACAGCCAATGTTGAGGGCTCTCAAAAGAGCCCTCAACAGCCTCAAAAGCCCCGCTCTCTCTCTCTCTCTCTCTCTCTCTCGCTCAACAAAAGTCCCGCTCTCTCTCTCTCTCAAAAGCCTAGCTCTCTCTCTCTCTCTCTCTCTCTCTCTCTCTCTCTCTCTCTCTCTCTCGCTAAACCACTCAATAGTCGTACGCCCTCTCTCTCTCAACCCCTCAACAGTCGTACACTCTCTCTCTCAACCCCTCAACAGTCGATCGTCTCTCGCTCTCTCAACCCCTCCCACAAAGAGCCGAGCTCTCTCTCTCCTACCACAACTTTTTCTCTCAACAAGCGTGCCTCAAGGAGGGTTGGAAGCGGTCTCAATGGTTGGAACACCCTCAAGTGACAACGGTCCTCACTTACCCTCAATGCCAAAGGAAGAGTTCTCAATCATCAAACTTCTCCAAGTAAAGTTCATATCGATATCATAATAATTTCTAAAATTTTAAAGACAGTGCATCACATGTAATTGGAATAAAAATTTAATGAGATTTGAATACTAATTCAAGATAATTACATCACATCTTAAATGACAAAGACTAATTTAAGAACTATTCATGGTAATATGGATGCGTATTCAAGACAAAATGCCTCCATGCACTCTTTTGCAATAAAAAGGGTTCACCGGATTACAAGATGAGATCATTCTCTCGTAAGATTTGGACATATCACAAGTGGCTACATCAAGCAAGGTGACAAACACCTCATAATTGCAATCAGGGATTTAATATTCACGTGATCACAAGATTTTTTGTGATAATAACACATGTGAACAAGTTATTCACATGTTCTCATGTTACCGTTCACAAAATAACAGGTCACTTGCCATTTGGGAACCCCTTAAAAGCTTGGCTACACATGGGAATAAGCTATTCACATGTTCTCATGTTACCATCTTCACATAATAGCAGGTCAGTGGCCACCTAAGAAGATCTTTTATGCCCGACAAAGATAATTTTTTTAGGCCCTTGTGAAAGCTTTGTGAATATAACATGTGATCACAAGATTTTTTGTGTTATTAACATATGTTATTAACATGTTCACATGTTCTCGTTTACGTCAGTAAAATCCCTAATTGCAATTGACTATGGAAGTTGGTTCTTCAATGGCCGTCGACAATTGTGTGGCCACTAGTAGTGCCACGATTGTAGAAGAAGAGGAGCAATGATTTTATATTCACGTGATCACAAAATTTTTTTTGTACATGTGTTAACATGTTATTAACATGTTAATATGTTAACATGTTCCCAAAAAAGCCGGTGGGAAGCTCCCTGATAACCGGATAAAATCCCGCCGGGATTTTGCAATACCCGACGGTCCCGCCGGGGAAAATAAAAACCCGGCGGGTCCCGCCGGGGTCGTCATCTAGCCCGGCGAGCTACAATTTTCTATATATATGGGCCCGGGGGGGCCTTTGGGAGCTCATTGCTGACAGTATACACAGGTAATGAGAGTTGTGTTTGTGTGTGTGTGTGTGGGTGTGTGTTCGTGCGGGCAGCCACCCATTGTCGCAATGCGCGGCAGGATGTGGGTGGTCCGCCACACGAGGGGTGTGTGTGTAAGGCCATTCTTCATAATGGTGCTTACCCTGGGGCACTTAGTCGGTAACGCGGCTGGTCTGTGTCCTATGGTAAGTATGGCACGCCGTAGCGGTATTAGTCGGTAACGCGGCAAGCATAGTATCGTTATGGCGATGTCACCTTCCCTTCCCTTCCCTTTGTCAAATGCGAGCATATGGTCGGTAACGCGGCCAGTGTATGTCCGTATCCTATTCGTATTCCCATAGAATCGGGCAACATTTTGTCGTTAACGCGACAAGTTGGTGTCGTCCGCTAGTGCATATATTGTTTTTTGCATATTGCGGCATTTGATCGTTAACGCGGTCGAAAAAATGTCGTAAATTTGCTTGCATATTATGGCATGTGATCGTTAACGCGGTCAAAAAAATGTCGTAAATTTGCTTGATTTGACTTGTATTGTTTTTATTGTATGTGATCCATGCGATACTTGGTTGCTAACGCGGCATGAGTATTTCATGGATCAAAGTTTACATCATATTGTCTTTACGTTTTATTTCATAATATCGTAACTCAAAAAAATGAATATCTCTCTCTCTCTTCCTGCCCCCCTCTCTCTCTCTCATGATACACTTCACAACACGATAGATGTGTAGATGAGGATTTCTTTTTTTTTTCTCTTAAAATATACATAATTCCTAATAAATTCTTTTTTCTCCCTCTATTTACTTAAAAAATAAAACATTACATTATTTTCCTCTTTAGGAACTCACAAAAATATTGAAAATGTCATCTAATGTTTCTTCTCTCTATCTGTCACAACTCTCTCTCTTCCTTCCCTCTCGCTCTCTTCCTCCCCTCTCTCTCTCTCTCTCTCTCTCTCTCTCTCTCCCCCTCTCTCTCTCTCTCTCTCCCTCTCTCTCTCATGATACACTTTACAATTCTCTCTCTCTCTCTCTCTCTCATGATACACTTCACAACTCTCTCTCTCTATCACGATAGGTGTGTAGATGAGGAGTGCTTTAGGAATACAAAACATTATTTTCCTCTCTTTAGGAACTCACAAAACTATTAAAAATGTCATCTAATGTCCCCTCTCTCTCTATCTGTCACACCTCTCTCTCTTCCTCCCCCTCTCTCTCTCTCATAATACACTTCACAACTCTTTCTCTCTCTCTCTGTCACGATAGGTATGTAGATGAGGAGTGCAACATGTATACACTTGATAAGTAATGATGCACTTGTTGCGGTTGTCTCACGTTCGATAATGTATTGCATGATGTTGAGTTCAGTAATATTGTTTGATATTCCGTTTTTGTTTGATCATTGATAAGTAATGATACACTTGCTACTATTCTCTCACGTTTGATGATGTATTGGATGATGTTGATTTCAGTAAAATTATTTGATATTCCGTTTTTGTTTGAACATTGATAAGTAATGATACACTTGTTGCTGTTCTCTCACGTTTGCTTGATGTTGATTTCAGTAATGTTGTTTAATATTCTGTTTTTGTTGTGTTTAGTGATATTTTCTAGATTTATGAAGACGAACAACATGCTTTCCCCTGAAGAGCGTAAAATCGTTCTACGAGCAATTCGCATTGAAGCAGTCATCACAGTGTCACAATGTGCAGATGACGTCGTTAAAAAGATCAATGAGTCTGAGATACTCATGCGAGATCTACTAGAGCAGATATGGAAAAATGCACAGCGTTGACTTCAAAGCGCGGAGGCAACGTGAGTTACTTGATAGATAAAAGATAGCAGATTTCAACCATCAACATATAACACGAACTATTTTGGAGAGCATGCGTGTAGCATGCAATGATCTTAGAGATACTGCCCCGCCTGAAGCTAATATGCATCGTCTACAGTTATGGGACGCTATATGGAGCGAGCAAAGAGCCAAGAGCAAGTGCATGAAGGCGCTGGATGCAGAGTCACTCCCCAAAAGAGTATGCATTGCCCAGGACGTCGCTGAAAACGTCCAGCCAGGCAGATGCGAGTGGGACAGGTGCCATTAATCGTACAATCTACAATGCTATGTGTACACACCTCATTGGCGTCCCGCAGCACGAGGCTCTGCTCGAAGGGCGAACAATAGACTCTGGTGTTTTTGGCACAGTAAAAGAGTATACAGTTAGAGGTATATCATTTTTGCCGGAGCACATTACTTTTTGCGGAAAGCACTACAAAGGAGAAGGTAGCGCCAAGTTCGAGAGCTTCCAGGCAGAGCAGGGCATGTAGGTTCTACACCCATCAATTGTCAGGTGTATTGCCTTCACAAAAGAATCTCCTTGGATCACTATTTTCCCATACTTTAATGGCAGCTCGCTTGGTGATACTCCTCTGAAGGTCCCCTTTAGATCCAGTGAGTTCACCAGAGCAATTTTCTGTTTGGATCGAGGATGGAGACAACCCCCGCCCGATAATATTCCTTTAAGTCATCTAGAACTTTCTAAAATAAAACAAATAGTAATAACCATGCCACATATTATGCATGCCCTGGTGGAAGGCCTAGCGGCAGCACATTTGGCAGGAATTGTACATACCGACCTACATCCATTCAATGTAGTGTTGGATTTTACAAAAGAGTTGAAGCCACACGTAGGTATTATCGATTGGGGGTTACTGCTGAGAGCGCTCAAAAAACGGGTGTCTCTTAATTTTGTATTTGAAGCAGACAAGAACCCTGAGAAGGTGGCACAGGCGGTCTCCTACGCAGACAGAGAGCGAAATAAACGGCCGTGGATAGCCCCGGAACTTTATGATCCGTTTTTGGCAGATGCATACACTCTTGCATCTGATGCTTTTTGCTTTAGGGTATTTATTACAAACTTTATATGACTTTTGGCAGAAAGTACAAGAGTTGTGGATGGACAATAGTTCCTATGACAAAGTTACCATGGATACTATTATTTATAGAGTCAAAAATTGGATGTGTCTGCCTAATCGCGACGAGCGAAAATCTGTTTTGCAAGTAGTGGAATTTTTTAGATCACTAAATACTGACCCAACTAGAGCTATCGGTGTCATTCACCCCAATTTTGTAATGATACAGTATCAGGAGATTAAGTTTCAAGAATGGCACTTTGTTTGTCTCTCTTCAAAATTTGATATGTGTCCATTGTTTGAAATATTATCTCATTCAGTCTTTGCAATATCTCTCTCCTCTTGTGGTGTTTAAGTTTATGTTTTTTCTTCAAAATTTGATGTGCGCGCGTTGTTTGAAGTATTTTTTGAGTCAAGTGGATATTTCTCATTGAGTCTTTGCAATACATATCTCCTCTCGTGGTGTTAAACTTTAAGTTTTTGAGGGTAATGGTCAATTTATCTTACGTTGATCTTTACAGTTCATTAAAATCCTAAAGTCATTTACGTTCATGCAGATATGGCAGAAGCACAAGCAAACGAGCATCAAGAGTTAGCCAAGAAGGCATATAAGCAAATGAAGGCCCTTGCACATGGCCTGACAGCCCACGAAGCTATGAGAACAGCATGCAGGTTGTCGAAATGGACAAATCCTACTTATGCCCAATGGAAAGACATAAACAAACGCGTAACCACAGAGATGATAAAGGAAATATGGCCATGTCCAGATGGTGAGATTAAGAAGGGAAGATGGAAGGTTTCGCGTTGCACTCATAATGATATCAAAATTAATGCCGAGCGCATTTTCTTGGAGGTGTACGGTCGTCCTCTCCATAACGCCGACGCTCCACTCTATTTTGCTAAGATGCTATATGCACAATTTATCCTAGAAACTCCAGTGGACTTCGCCTCCAGAGAGGCCACTGTCAACACCCACCACGACATACGTGAAGAGAGTGACATTCACAAGGGAGGAACTTGCTCTCATGGTGGAGGGCGCTGGATTGGAGTTAAACAAGGTCAAAGAAAGCTTAGGGGCACAACTAGCAGAGAAGGAGAAAGAAGCTGAGCAATTATCTCAAGCGTCAACTCCTCCCCCGGCCAATAGAGGGATTTAAGAGCAGCTCACAAAGATCAGCCAAGATGTACAGACCATCTCTTCACGTATTGCTCCTGTGCGCCAAGGGAACCACATCTCTCATTTTTTGATACATCCTGATCTTGTGGGAGTTTCTGCTGAGGCTACTAGTTCCTCCATCCCCCAATGTCCTGTATGTTACAAAGTATTCGATGGGTGGAGCGGCCAGTATATACTACCCTGTGGACACTACTACCACTTAATATGTTTAGTGAGGCAAATGCAAAATATTTCCACATGTGCATTGTGCAGTGTCCCAATAAATCAAGGTATTTATATAGTGTTTGGCATGGCTAGCGAATATAAACCACCAAGACCTTTAGATGCAACTCCTAGTGCAATTCATAATTTATTTCAAGATGAAAGCTAAGAAAGACATAAATCCTACTTTTGTATTGATAATTTCTCCAAATACGATCATTTGTACAAGTACTTTTTATGAAATTAATGAAATGACTTCTTTCTCTATGTCAGTATCTTGCTCCAAAATTCTTTCACCGTTTACCCTCTCGTCTGCTAAATTAAGCTCATCTAAGTCAATGTCTAAATTGTCTTCTATCTCAAGGGTACTAGTGCACGACGTGCGTCCAACATCAAAGTTCTCGTCTACTACATCATCACAATCGTACATCCATCTAGGCATATCTTCTTCATACTCTTCGCTTTCAATGTCTCGCAAGATCTTTTCATTGCAATACATGTAAACAAGTTTATCTGCTCGATCTGCAAGAAGTCGATTGCAAATAGTACTGTGAATATATTTGTACATGCTCTAGTTTCTTTCTGAGCCTGAGTTTGAAGAGCACTGACTTAGAACCTTCATCGCAAGGTTGCGCAATAAAGCATAATGCTCACCACCATTCATCATCCACCACCACTTCCATGCAGGTTGCTCTTTAGCCATTTGTTGAACAAGGGAGTTGGAAAATAAACCCTCTTTCAATCGAAATGAGGTCATCTCCTTTATGCACTTTACACGATCATCAACATTATTATAGAAAGTGTTTACCACTTTATAAAAATCTTGCACCACCTCAACGTTGGACATCAAATCCATATTCCAATATTCAGGATCTAACATGTAAGCAGCACTGTGTAGTGGTGAATGCGCTCCAATCCATCTAGCATGAAAGTACTTCAATAGGACTTTTCTTTGTCTCATGGAGAATGGTACACGCCATTGCTTTTCCACCACTGAATGCTCTAATTTCTCAGGACACTCCAAACTCCGCTGGATAGTCCACCATTGCATCCATGCTTTCCCGAGATTAGGCGCTCTTTGATCAAGACTTCGTACGGCATACATAACAGGCATCATTACATGGTATGCATCCATCACATTGTTCCACCAACTTCTTCTTGTAAGCGCTGCCTTCAAGACTTTGATTTTCTCTTTCACTTTTTCAAGTTGACTGCTCTCCCAGTCATGAAATGCCATGCATGTAAATGTTTCACAAACTGCATCTTTATTTCGAAGAAGAGACTCAAAAGTGTAAAAGTGAGTGCAAAACCTAGTCTCCGCTGGAAGCTTTAACATAACTAACACATGCGAGGTCAAAAAATATCTAACACTCTCTGTCTCTTGAGCATGAATTTCACAAGCTGGCAAGCAGTGTCGACGATTGAGGCAAACCATTTGGTATCATCACTTTTATACCAATGTTTTAATACAAGATTCAAACTATGAGTATTACAGCCTACCGGAAAAACATGTGGATTTTGTCGTTGTAGGATTTTGGATGCATTCTTGCAATTCCTTGCATTGTCCATGACGATTTGGACTACATTTTTGGCACCCACTTCCTCTATCACACAGAGCCAATGACTTGAGCAATGTAAGTCCCAGTTTTGATTGAACTAGCAGAATCCACGGCATGGATGAAAGTCTCACCTCTAGGTGAAATAACCATTATATTAATTAATGGTTTTCTTTGTACATTAGACCATCCATCACTTACTATACTATATCCAAAAAGCTCTATATTGCTAAGAATTATTCTTTGTACACGTTCTTTTACTTGCGCATAACATTTCTCTAATAGATCATTTCGCATAGCATGGTACGTAGGCGGTGAAAACCCTGGTCCAAACTCACCAATTTTCTTCCATGCTCTCTTCCAATGCTCACTGTCCACCATCATCATAGCACTCCCAAAAAAGTAAATCGCTTCAGCAAGGGCAAGTTGTGCATCATCGAGCCGACCTTGACGTAGGCTTTCTTGCAATGAAGTTTGACGCATGGGTATATTTCCTACGTCAAAGTTCCGCTTGCAGGAAGATGCACTGGGTAGATTACTTTCTGGTTGCACATTGACGTTCGGAGTACAAGCAGGCGATGTAGCAAGAGTTTGATGATTAGAACAACAGTGTTCTTGCTGCCTTGATACATTAACGGTAGGAGTGTCATGTTTTCTTGAATCTTTCTTTTGAATTTCTTCTCTTATGTGTTTGGCCACTCTACAGGTGCAGAGGGGTGGGTACATGACTTTTTCTTCGGTCCACCTAAAAAGTGTTCTCTTAGTCAAGGCGCCCCACCTGATTTTACTGCATGGCATAGCTTACACTCCCAATCTATGAATCGATCACCAACGTTAATTGCATATTGCCACTCTATCCTAGGTGCCTTTTTTTTCCTACTATTTGGAATTTGGACTCTATTGGAGGTATCACTGGATCCAACATTGTCCTCCATCTCAACAAATAACCTATTCAACCAAGCATATAACAATGAATACACAAATGAAAAAACAACAAAGTCACTCACGTATTACAAAACATACATTAGCAGACAAACTACTTCAAAACTATCCTGACAAATACAAAAGATCATCACATAACACAGAACTACTTCGAAACTATGTTGCAAGGTCTGACTACAAAACTACTTCGAAACTATCATGCACATTGCACCCCCAATGAAGGATGCCTTTTGTACCCAATTAAGGATACTTTACACAATCAAAGATCTATGCTTGCCCAATACTCTAGTATAGGACAATAGACCCTTGTCTACTCTAAACTATATCAAGTATCAAGAACCAATACAAGCCCCTAAGCAGGACTCTTGGCTCCATCAAACCATTCATAAAGCAGAATGAGGTAGATTACCTACGTAGCTCAAATGCAAAGCTGAATGACTCCAAATTTGTCCCTAAATCTCCGCAAGTATTAGCTACGAACCACACCCTACCCCCAGTTCAAAGAACTAAGGACGAGTGGCTCAATAGCCTTAGGAGTGCCTACAAGGAAAGACGACAGCCCCTAAGATAAGGACGTTCTTCCCAAGAGGACACTTCTAGCAACTCGAGAGCTCTACAAGTACTTTGAGGAGAGATATCACTCCCCCAAAACAAGAACTATCTCCCCAAAAGTTCCACGATGGGTGTCGGGCAGTGTTTATAAACAGAACAAAACCCCATCGGTGTTCTTTTGTTTTCCCGGCGGGCCCGCCGGGATGTCTGCTTATCTCGGCGGGCCCGCCGGGAAAACAAAAAGCCCGGAGGTGTTACGGGACTAGTGGGTTCTGGCAGGTCATTGCTCAGGTCATGTGAATATACAATGTGATCACAAGTTTTAATATGTTAACAATAGGTTTTGTTAACGTGATCACAAAATTGTGAAGACGTTAATGAAATCCTTGAAGAGGAGTCTATGAAAGTCATGCCTGTGCTAAAACCCTCAACTTGCTTGTCCATCGAAGTCAGGAATGAAACGGGCACGCCGAGCGGCTTGTTCTGTGACCACATCCTCCGTGTTGTCATTGTCAAACAAGACAACGACTCTCTGGCCACCTATGTATCTAAAGGTCTTGAGCAATTTGTTGCGCTCATACTCCTGGTCATGGACTATCATGTGCATGCTTGCCCATGGACATTCTCAAAAGCTAATCCAGAAGGGGCAGCCAAGAAAAAGATCATTAGAGCTAGGACTTGGAGCACAAGGTGCAGAAGTGGCTAGTGTGGACTTGGGGCAAGGCATGGAGGACTTGGAAGGACCTATCGGCTGCGTTAGGTGCTGTCGGCAGAAGGTGAGAACTGATATCGGCTGCAAGAAGATCAAACGGCGCTGAATTTATGGATAAAGTTAAGCCAGTTGACTGGCCAACCAGCAATCCGCCAGCACCCCAATGCTCCAAAGGGCCTATAAAAGGCACATGTGTTCATTGTTGTAATCATTCAACTCCATATGAGTTGGGTCCTTAGAGTAAGGCAGATTTTGGTGTTTACCACCTTTTATGCAAGGCAGCCTATGGCTGTAGATTAGGTACCTTTTTGTACCATATGAATATACTGAATCTCCAACATATCTCTCTCTCTCTCTCTCTACTCTCCCTTCTATCAGCTTTTTTGCATCAGCATGTTCTCAGTGGTGTTTAGGGCTGAAAGAAGACTCCCAAAGCTTCCGCGTGTTACATTGGTATCAGAGCATCAGGCTCAGCAAAGCTAAACACTAATTCAGTCCCATATGAAGGTGTACAGGCCCAAGGTACATGAAAGTGCACGGGTATGAAGCCCAAGGCGGCAAGGAACACAAGATCGGGAAGAGCTCCCAAGAGGTTTGTTGGTGGTGTTCCACAAAGCTAGAGGGGATGGCAGTCCTGTGAGAGCCAGATAGGTTCTTGGGCAACGGTCCCAAAAGGAGGATTATCCTTCAAGGGGTGATGTGAGAGTGCCAGACTCATGTCTCAGGAAAATGAAGACCAAGATAGTGTCCAGAGTCAGGGCATGAATGGATTGGGGACTGGAGGGAACAGATGCATAGATTTTATTCAGAGTCAGAGTGGTTTTGGAGATTAGGCCAGGTTTTCAGAGAAAAGGGATGCTAGAGATGGATGGATGACAGAGGGATTCTTCAGGGAACAGAATGGGATGATGACAGTCATCTAAGGTAAAAGTTGGAATCCCGTCATCAAGTTTAGCAGAGGGGGATGTCATGTGTATGCTTGCCCAGGGACTTTCTCATCAGAAGCTAATCCAGAAGGGGCAGCCATGAAAAAGATCATTAGAGCTAGGACTTGGACCACAAGGTGCAGAAGTGGCTAGTGTGGACTTGGGGCAAGGCATGGAGGACTTGGAAGGACCTTTCGACTACGTTAGGTGTGCTGTCGAAAGGTGAGAACTGCTTTGGATGCAAGAAGATCAGACGGCGCTGAATTTATGGATACAGCTAAGCCAGTCGACTGGCCAACCAGCACCCCAATTCTCCAAAGGGCCTATAAAAGGCACGTGTGTTCATTGTTGTAATCATTCAACTCCATATGAGTTGGGTTCTTAGAGTAGGATAGATTTTGGTGTTTACCACCTTTTATGCAAGGCAGCCTATTGTTGTAGATTAGGTACCTTTTGGTACCATATGAATATATTGAATTTCCAGCATATCTCTCTCTCTCTACTCTCCCTTCTGTCTACGTTTTTGCATCAGCATGTTCTCAGTGGTGTTAGGGCTGAAAGAAGACTACCAGACCTTCCGCGTGTTACATGGGCACCCTTCTCCTTATCTTTGAGCTCGCGGCTAATGATTGCTCCAACCAAAGCATTGGGATCCAAAGAACTAGGGAGAGCAACTGGGGTCTGTATGGAAGTTGGGCTCACCACTCAAGCCGTGGAGGTTGGGGTGGCAGTCTTTGGAGTGGTAGTCTTCTTTTAGGACACTCCCGACAAGTGTGTCCTTTTATATAATACCTACCCTCCTGAAAAGATGCAGGGGAGAAGAGAGCTTGAGCTCTTGCAAGCACACACACACTCAGAAAACCCTAAAAGAGAACACACAAGGTGAGAGGCTGAAAATCTTCTTCTTCTTTACACAACACTCAACACACCATATACAAAGATAAGAGTACACACTATATGAAAAGGTACTCAACCAAATACATACTAGGGTTCTCTATAGTGTGAATCCAACTAAATGAGCTGGCGCTATAACTATGCCAGTCTCTAGAATGGTTGTCACACAGCCTATCATCCCACTGGCCGCATATCACCCATGATCTCACCAACCATGCTAGTGGTGTAAGTGTGGGGCCTATCCCCCAGGAAGGTCATTAGTGTCCACCACCTCACTAGATGGGCTCGATATCTCAACACTCCCCCTCGAGCTCAACTCCATCTCATGTACACCAAGCGAAGCCGCGAATCTGCGGAGCTTCTCTGTACCCAATGCTTTGGTGAAGATGTCAGCTGTCAGGCTAAAATCTGAGAGGTATTTTTGGTCAGTGTACATATGGTGCGTGTGGTGTGCGAATAAACTTTGCCCTGAATGCCCTAGCAAGTGTACAGGCCGAGTGGTTTGGTTGTGAGCCGGTATTTGCACGTGTTTTTTTCCGGAGAAAATGCTGGAGATCTGAAGTTTTTATTGCATCAGCATGGTGTGCGGATGGTTACTAAAAAGAGGGCACCGACTGGAAATTGATGGGCTTGGTGGTAATGATGCTGATGAAGACGGCGGGCAACTCTCGCATTTATTTGGAAATTATGGGCGCCGTATCTTCTGGAAAAACACAGGGAAAGGAGAAGCCAATGAGGGTGTGGCCATTATTAAGCTTTAAAAAGAATAAATATATATATATATATTATCCACATGGCCATGGTTTTAATGGCCACATGGAAGCCTGGGTTGGTTGCCAGCTCAACGTCTGGAAGATGCGAGGGAGGAGGGCCGCTTCGAGAAGGTGACGGGGGCCTCGTCATTCTGAAGAGGGACGGGCGAAGGAGAGCCGCATGTGGGAGCTGGCGAAGCTGCAATACGAAGTCGTGTGGGGCTGGGGAAGTCGCCTGAAAGGTGCTATTGCCTGGGCATGCGTGGCTACTGGCGGCGATTGGAAGACACCGACTGGGGTAGAGATAGTGGAAAGGATTGCAGCAAGAGAGAGAGATGGGTTGGCGCCTTGTTGGGAAGCCTCTAGTAGCGAAAGAATGGAGGAGATCTTGCCTTTGTTGGTTTTGACGCTGGCAGTGGCCCGTGGTGACGGGAGAGATAGTACAGAGCCGGTGGGCTGGCGATAGTAATCTCAGCGGAAGCAGGTGCTTGGGCTTTGGAGGGCGCTGCTCTCAGTGGATGGTGGATGCCAAGAGGATGCAGCATCAAGGACTGGTCGCGCCGGAGATGGCTGGTAGTGCAGTAGAAAGCAGATGGTTGGTGGCTGGCGATGACAGAGAGGTGGTGGTTTTGGTTTGAAACTGCCTGGCTGGTCGTTTCGTGTGGTTGCCCGCTTCCGATATATAGCAAGTAATTGATTGAAGGATTCCTAAAGGCAAAGTCTACTACAGTTTTCTTGGCAGATTTGTACCCAGTAGTGTTTCTTACTTTGTTGAGAGTGCCATACACTTTTGTGGCTCCTATGTGTTGATTTTGTTTGCTTAGTTGTTGCTGGAATCTGAGGCCAGCTCATGGGTTGATGTGATGTTGTTCTAAGAAAAGGTGAGAGAGGGGTTGCCAGAGGAGATGCTGCGGGGACAGGCAGAGTGGAGGCTTTGTGAGAGAGTGATCGCCTCGTCATGTGAAGGAGCTCTGGTGAGCTGGGGACAGAGAATTGCTGCCTTGCAGTAGAGATGCTGATGTGGCTCTGGTGATTCTAAAGAAAGCTGGATGCAGATGGTGATGCTGCGTTGAGTAGTGGTTTGTGGTGCTGAGGATTGTGCAAGGCTCTGGTGGTTGGTGAAGCTGCTGGTCACGACATACAGAGAGTAGGAGCTGCTGAGTGAAGGTTGCTGGTGTGGGCGCCTTCTGGTGAGAGTAGCTGGTCTTGTGTGGGCGATGATTGCAGGCAGTGCATGGATGCTGACCAGAGAGGGAGCCTTGGGTTTTTGTGTGTGTTGGATGCAGAAGAGGTGCTGATGTGTGGGCTGGAGACAGTGGGCTCGCCTACGACAATTGGCAGGTAGCAGCAGACAGAGAGTAGCCAGGCTACAGAGGAAGTAAAGAAGGGTTGCTGGTGTGGGCGCCCTCTGGAGATTACAGGGACTGGGAGACAGAGGCTTGGTTGTCAGACGCAAGGGTGTATTCCCTTGGCAGTAAATCCTGGCCAGAGTCCTGGTCTTTGGTGTATTTTGCTGAGTTTGTACATGGTTGATGCTGTATATGTTTTTTGCTGAATGATCATCTGTTCATTGTGGTTCTGAGCTGTCTTATGGTGTGGGTGGGTGGCGAATGGTGAGAGAGTGTTCCAGCTGGTGGCTGGTGGTGCCCCGTTCGTGGTAGTGTTTCCAAGTTTGCGAGGTGGAAGGGCTATAAAGGCAGGTTCTTTCTTCTTTTTTTCACCTCACATCAGCGACCTGATCCTGTGTGCTGACATAAACAAGGTCAACGTCTCCTACCAAAACCTTCTCTCTAAAAAAATGGTAGTGGAGCTCTATATGCTTCGTGCGAGCATGAAAAACTGGGTTCCTAGCCAACTGTATACTGCTAATGTTGTCACAGAAAATGACAACTTGTCTATCCTGATAGACCCAAATCTGCAAGTAGCTTTCTCAACCAAGCTACCTCACATGCTGCCATAGCAGCACCTCTGTACTCGGTCTCTGTACTGGATAGAGCAACCGTAGGCTGCTTCTTGCTGCTCCAAGTCACAGTAGCACTCCCCAAAGAAAACATGAAGCCACTAGGAGATCTTCTATCTGAGATACTACCAGCCCAATCAGCATCTCTGTACCCATGTACACATATCTCTGTCCCAGTTTCATAAAATATTCCACAATGCAAAGTAGACCTCACATACCTCAGTATGTGTCTCAATGCATCCAAATGTAGCTTCCGAGAAACCTGCATAAACTGACTCACCAACCCAATAGCATAGTTCAAATCTGGCCTGGTGATTGTCATGTAGATCAAGCTTCCCACTATGCACCTATACATAGTAGGATCCTCCAAATCTCTCCTGAATCTGCACTCAACTTGCCATTTTGATCCAATGGCACTGAGATAGGCTTACAGCCTATCATACCATACTTGGACAACATGTCCAAGCCATACTATCTCTGCATAGTAATCCAATACCATATGGTGACCTAATCACCTCAATGCCCAAGAAATATCTGAGCTCCCCCAGATCCTTCATCTCAAACTTCTGTCTAAGCAAGTTCTTTACATCAAAGATCTCTGTATCATGTTCCCCCGTAATGATCAGGTCATCTACATAGATGACAACAAGCACAACCCCTCTCTATCACTGTGTCTCACATACAGCAAGAAATCTGCATTGGCTACATGAAAGCTAATAGTGACAAGATATTCAGAAATCTTGTCAGACCATGCTCTTGGTGCTTGTTTTAAGCCATACAAGGCTTTCTTCAACCTACAAACATGCTCGGGGGTGACTCACATCCTCATAACTAGGTGGCTGCAACATATACACCTCTTCCTGCAAATCCCCATGCAAGAATGCATTCTTTACATCCATCTGATATAAAGACCATTGCTTTGACGTAGCCACTGCTATCATAACTCTCATTGTTGCCATCTTGGCAACTGGGCTGAAAGTTTTCTCATAATCAATGCCATATGTCTACGCATATCCTTTGGCTACCAATCTAGCCTAGTACTTGCTTATGCTTCCATCACTGTTATGTTTTACTTTGTTCACCCACTTGCATCCAATGGCTTTCTTGCCTTCAGGCAATTGCACTAAATCCCAAGTCTCATTTCCATATAGTGCATCCATCTCCTCATCCATAGCTTTCTCCTCCCAACACACATTTCCAACAACCTCATCAATGCATGTGGGCTCTACAACCTGTACAACTTTTGCCATGTATGCATAGTGATGTGCCACATAACCATCATAGGTAAACCTCTGCACAGGATTCTTCACTCTCCGAGATCTTTGCAGCTTTGCATTCATGGCTTCCATAGCCTTCTTTACACCAGGTGTTCTCATAGCTGGTATCCCAAGATCCTCATCAAGGCTCATCTCTGAGCCACTAGACTCTCCATCAACATGAGAATGCCCTGTAGAAATGTCAGGCATACTAAGGGGCTCAATCACTTTCTCTTTGCCTTTATGTGATGTACTAATCATATTTGTAGGACTCGTATTATGATGCACAGCCTACCACTCCATGGTCTATCAACTGAACCACTAGATGAGGACTCTCCTGGTCCACTCAAAGACTGTGATTGCTGACTTGCATTCTGTGCAACCACATTTCCACTCACATCAGCCCCAACAGCTTCTTTTTCAATAGCATACCAGCTACTCATCTCATCAAAAACAATATCCCTGCTTACCCTCAACTCACGTGTAGTAGGGTTATAACACCTGTATCCCTTTTGCTCAAGGGAGTACCCAATAAACACACATTTTTCAACTTTTGGATCTAGCTTAGTTCTCTCAGCTCATCTGGCACATGCACATATGCAATGCATCCAAAGACTATCAGATGAGACAAATCACGTTTTCTGCTAGTAAACCTCTCCTCTTCTGGAGTTACATCATGTATGGCTATGGCTGGAGTCCTGTTCATGATGTAAATTGCTGTAAAAATAGCCTCAGCCCAATAGCTATGCGGCATATTCTTCTCTCCCATCAATGCTCGCGCATTCTCAGCAATGTGCTTGTTTTTCCGCTCACCAACTCCATTTTGCTATGGAGTGTATCTGCATGTAAACTGTCCTTGAATACCATTCTTCTTCAAAAATTCAGAGAACTCATTGGAGAAGTACTCTCTCCCTCCATATAACCTTAGGAACTTTACATATTTCCCTGTTTGCTTTTCAACCATAACTCTTAAATTTTGAAAATGAGTGAACACCTCACTCTTCTCCTTCATGAAGTATACCCACACTTTCCTTGTGTGGTCATCAATAAATGTCACATAATACCTGCAGCCTCCCATAGACATGATCTTCGTAGGACCCCATACATCTGAATGCAAAACATCTAGTGCATTTCTGCTCACGTTTCTGTCACTTGGAAATACATGCTTTGTTGGCTTTCCAAATTGGCATGCTTCACATATTTTCTGCATACCTTCAACTTTAAACTTTGGCAGCCGTGTCACAATTCCTTTAGTCTGCATAGACTTCATTCTCTGCACATTCACATGTCCAATTCTTTTATGCCAAACGTCTGTGTCTGCAACAATTCTTGCAAACATCGCAGCACTCACTTCAGGCATGTTTACATTCAATGTAAACATTCTACCCACTCTGTTGCCTTTTGCAACCAACCTCCTGCACTTGTCTTTAAAGTCTTCAACATAACAACCATCAGGGTTAAGCCGAACCTACAAATCCTGCTCAATCATCTAGCCAACTGAAACTAGATTCTTTGTTATGCTCGGAACATGAAGTACATCTGCAAGGTACTTCACTTTGCCATCCTGCATAGACAATGGCACATCTCTAACATGGAAAATTGGATGAGCAGTGTCATACCTTGTTTCCACAAAACCTAGTCTTTCAAGGTTTTTCATCTCCTTAAACCACTCCCCATGACTTGTCATGTGGTTCAAAGCACTTGAATCAACGTACCATACATCATCTTTATGTGCTGCTTCAACATTTTCAGACATGGCATTAATGACATGCTGCATAACAAACAACCTTTCATTATGCTCATTGTTTCTGCTCGAGGATGCATAGTTGTTTTGCTGCAATTTCCCATTTTGCATGTCAGCCCTGCTTCTTATGAAAATCTGCCTGCACATGTCCAGGCTTACCATAATAAACGCATCCACGTGTATCGTTATACTGCCTTTGCCAATTTCCACGACCTCTTTGACTCCCCCTGCCTCTGAATTGGCCTCTTCCACCTGCGTGTTGTTGTTGTTGTTAATTCTGGGACTGTTGTTGTTGGTGCTGTGCTGGCCATAATTCTGACACTACAAGACAATGCTGCCATACACGCGTTTCATACACACGATAAATTACGAGCGCGTGTATGGTCGCGCGTGTATTTGAATAGAATCGGGCGCGTGTATTTTAGCATTTAAGTTCGCGTGTATATTTGTATTTATTAACGCGTGTATAAACGCGTTTATATACACGCAGTAATATACGCATCTATACACGGTAATATTCACGGATTAATATACGCTATTATACACGGATTAATACACGCCACTATACACGGATTAATACACGCATGGTAGAGAAAAACTGAAGAAAAACTGAATTCCTTTACAAAATTAAAAACTATTTTCTTTAAACCATCTCATAGTACATTACAGTATACATCATTACACAATCCCACTACATGCATTTACAACAATGAAATATATTCAAAAATAAATCATGCATATGAGATGATAGAAATGTCATCAATTTAGAACGTACAGTGACGGATTGGTTAGGGTTCGATCTCATCTTCAATAAGATCCATCCTTGCCAAACGATCAACATCAATATCCATTTGATCAATTTGTAAGGCTACGATTAAATTTATTCCACTATCGATATTCTGTACTCCATTGATAATGGTATCGATGTCCTGATCATCCTCATCAACATCACCATCATCCTCAATGGTAGGGTCATTCTCATGATCATGAGAAATGGCATGCTCATCCTCATTATCATAATCATCTCTTATTTCTTGATCATCGATCACAACATCTTCAATGGCATGTTCGACATCATCTTCATTGCGGCTTGTTACATCCTCCATATGCTCCATATCAGTGAATGTATTATACATCACTTTGGAACGTGGTGCAATAGGGATGACGTACCACCATTTAATGTCATGCACCATTGGTAGATAGATAACCTACTCAAATACACATAGTACAGTAATTAATTAGCATATCAAAAGTCAAGGGGTACGCGAGCTTAGATATATATGTACGTGAAACACATTAGTAAAAAAATGCATACCTGCTCACATTGTTGTGGCAATACGAGCCTATCTTTCTTTGTTTGCCAGAACTTTGTAGAGTCAATAGTTACATATCCACTTGCATGGCGTTTTATCGTTGCATCAGGCCCTTTTTCCACCACGTTCATTTGCCATTTGACATCCAAAACATACACAAAGAAGCGACGAAAGTCAAGCCTAAATATGTCTTGGATTATGCCACAATAATCATCCATTTTTCCATTAGCTCCCTCAAAGCTACTAATGACACCGCAATCTTGTGTATTTCTCTTTTCATCAATTCTTTGTGTTCGAAAATGCTTGCCTTCACACCATATAGCATTGAACATAGTGCACTGGACCAAAATAGAAGCAATATTTGTGTAAGCAATGTGAATAAATATTAAAAGCAAATCACTAACAACTAATGCAAAACATTAGTTCTATGTACCTTTGACATGCATCCTCGTGCATACTCCCATTCTTCCGCCGTGATATGCAGCCCCTCGTCGCTCTCTGCTCTCTCCATTTCCTCATGCAACCAATCAACATGGATATCATTCGGAAGTGTTGCTAGATGCTTAGGGTACGCCTTCCGAGAGCCATGTTGCCTCCGAAAGAGAGCTCTTTCTGCTTGCCTTTTTGTCTTTGCATCCTCATATCTTGTAACCCATCTGCTCATCACATCACTATTAAGGATACAAGTGAAATTGAGATCATCAATCAATGTTCTGTCAATTACTTTACTCTGTCCTTTTCCTTGAGGCACAATAGAGGTCATCCTCAAGTCCTCTTCATTGCTCCATAGTCGTGGCAAAGAGCTGTCCACCTGACCAAGAAATTCTGAAATATATACAAGAGACTCTTGTATCAACCAACCCTCGGCCATGCTTCCTTGCACTTTGCCTCACAAAGTCTTTTAAGGTCTTCATGAAGCGCTCTAGGAAGAACATCCAACGTGCATGCACAGTACCACATAAAGCGATTTCGTCCACTAAATGCACAATGAGATGTAGTTGACTTGTGAGAATGGTTCGCGGAAAAGTCTCCTCTACCAAACAAACCACCTCCACTGCCATAACACGCGCACGTTTATTTTGCAAGGTATAATGAAGGGTGATCTGACATGGGTTTTACATACCTCACAAGCTCGCCCATCTTATAAATACATTTTTTCAAACTCTTATTTGCACAATGGTCGATGCTAGTAGGTAGTATGAACTACGCACATAAGAGCACATGTATGTATGGTTTATGGCATTATAAAATTTAATTTCAACATACGTACAAGACTTGGAAAACACTTACTTGAAGCATCTTGTGCCAATCGTGGGACTTCAACCCATATAGTTGCTCAACGCCTCTTTTCTTAGTGGTTGTAAAGGCTCCCTTCAATGATCTCATGCATCTAGTGGGAGTACGCAAAGTGGTGATGGCCTGCTTTACCTGCTTCTCCTCTTTCTTTGATATAATCCATGGTGCAGGCGGAAGACGAACGTGCCCACCCACCTCTCGTGGCCAAGCTTGACGCATACGTCCTGCGACTCGCAAGTCCTCACGTACGCTAACATTGTCTCGTTTACCAATAATATGTTCCCAAATACCAGATCCCACATTCTTGAAGATGTGCATGGGATCAAGAAGATGGTTGATCTTAAGATGGGTCCAATATGGCAGCCGAAAAAAAATGGAGTACCTACACAAGGGATTGCTCTATGTGACCTTTAATCCAATTAGAGACTACACAAAACAAGATTGAAAAAACATTACTATATCTGTTCATGCCATCTGGAGGAAGAATAGTTGTAGACTCCCAAATACGCTTCCAATCTTTTGCACGAAGTGTTTGTGGAGGAATGTTACTCTTACTAGCAACATATTTAGGATGATCTGAGGGGAGAAATCGATGATGATTATCGAATATAGTCTTACACAAATCGTCAGCATACTCATGTACTAACGAAGGGCCACATACCGGACATGCATGTTTACCCGATGTTTTCAAACCTGTTAAAATATAAATAAAAGTTAGAATAATAAAGTCAATATGTATAATTAATATATATAGCCAATAGTAATAGAGTAGGGAGGTAATTAGAATTCTTACCAGAACAATCGCTGTATCCTGGAAAGTCATGCATTGTCCACATCAACACTGCTTTTAAGTCGAAGTGTCGAGAGGAGGGAGGCCTACTAATGTCCACCACCGCAACACCTCTCCATAGTTCCTCCAACTCATCAATCAATGGTTCAAGATAAACATCCATATGCTTGACTTTATGTTTCCCTGGAATTATAAGGGATAACATAAGATGTCCCTTCTTGATCGCCATTGATGGTGAAAGGTTGTAATTCACCAACACAACTGGCCACACGCTGTATGCGGTGCTTTTGAAACCAAATGGATTCACTCCATCCATACCTAGGCCAAGTCTCAAGTTTCTGGGCTCTGTTTTAAAGCTGGGCCACTCATCTTCAATATGCTTCCAAGCAGGAGTGTCTGCGGGAATTCTCCACATGCCATCATCCGATCGATGTGAGGAATGCCATGACATGAGCTCTGCTATGGATTTGCACTTGAACATGTGTTTGATGCGAGAAATTATAGGAAAGTGTCGCAAGACTTTACGAGGTACATCAAAACTCTTCATATCTGTTCTATACCTTGCTTCACCACAAGTGGGACAATGTAGAGCCTCCTTATGCGTCCCACGAAAGAGAATGCAATCATTGACGCATGCATGTATGCGATCATAATCCAGTCCTCCAAGAGATGTCACATAGCGCCTCGCTATGTCTCTTGAGGTGGGTAGTCTATTTTCCTTTGGAAGCATGTTTGATAATAGCCTGCATCCAATATCATCAATTATAATTAGTCTTAAATCCTAAACCTTAAACCACTAATTCAAATTTGTAAGTTAGAATGCTTACTTCAATAATGCGTCAAGACTTGCATTGCTCCATCCATAAACTGTTTGTATATTGAGTAGTTCAAGTGAAGCACGTAAAACAGAGAATGTGCACCCTTCAAACACCGGTGTCGATGAAGCCTTGTAAAGATGCTCTTGTTCCATATTATCGTCGTCCATACCTTTGGGATCATCCTTAAAAAGATTCCGCACCATATCATCAAGCACCTCCTCTTCCACAACTTCGTGGGGTGCAGGGCTATTGTCATCCCTTTCCCACTCATCTCTGACAATAGATCCCGAAGCTCCAGCATCATCTCGTCGACACTTTGCGTGCTCTCGTCGCGCGTAGGGTACCATGTTAGGGTGTGGTACTGCATCCTGCTTCAATTAGAGTTTATATATTACAACTCTATTAATTTAATTTGGATACCATGAGTCATTTGAATACCATCAATTTACATCTACTCACCTCTAAACCTGTTTGATTCCATTCTCCATACATGGAGATGTGATTCAAGGTAATTCGACGTGCTCGTACAATGCATCCTCCTTGACATCGATTACACATACATTTGATCCGTTGTCCCAACCACACATCGCGATTACGATGACGCATTGTCTCATCTTCCCCAAAACTGCTTGAAGAGGTTGATGACATCCTATGTACAAACCAGAAAACACAAAATCATAATATGTTTTTAATGAAAGTATAAAAATCGCGTGTATTGACGCGGCTATTTCCTAAAAATTGCGTGTATTAACGCGGCTATTTCCTAAAAATCGCGTGTATTAACGCGGGTAATTCCTGCAAAACGCGTGTATAAACGCAGCTAAAATATCATACACGCGAATATACACGCGTTTATAAACGCGACGGTCTGTTTAAACTAAAAATAGCCCGCCTTCCCCAAATATAGATTTTGAACTAACATATCAACACTGCTTTCGTTTTCGCCTCTTCCAACAGAAACAAAACCTAAGTGCAAGGAGGGAGCAGAGAAGGAGCACACACGGGAGGAAACTGAGCAAGAAAGAAGACTCACTTTTTCAGAGGTGAGTCAGTTTGTCCTGTGCCTTGTCTCTTTCCTCAGATTTGTTTATGCTATTTGCTCTTTGCTTTTTGGGTTTGTCTCCGTACTTTTGCTTCTGTGCACACGATTGGGTGAATGATTCTGACAGGGGCGACAATGGTCCTTTTATAAGGACACTTTGTCTTTGTCGGAGGTCGGTCCTTTTGAAAAAAAAATTTCGCAGGTCGCGTGTAGAAACGCGTGTAAAAGCGCGTGTACTTGTCTGCAGAGTCTGTTCACGCGAATATACACGCGTTTCTGGACGGGTGTATACACGCGTTTTTTGACAGGTGTATACACGCGTTTCTGCACGGGTGTATACACGAGACTGCGTTTCAGAATTCATGATTTGCAGGCAACACAACTGACTTGAATGATGATATTTGTGTGAGTCAAGAGACAGCCCATGATGTACATGAAGATTTTTATTGCAGGTTCTTTATGGATATTCCAGGTCCTTCATCCGATCCATTTGCGTACAGCAATTGGCTGATGGAGACGCTGAATCATTTTGGGCGCCATCCTGGTCCAGTTAAGCTTACAGAGTATATGTATGCCCATCCCCCTCCTTCCCTGCCTGGTGTCTATACCCCTACCGCGAGTATCCAGGGCACTCCAGTGCCGTCTATTCCTCCGAGTCCGACGAGACGGCATGCAGCTTCTCCTCTTCCACGTCCACCGAGGAGACATACCTCGTCCCAGATACACTCACGCACACCCTCACAGCCACCATCACGTGCTCCCTCAGAGCCACCATCACGTCAGGGCTCACAGCCACCGTCACGTAGACAATCCCCCAGTCGTGACTCCACCCGCAGCAGTAGGAAGAGTGGGAGTGGAGGATGCGGCGGGTGCTTTGGTGGGGGAGGTGGGGGAGGTGGGGGAGGTAGTAGGGCACGCGGTGAGAGAGGAGATAGAGGGAGAAGAGTTAGAGGAGACAGTTTGGAAGAGGAGGAGATGAGAGAGGTGGAGAGAGTGGTCTGCTATGATGTAACGGATAGGGGTGGGATAGTGATGGATGCGAGGGGGAAGGAGGTAATGGAGTACATGCGTGGGGTAGTATCAAACTCATATAGAAATTGTTTTATTAAATTTAAAGATCAAAATAGCCGATTAGTTGGGAAGGTGATAGAGGCTGTACATAGTCGGTACCCCAATCCCCCACATGCTACATTCTCGGATGTATGGGGAAGGACGCGAATAAGGGAGATCTTAAGTAATAAAAGATCTCACCTTAAAAAACTCGCGTACGATGACCGGCTAAATGTAGCTGCGGGTGGCTATCCTGCCGAGAAACCTGCCACTGCGCACAAACGCGAGTGGAAGGAGGCAAAGAAACGAGCAGAGGGTGGCGTGAAGAGCAGGCAGCATGTGGAGGCACGACGGATCCAGATGGAGACCATTGGATCTTCGCATTTCGGATCTCGCGACGTCGAGTCATGGGAGGCAGAGTTCGTAAGTATCTTGCCACTTTATTTGATTGTTTACTTAATTCATTGATTCTATGATTGTTTTAATCTTACAAATTGTGTTGATTATGATACAGCGACGGGTTACGAGGAGGAAGCCCACAACCCATGATACTGCGTATGCTCGCCGGCATAACAGACGTGACACGTGGGCCATCTTCAGAGCCGAGGGACGTATTACGGATGCGCAGTTTGAGATGGCCATGAGACCATACGGTCGACAGGTACTTGAAAATTCTAAACGAATGATTTTGGTTTATTGAATTACATATATATATACTTATATACTATATATTACTTGAACAGGCACAAGCTGCTGATGATCCACCGGCCGCCACTGCAGAGGGTGGACGTGAGCACTACTCATCGGACATTCCGACCGATGTGAGCTCATCTGAGCATGGAGGGAGCACCGAGTCATCATCTGGGTCTGAGTAGTACTCAGACTTATAGTATCACATTCCATATTGAGGATGTGGTTGTATATATTTTTTTGTAAACTGAAGCCATGGGCTACTTCGAGATATGGACTCCCTTGTATACATGTATGAAATTTTGATAGTAATATTGAATCGTGAATCAATAGTATTACATTCATGTCTGTCTTGAATCATGTATTGACAATGTATGCATTCATGTCGTTCTTGTCTTAATCTCCCTCGTGCATATGTTCTTCGTGGATGGTCTAATGCACAAAAAAAAAAAATCCAGAGAGTGTTATTGGGTGCTGGAATGCTGGAACAGTATTCAAGCACCAAATAGCACTCTGGATTTTTTTTTGGCTCTCTGTGCGCGTGTATAAACGCGTCAGGACTGCTAAAAATCGTGTGTATATACGCGGATAATCTGTAAAATACCCGTGTATTAACGCGTCAAAACTGACAATTACGCGTGTATAAGCGCATCTAAATTAAAGAAACGCGTGTATAAACGCATGTATCAACGCGTCTGAGTGCATCTGAACTGAACAGAACGCGGCTATACACCCGTGTATGAGCGCGTCTGGGAGGTCCTATACACGCGCTTTTACACGCATGTCTGTGGCCGCGATGATACACGCGCTGATACACCGGCCCGCTACTTTTTTTCACAAGTCATTTTTAGCGGTTAGGAGCGCGGGTATGAGCCCGATCCCTTGTAGTGTGATTACCTATTTGCCACCTCCTTGGCCCCGCGTCCTCTTCCTGAACTTGTGTAGAAGGCTTGTTGCTCTGAACTATTTTTGTTTTATGAAGACTTTTGGTCTTCACCCAAGCTCTTCTCTTCTATAATCAACATAGACACCAATCTGTGAAATTGGGAATGTTTTCCCGAGTGTGAATAGACGTCTTGAACGCCTTGCCCTTAGCATGAACCAGGCTCTGATACCATGAAAAGATGCAGGGGAGAAGAGAGCTTGAGCTCTTGCACAAGCACACACACACTCACAAAACCCTAAAAGAGAACACACAAGGTGAGAGACTAAAAGTCTTCTTCTTCTTTACACAACACTCAACACACCATATACAAAGATAAGAGTACACACTATATGAAAAGGTACTCAACCAAATCCATACTAGGGTTCTCTATAGTGTGAACCCAACTAAATGAGCTGGCGCTATAATTATGCCAGTCTCTAGAATGGCTATCACACAGCCTGTCATCCCACTGGCCACATATCTCCCATGATCTCACCAACCATGCCAGTGGTGTAAGTGTGGGGCCTATCCCCAAGGCGGGTAATCACTGTCCACCACCTCACTAGATGAGCTCAATATCTCAACACCTCCTTGTACTGAGCAATCTCCTCAGCACTCAACTTGCCATCGGTCTTGCTTGCCTGAGCTTTCTGGTCTAGAGTAAGTTTGGGCGCATTGGTCGAGTTCTTGGAGCCAGAGGCTCCCGTGCTCTATCCTAGAGAAGACCTCGTCCGGTTCTAGTCTTCCCCCCCCAGGTATTAGCCTTGGGAGTAGCTGGCTAGGAAGTCTTGGGCTTTCCGCCATTGTGCTTCATTTCAGCACTCTGCGCAAGCGAGAGTGCGTCTTGGAAGGCGGCTGGCCTAAACATACGCACCTCCCACTTGATTTGGGTGTCAAGGCCATAAAGGAATTTCCCTTTCTTGTCCGTATCAAATAAGCCCAACTGCAAACATAAGTTTCAAATTTTATTGGCAAAACTAAAGGACTGGTTGCGCATTTTGACTGGTTGCGCATTTTGACACGCTCCCCTAAACTCGTCGTCGAGTCGCTCAAGGTAATGGGGCACTAGAAATCGCTGCTTAAGGTCGATGACAAACTTGTCCTAAACATAAGCTACTATACCTAATCTAGTGTAGCCATGAGCCCATTGGTCCACCAAGGAATGGCCTCACCTTCCAAGTGTACCAACTAGCTAAGATCACCCTATCAATATCACTTTTTTGAACTGCGGCAAAGTAAGCTTCAAATTGATGCAACCATGAATAAAGAGTCGTCGGGTTGAGTATACCATTATACTAACTGAAGTTCATTTTCTCAAGAAAATGACTTGCAAAAGCCGCTGGTGTCAATCTTGCGTCCAAAGCCACAAGGTATCGTTCATGTTCCATGCGTCGCATGGCGTCGTCTTCTCGTTGTCTCATCTCCATTGCACGCATCTGCAACTCAAGCATCGAACTCGGCTGTGGTCCATGACCCTTCAAAAGGGTCCCTTTGTAGAGGATTTGGAATCTGGGAAACGAAAGGAGAGGGAGGAGGAGAGGGAAAAAGAGGAGATGGAGAATGGGTGCGCTCTTCTAGAGCCAGTATTTTGCGCCTTCTACTCTTCTAATTTGGTACCCTATTCTGCGATTGCTCGCATCATCTTTTGGAACATCTCTGGCTCACTCATGCCTGATGCCCTAGATGGACTGTGTGGTGCACTCCGGTCCCAAGGTTCTTGTTCTCTCTCGTCGTCGTAGCTCAAATAAAGCAAGAAAATGCACTACCTTTTTGGAGTGCAATCTGACCATCCACTATGTGTGGGAGACTTCCGGAGGCTAAAACCAACCATCCTTTTGAGGGATAGGAGTCACTCCGAAAGGGGTGGTCCACCAGAGTTTAGTGAGAATAAAATTTTAGGCTTTTTTTCTTACTTTTCTTGCTGAATCTTTACACTTGAAGTAGGCTCTAATACCACTGTAACATGCGAAAGCTTCGGGTAGATCGGTAACTTCAATGCTCAGAAGTTAGCAATCATTCACAACGAGGATAACGCACAAAACTGAAAGCAGATGTGCAGAAAATAGAGAGAGAGAGAGAGAGAGAGAGAGAGAGAGAGAGAGAGAGAGAGAGAGAGAGAGAGAGAGAGAGAGAGAGAGAGAGAAGACACAATATTGGGTCCCAAATACCCTCTGTAGGGCCCCCACCACGAATGGTGTATTTGCTTCTATTAGAATGATGCAAATCAGAAAATAAAAGACTGAAAACTTGACCTTCTTAGCTGAGGATAATCCTCTACTCTTAACCTTCAAAATCCACCCTTATGTTAACTCCTCCTTGGTTGTCCTGGCCCCTTGAGTAGCTTCAGCACTTGGTGAATAATCAGATGAATGAAATGCTTGGTAGAGCTGGGTATTTGTACCCCCTCGTATATCTAGTCGGTGAACTTAACAAAAGGTGGCCACCAGCAGCAATTTTCCCCACCCACGACTAGGAAAAGTATCACTTTTTGCTAATAAATCCAAGCCTTTTCACACCTAAATGACTTGTCCATCTTGCGCATATATGTTGGGCTACTGGACAGCCCTGCACATGGACAAAAAGCTGTTGGGTAGCCAATGTGGGCTGTCCCACACCTGGCCAACAGCCAACTAGGCTTGGGTGCCCAATCAGCTAGTGCCCTAGGGCTGGCCGACAGTCAACTAGGCTTGGGTGCCCAGTCAACTGGCTGTCCCCACCAAGCCCTAGGGCTAGCCGACAGCCCCTTCAGCCCTCAACATGGCTGGTGGGCACAGCCGAGGCCCTCCTGGCCCCTTGGGGGTGGTTCTACACCTCCCCCATGCTCACTCTATGAATGTACATCTAAGCCTTGGGGTAGCCCAATGGGCTGGCCCCCCATTTCTACATGCAAACCTACATGCTCTACACAACTATCTGACATCTGGTCACAAACTAACTGACATCATTCCAGAGGGAGACTCACACGCGGACCGCACTACTTCATGTTGTGCAAGACAATGCACACCTTGGATTGCATGTAGAGTCAATAGAAGCCTTAGGGTTTGCATCAAAAAGCACTCTGCATCCTGCATAATATGCATTCATATGCTTGTGCATCATTTAGAACATCCCAGAAGCCGTAGGGAATTTACTAGGATTTATCTGGTGGGCACAGCCAAGGCCCTCCTGGCCCCTTGGGGGTGGTTCTACACCTCCCCCATGCTCACTCTATGAATGTACACCTAAGCCTTGGGGTAGCCCAATGGGCTGGCCCCCCATTTCTACATGCAAACCTACATGCTCTACACAACTATCTGACATCTGGTCACAAACTAACTGACATCATTCCAGAGGGAGACTCACACGCGGACCGCACTACTTCATGTTGTGCAAGACAATGCACACCTTGGATTGCATGTAGAGTCAATAGAAGCCTTAGGTTTGCATCAAAAAGCACTCTGCATCCTGCATAATATGCATTCATATGCTTGTGCATTATTTAGAACATCCCAGAAGCCGTAGGGAATTTACTAGGATTTATTTGGTATTCTTTCCATATTTTATGGTATTTATTTGGCATTTATTGTCATTTATAAACATAAAGTTTATTAAATTATGACCAACCCCTATCTAGTATAAATAGGCTTGCATAGGGCTTAGTTTCCCATTCAGTCTTCAGTGTGCTAAGAGCTTTCCTCCTCAGCCCTAGGAGTACCCTTTCCTTCAGCACTAGACTAGTTGGGGCCCTTCAATGGGTAATTTGGGACCCAATCTGGTGTACAGTTCTCATACATCTCTCTCTCATCTCTTTAAAGTTTGAAGTATTAAAGTGGATTGCTAAACTCACGAAACTTAGGATACAGAAGACGGTGTGAGCATTTGTGTGACAGGATCTTCTAATACAAAGACTTCTGCTGCATATCACATTGAGACTGATATACTGTAGAACATGTAGGTCTGGGTTATGGCCTTGTCATCCGAGGCCGTCCCTGGAGCCACACTCAAGGGGAAAGAGGAGACCACTACTCCAATGTCGGCAAGGGTGGGGTGGGAGTGGTGTAGGACTACGCAAACCCTGAGAGAAACCCAATCCTTTGAGAAATCTCCCGCCTCCACTCGAAGATAGTGGCGTCCACCGGGTATCCCATGAGTCTCGTTGTCTCCATTTTGTGCATCTCCAGAGTTCATATGTGTGGATGGGCTCTAAATGCCCAAAAGATCAAGAATGTACAAGCTTTGGGAATGGGGGATTATCCAGTATAGAGGACAAAGAGATTATCTCCTAATTTTTAGGGGAGGTTTCTATTTTTTGCAATCTTCGATGGAAGTTCTGGTTGCGTCATTACCTCTGGAGTTCGGCAGAGATCGAGGATTGCCAAAGTGCCATTGGTGAAATTAGCTATCATCATCTGGGATATTTTTAGAGCTGAAGGTTGTGGAATTTTTGGCCTCTGGATTTGGATTTGGGACATGTGGCGGATAAGAGGATAAATGTGAGACAAGTGTTCTCACACTTGTCAATTCAGCTCTACACATGGCATTGTAGCATTTTCTTGCTTATTTGAACATGAGAGAGTCATCTCTTGGGTGAGGTTGAGCTGCTTCAAGCGAAATTTTTAGAGGCTGGAAACTTTGACTTTTCACCCTTTCTCTTCATTTCTAAGCCCACCATGCCATATCCAGCTTGGGGAAGATGATTTTCACTACTCTACACCATCTTACACAACCCAGATGGCTGTTTTTCACCAAAACAGTCCTAAAGCTTGCTGAAATTTTTGGTTTTATGTTACAGGTTGTTTTACAGGTTTTGGCGCTCATGGATGCGACAAACAAGCTGTTATACAGGTTTATGCGCTCATGGAATAGCTAAGGGTTTGGATTCTTCTGAGGAGACCAATTCTTTCTTGCTATTCCGGATGTGCTCTCCGTGCCTTGCCTCCTCATTCCGGCCATCCCTACTATAGTTGGCTACCATGCATTTTATATTTTCAAAAACAATCATGACTTCTTCTCGACGATCCGGATTCTTCCAGAGCAGGCGACCAATTCTTTCATGAAGTCGGTGCTCCTTCGTCACCTTGCATGTTATCCATGAAGGTGTTTGTTAACCCAAACTTTTTATGTCATGTAATTAATTTAAGTATTCTAAGTCATGGGCCGGGCTTGTCGACACCACATGTAAAGGATAAAGGGATTGGGTGATCGCCGATGAGAGGCGCACCTCGAATGTCAGCAGGATAAGAGTTAGGATCGGCCGGCCACGTATGGGCGCCCATGTGTGAACAGCTAGGTCACCTATAAGAGTCAAATGTAACCCTAAAACTCTTATTCTCAATGTGTTGAATACAAGGAGTGCTCTTGCCTTATCTTCTCAGTCCCCTTCTCCTGCGTGTGTGTGTGTGTGTGAGAGAGAGAGAGCGATCGAGCACTGTGTGGCGGCACGGCAATGGCGAGGCGATAGAGCAGCGACAGCGGCTCCTTCTTCACTGCGACGTGAGAATCCTTCACGACAGCGGTTTGAGCGGTGAGTGACACACCTTTGCTTCCTGTTTGAGCTTGCTAGTTTCTGGTTGTATGCTTGCAGCCATTCGTGGCTCGCATACAGTGTTCGGCAAGTCCCTAGCTCCGACTCGTGCGATAAAAGCGCACATTTTTGGCGCCACTGTCGGGGAAGTGCCCTGCACCAAGCTCCAGTTTATAGCTCGGACATCTGCGTGAATTGAAATTTATACTGTAGGAAAGACGATTGTGTGTATGGTGTTGACATTTTTTATTTTCTGCAATTTGTTTTATGCAATTTTGATTTTCTCGGTTATTTCTCTGTTCCGCGTGTGGTGTGTGCGTGCTTTGTTTTCTGGTTTTTTGCGTTGCGCGCGTGTGCGTGAATACGAACGAGGAGATTTTTGATTCATTTTTTGAATAAATAAATAAATAAATAAATAAAATTTTAAAAAAATAATAAATCCAAAAAAAAAAGGAAAACGAAACCTGCGTGGAGAGGAAAGAAATTTTTGAAAAGAAAAAACCCCCAATTGACTCCGACCTCGGCTCCTCGGTCTTTTGATATATATATATAGGAGAGTGAGCCTCCATAGCTTTCTTTCAAGTGAAAGCTTAAGGGAAGTGGAGCTCTATATGTAGTCCACCCCCCAAGGAGTGGAGTGAGCATGTGGGATAAAGCCTTCACCTTTCCCCCACAAGCAAATAGAGTGTTCTGAGGACCACGGGAGCTCCGGATAGGTGAACACGGTGCTGTAAAGCACGCTAGGACCCCTTGAACGATACGCTCGTTCTCTCTCGAGCTATCACATGCCCTAGTCCAGGTTCTCGACCATAAGTAATGGGGCTTAAAAACGGGTTTAAAACAATACAAAAACAAGTAAAAATGGGGTGCGGAACACCCGAGAAACCACTTGGGTGGGCTTCAAGGGTAGTTACCAACGCCCGTAGGGTACCCACGTCACATGCATCTATGCTCTGGTCAGGTGCTAGAGTTTGAGCAACTAGAAAGCGTTTCAGTTTACGCAGGCTCACACCATCCCTCCACGTTAGCATCTTGGCCTTCAGTTGGAACCCAAGGAAGTGCAACCCAAGATCCACGAATAGCGTTTCAGTTTACGTAGGCTCACACCATCCCTCCACGTTAGCATCTTGGCCTTCAGTTGGAACCCAAGGAAGTGCAACCCAAGATCCACGAATAGCGGCTAGTGACTCGTCCTCTGACTCTGAAGTCATGGGAGGGCACCCTACCAAGAACTCTGAGGAAGCAAGCCAAAACATGCTAGTTTGGGCCCCACAACCCGGATCTAGCATGTTTAGTCGTCTAATAGAGACCTTTAGTAGAGCTACACGCTCTGAACATGCGACAAGTGAAGTAAACGAAGAAGGGGTAGTAGATTCGCCATTCACATATCATGTAGACCCTACCCTCCCAAAGAGTGTCCATGTGGATATTCTACCCACTTTGTTTAATGAAGGCCCTACTGAGCTACCACCTTCTGACGCTCTTCCTAAAGTAGAGGTCCCTAGAAGTCAATCCATAAGAAGTGACATTGCGTCCACTTTGTTCTGTGCTTTAACAATACCAAAAAGCATCATGAACTCACACTTTAACCAAAAGAAACCAAAGATATTACACTTATCTCCTGTGAAGAAGATTGCTTCATTAAAACCAAAAGACAACATCACTAAATAATACCTTCTTGTCCATCAAACAAACTTGTTGGTATCCTGGATGCACCAAAATGTACACAATACTTGTAAGCACAACCCTCACTTGAAAAAGGTAAGAAATGGGATTGTTATTCATGCACAAGCAGGTATGGCGCATGAAGAACAAATTCTTTTTCATCCTTTTTCAAAACTTTTCCATCCTTTTTCAAAACTTGACCCCTCAGTCTCTCCTCAAACCTTGATGTATGATGAATCAATGCTCCATTGAATGAACTTGGAGGTAGGCAGGCACTCATGAGATGGAGAGGAAGATTGTGGCATGAGAAAGACGCGGGAGGCTATGAGCTTCCAAAATGGAAGGAATGTGAATGAGAAGAAGAGAAAATCAAAAACTTCCCGCTCAAAACAATTCGGATTTGGAGTGGTTGTGGTTGTCGTTGTGGAGTCGGGAAGACAATGAGGGAGACAATACAAGATGATGGGTTGCAAGGACGAAGTTTGGTTCAAGTTTGGTAAGCAAAGTTGGCTTGGTTCCATTCAAAAGTGTAATGAAGAAAGAGAGTGGTGACTTTTTTCAATAAAATAAGGCACCATAGTGGGAATAAAAAACTATACTTAAGAGGCATTGTTTTGAATTAAAAAACACCCCACGTGTCAGTTAATGGAATAAAGAACTCAAAAATGACGCACCTACTATCCAATATTATATGTGGGTTTATTGGCTTGCTTTGTCCACATCACCATCCCAAGGATCTGTTACAAGGCCCCTTTTTGAGTCCAATTTTTTCCTAATGGCTCACATAAGATGAAGAGTTGACTGAGTACAAGGTTTATTAGTTAAAAATTATGACATATTACTAAAAAATGAGATATTTTGGAATAATGATGTATTTTTGAAACCTTGGTAAGGAGAGGGGGACTCTTGAGGTAGGCGCGTTTTTCACATGTGTGGAAGGGTTTTTTAATACAAAAAAATGTGATATTTTTATCTCTCCTCTCTCCAGGATCAACCAAATCAAAAAGGGAGCCAAACTAGTCCAAATCTTGTCCAAATTGAGTCAAACTAAACCTGAAAAATTCTAGAACCCAGTTCGACTTAGTTAGTGGTCTCTCTCACCTATAAATAGACCCTCATTCTTTTGTAAAAAAATATTAGAGCTATACTATACCAGTATTATATTAAAACAATCATATTTTCTATTATCCCTTAAATTTTCCTCTCTCTTGGGAGCTTGGAGCTCTCTCTCTCTCTAAAACAACTCTTGGAGTTGCTCTTCTCCTCTTGGTGGACCAATTGATTAGTCAAGGGCTTCACTGCTAATAGACAATCAAGCCAAACTTGAGGAAAAATCAAATTTTATGGTTTTTTTCAATTTATCTCAATGACTTTCTTCTTCTCAACCCCTCTCAAGTTTGAGAAGCTTTCTAAATAATTGTTTTAATTCAAATCAAGCTTTCCTAAAAGTCTTAATGCTTAATTAAGAGAAAGTTAATCTTTATGCTTATTTGTAATGCTTTCTTTAAGTAAATCTCTCTCTCTAAAAGAATAGCCATCTTTATGGCTAAATCCCTTGAAAAAGGATGCTTCTCAATGATAGTCTCTTAATTCAAAGGTAAATTCTAGGCTTGATAAGCTAAACATTAAGAAAATAGTATTTTTATGATTTTGTGTTAACAAAATAATGGTTATTTCTTTTAGATTATTTATAAGTAGTTGAAAACTACTTATAAGTAGTTGAAAACTACCAATCAAAGTAGTTGAAAACAACTTTGATTGGTCCTAAATGAGAAATAGATTATCCTATCAATTTGGGAAACTACTTGTTTGCCCCAATCATACAATCCTACATGAATATTAGTGTCAAGGTAAATAGGGATATTGTCCTTCCACACACCCCCTTTTTGTCAGACTGGCTAGATCCTCCCACAAGGTCAAGGAAGGATGGCTCCATACCGACCCCAAACTCTTTCGACTCCCCAAAGTAAAAGAAACGATTCAAAGTATCTAGGACCTTACCTTCATCTGCCATATCTCCCTAGCCACCAAGGCTTGGAAAAAGGTGGTGCTAGATACTCAAGTTTTTGATATAAATTATAATTTAAAAGAGAGGTTACCAAAATAAGGAGGGAGAGAAGAGCTAGGAAATATGATTGCTTAAAAGAGAGGTTACCAGAATAAGGATGGAGAGAAGAGCTAGGAAATACGATTGCTTAAAGTAAATTGAAGCAATGATTGGTAAAAGGTAGAATTGACCTGCAAGAAGAAAGGTTAATTGCTATAAAAGAAGACCTGAGAAAAGAAGAGGTGATTCAGTGCCAACATCTTACCCTCTAGCTCAGAGAGTGGCAAGGAGAACACACCATCCAAGGAAGAGGAAGGAAATAATCTTGAGGAAGAAGTCATCCTAGATATTTCTACATTAAAAACTACAGCTAATCTTGGTTCATCCTAGATATTGCTACATTAAAAACTACAGCTAATCTGTAATGGCTCCTGAGGAGGTTCGCATAAGTTTTAAATAAGTTTATAAACCGGGAGTTAGCCGAACAAGGGACCGGATGCCGTGCCAAATGTGAACAGGCACCCATCACGGCGACGGAGCCCTGGAGACCAGTCGCGGAGCTCAGGATGATAGGTAGCTCAGGATAGGTATGGAGGAAGTGGAGATGGAGGGCGCGCGCCCACGAGCGGAGAGAGGTGCGCTCAGGGCCCGCTGTGATGGGGTCATTGGCCAGGAAGATGATGCCGCCCAATGGGGCGATTGTGGTGCTGATCAGGGCGCACGGTACCACGCCTTGCACGTCGATTTCAATCTCCGTCACGTTTACTTGTACGTCGTGAAAGAAGACATGGAACTTGTTGTGCCTGTACTGCAGACGTGGGCGCACCCTCCCACATATCATCACGGCGTCTAGCATGACTAGCTTGCCGATGAGCAGGCTGGCTGCAGCGCTAATTAACGATTAGCCATGTCCAGGCGATCAGCAGGATTTTTTAATTTAACAATGCCTTGATTGCTGCCTGCTCCAGATCGCAACCCGCAGGGTACGAATCTACAGTTCATCTGCTTTTTGGTAGAAGTAATACCTTTAGATATTTAGAAATACTTACTAGATCAAAGTAGATTTAAATATACCTATGATGTTACTTTATATGCAATAATCTCCAATTTCCTTTCTTCTTCTTTTGCTAAAACCAGACTATATTACCAGAGTAGAAAAAATATATTTTAAAAAAAAAAACTTTTGGCCGGAGCAGTCTAACTCCTACTAGCTGTGATTGAAATTTTAGAGGGGCCTATTCTAAGAGCATTTACATAATTTTTATTTTTTTGGGCTTAGTTGAAAATTTAAGAGCACTACTCATACACACTAGATGCCATTGCTTGCATAGGGGAAGATTTCACACAAGAGAAGGGGAGCATAGCCACGTGAAGAGGAGAGAGAGTAGTGAGAGGGGATCGAGCGTAGCTATGTAGGTCCAATGTGCGGTTATGCACGCGACTATAACCACGCAAGCCTATAAACGAGGCTATAGCCTCGGCACAACTATACGTGAGGCTATAGTCGTGTATTGTGAAAAATTTTAAAAATTAGGAAACCCCTTCCCATGCAGTGCACCACCTACAATTCTCCATCATCAAATATCTCCTCCTTCGAGCTCGAATATTATCTACTAAACCCTAGCTATGGTATGTTCTTGTACCTTATAACCCTAATCTTCCTCTTTCCCTTGCTATTAAGCTCTTCTCATAAGCCCTTTTTCTCACAAGTCCTCACCTCTTCCCCCTCATCTCCCTTCACAAGAAAACCCTGTTCTCCCTTCACGAGTAACAAAGGTCTCCCTTCACGAGTAACAAAGGTCTCTCTTCACTCTCTTCACTCACAAGCACTAAGGTAATCTCAAGCTCTTGTCTTTTTTGTTTCTTTAAGCTTTTTAATTGAAAATATATAAATTAATAACATGTTTTCTATAGAGTTTACAAAGATCTCATCTCTTCACCCTCTTCTCCCTTCACAAAAAAGCTCCTCTCTTTTCTCTTCACAAGAAAGAAAACCCTCTCTCCATAAGCATCACAAGCAAGATTAAGGTAATCTCAAGTAACACAAAATGATTACATGTTTTATTTAGGGTTTGAGAGTTGCCTCAATGTGCTTGCTCTCTCTTTTTTCCCTTATGCTATTCACTTCTCTTTCTCTTGTATGTATACCTTAATAATTCACTTAAGTTATTAAATAAAAGCATTACTAATCTTTTTTTGTGTGGCTAGGTTAAGGTAAATGGCCCACATATTTGGCAAGAAGGCTTTACACCTCCGGGTGTTAGGGATTTCTTCTTTACTTGTCCTTTTAAAATGCACAAGCCTACGTTCTTGCGGCCCATGCACACAGGGTCACAGTGATGAACAGAGATTTTTTCAGCCTAGTAGCCCTTTGTTTTAGATATGATAAGTTACTTAGGCCAGTTACATTACTAATGCACGAATGGTGCAAATTTTGGATGTCCGTCCCGTTCAAAAAGTGAGAATTGAAGAGGTGACGGAGGGAGTTCTAGAACATGAATATGAGACTTGGGTAAAATTTCGAGGAAGCGCTCAAAGGGAACATCATGTGACAATGCTTGCATTGCAAACAAAAAGAAAAAATGTTCGCGCACTCCACGCTATGAATCGGGAGGCGCTTCAATTTTTGTTGCCGGAGTTCTATGTACCCTATCATATTAGAGGACAAAGATGTTATTTCCCGATTCATGACAAGGAGATAAACATTTTGTTTGATCCTAGAACTGAAGTCAACGACAAAGTGCTCAGATGTGTTTTAAGGTATACTCTTTCCTCTATCCTCCCACAATTTTTCATTCTTGGCTCTTCAAAAGTTTATGCCTAACTCTTGATATGTTTTCTTGTGAAGTTTTGTTATTTCGCAATTGCCCGAGGATGTACGGCATCGGGTGTTTCAGATTGATTCGCTAGTGTCAACACTTTTGCTAGTAGAGTCAGTTCCCTACCTTGATGTGCTGAACTGGTTTCGGGAGGTCCAGAGCTAGACGATGCTCGAGTAATTTTTTTGGCATATCATGAAAAGTGAGTTTGTCTCTGTATCTCTCTTGCATGATGTTTATACAAATCACCATACACGAGTTATATAGTGCTTCCTTTAGCACGTGCTTTCGCTTCACAGTGAATCAATTCACCACAATGCGAGGAGGCATTTTGTTTTTCATCTGGCTTGAAACTAATAGAAATCTATTTGGATGTGATGCAGTGCCCATTGGAGTCTTGTTCTAGTCAATGTGCAAGACAATGTTATTTACCTTGCAAATTCGACATCTGGTGTCCATGGAAATGTTTTGCTGTGAGTTAAAATCATTACGATACATATTATTGTTTAAGTTAGAAGTCCGGATTGATCAGGATATTGATTGGTCTTTGTTTGCAGTGGTGTCAAGAAACTAATGGCCACTTATGAGAGCCTGAGCATGGACACCGACACCCTGGAGCGAGCGACCATTCGAACGGTTAGTGTGCCCAAACAAGATGATGGTTATAGCTGTGGGTGGAGGGTTGCTCTCAATGCATTGTTGCTGCTACGGAGCATTTTTCAGCTCCCTTCAGAGGATGTAAGCATTTTTCAGCTCCCATACACATGCGTACTCTTGTTTATCTTATTGTATATTGTCATGTTGATCTTATGCCTTGATGAATTGTGATGGCAGTTTCCATCCATGTCTCGTTACATGGACCTAGACGTCCAAACGTTTAGGGAGGAAACGATTGCGAAAATGATCGAGGTCGCAAAAGCAATGCCTCCAGACGGCCTAATGGACTTCATCCCGCCCAATCCACGAGGGGGGATAGGCCCCCCTGAGCCTCTTAGATGGGCTATGTACTTGGTAGAAGAGCCACGGCTCCATCCTAAAGCCTAGGCCTATGGGTTCCAGTGATATATAGTTTTTTCCTTATCGATGTGTTGTTGAATTGCTTCTTCCAACAAATGTACTCCACTCTGTAACATGCTATTTGTAAATATGCAACTACACATGTACATTTATATTTTTTTACACATATTTAGTGTTATTGGAGAGAGAACATCAATTGTAAATGCACTTTTAATTTGAAAATCAGAAGATCAAATTTGCTACTGTGTTCCTTCACTTCTTGTTTTCTTACTTTTGGCCTTTTTGTGTACATAAAAATTCAATTGGGAAATTTTTGCCTTCAATAAACTATTTTAAACAATAAAGCATTACAAAAGCAATGTTTTAAATAGATAAGTTTATTGCATATGGAAAATACATTGTCACCGTATACATATACATGGTCACATCATATATCTTCTAGTGCCTCCAATTCATGTGGGGCTGCAACATCTTTACAAATGATCTGATGCTCTCTTCTTCTACTTACCTTCCGACCATCGAGCTTGAAGCAAAATTGATTTGGAGGATTCTGAATAGCTACTTCTAATTCCTTCCTAACATATTCGAGAGTCCAATTCTCTTCCACTTCCAATGTCAATGATGGGTGACTTTGTTGAATCATAACTATATCTATCAAGCAAGAGTGGCTGCCATCTCTTGAATCTTGGTCCATGCTTTCCCAGTTGTTGTTGATCCATCGCCTCCTTCTATAAGTAAATGATATGCACAGATGTTGCCTAGCAATATAGTATCTGATTCTTCCAAAATATCATTAGGATAATTTTCCGAGTATAATCAAATAAGCTTTGTAACTGTTTCACAAAAAGACATTTGAATGTTATAACACTCACCGAAATGCAATGTCGGAGGTGTTCAATCGACATTCGATCAAATCATCTCCCTTTGATGATTTCACTCTCTAACCTTTGTCAAACAAATGATCAAGCCAGTCTTCATCTATATCTTTGCACATAAAAGTTGTTCTAGTTTTTCTCAATTGTTTACAATCAGAAAATAAATCAACAAAGCATGCAATTAGAACAAACAAACTTAAGTGGACATTTCTTGCACTAATGCTAGGCTTCATAGCACATTTAATATCATTAAACATTTTGGTCTTGTATGACTCTATCACTTCTGTATCAAGCAATGGCCACTCACAGGACTATCAAGTGCAGGCAAATGAATACGTTCCAACTTTCCATGTTGACTCGATTGAGTGGGCAAGGTATAAAATGAGTCATAGAAATATGTTCTACTTCTTGCGAGATCACTTGGTGCACGACCTTCGTATTGAAGTTCCTCCACCTCACCATGTACGACATTCAAGAATCCCATCAAGCATTGTGCAGGCTCCCACTCCTGGAGATTGGATGGGTACAAATCTGTGCAAGGCAGAAAAATGTATATCAATCACCTTATTTTGCAACATTGGAATACAAAACACAAGCACTTACATTGTGGTCTGTGTTTTAGAAGTCCTTCCAATGGTCCCACGTTGATCTCTTTTTCCATGAATACATGCTGGATCAACACTTCTTTGATAGTTTTCCCTCCTAGTGCCATCTTGAAGTCAAGGATTCTTCCTTTCCAATTTTTGGCCAAGTCTTCAGATGCCTTTCCCTTCACTCGGTAGTGGCCACGTTTTCCTAGCTGCATAGTGACCCAAGAGTACTTCTTGTATACTTGGGGAATCCATTCTTCGTTCTCATCTTTTATGTTATACAACGCAACAGATGAGATACTGCTCCTTGCTGGTTTTAGTCCACTTTCCGTTGCCATGAGAGATTAATAGACGTATGAGAATATCAGAAAGTGGATGATTGAGCTAACCACTTTTGTGGATCAAGGAGGGAAGAAGAAATGAGGGGACGGTGTGTCCTTTTGGGCGCCAAAGATGTTTCGAGTTTCAAAAGTGGAACCAAGTTGAGGGAATAACCAGGAGATTGGGTATCTATCTATTCCAAGCATTCAAAATCATTAGTTCTAGGGGTGGTGGAAAGAAGTTTTTAGTACTCCACGTCTAACATAGGAATGTGGAAAACATTCTTCTATTGTGTTAGGTGCTGACAAAAAAACGGTTTAAAATATTTTAAGACAAGGTGATGGTTTTTTTTATATTTCATGAAGATAAGAGTTTCTCCACATTTTAGGTGGATTTGTACAGAGGTCCCACCACCGGTGAATATCGTTGGTGGTAGATTTCATGTCACACTCAATCTATGTGCCTATTATTATATTATTATTGAAACAGCCCTCTTTTGAGTCTAGAATTTTTCTAATGATTTACTCATTTTTGGATATTTTCCTTTATTCTTTTGGATTTATCTCATCCCATTACTTGTATTAATCCATTTGGCCCATTGGAACCTTAATTGGACCATTATTCAAAAATTTTTGAAAATGTAGACCCTTAGACTAAGGTCCCTTATACCATTTTCAATTGATTCCTAATGCACATTGGAAAGTTCATTTTGAACTTCTATTTCAGGGAATCCATTTTTGACACTAGGAGGATTCTTATTTACAAAGATATCTCAATTTTGGATTATCTCTCTCTAGATATTTTCTCTCTCTTGGCCAAAATAGGGTAAAATAAGATCTTTCTTCTATTTCAGAGAGGAGAATAATTTCAAGAACAGAAGGGGAGGTTCTTATACCTTTACTCCTCAAAAGCTGGAGGGAGGAATCTTACAATGACACCCTTCCTCCATAGTCATCTCGCGACAGGACTCCTCATTCTATACCAAAGATGCCACGTCCAGGTAAAGGTCACGGAGGTCATGGGCATCTGCCAATTTGACAATTCACACGTGGCCTTCCCCATGGAATTCACGCTTGAGGAAGCTACAAAAGAAAAAGATTTTATCAAAGCCCATGGGCCGTAGGATTCTCAAGATGAAGATCAAGACAACAATGACGACGAGCACGATAGCAGAAGCAACGACCAAGGGGCCCAACCACCTCCATGTTAAAATAGTGATGCTAGATATGTTCTTATGAGCACACAATCTCACATTACATAAAGCCAATGGCACCTTTAGAAATAAAAGGGAGTGGTAGAAAGGGTGGTCCAATAGCATCAGAGCAAAGTCAAGGTGGTCCAATCATAAAAGGGTGCAATAGCACAAGACAATGAACAAAAGGTCATTACCAAATGGCACCAATCATTGTAAAAGTGTAGCCATGTATCTTGCCTATTTAATAGGACATATGAATGAGAAAAAAATCTTGGGTTTGCTATTCTAGTTCTATTTTTCCCATCTATAACCACTATCTCACTATCACTACACAAGCGACAATGAATGCCACTCATATACACCCACCGTAGCTCTCCTTGCTCACGCAATGCAAGCTCTCATAGTATTTTATCTTGGTATGAGAGCTTGGTTACATGCTATGAGCTTGCAGTAGTCATCTCTAAAGCCAATGCAATGGTACCTATGGATTTTTCATTTCTCTCCTTGCTCACGCAATGCAAGCTCTCATAGTATTTTATCTTGGTATGAGAGCTTGGTTACATGCTATGAGCTTGCATTAGTCATCTCTAAAGCCAATGCAATAGTACCTATGGATTTTTCATTTCTCTCCTCCCAAAGCCCTCTTAAACTTGACTCAGTTTGCCTCCCTATCATTAGCTCCCATAGATTCTTTCTCATGAGTAAATACATAAGCTTGGATTGCCGAGTATGGAATCCGAAGCCATTAAACTTATCCACTTCAATAGTATGTGCCATGGTGATGATGACACGTTACAAGGAACTACAAATGGCAAGGTCTTACCACTTGGGACTCCCAAGGGTAGTCTAATGCCTTACAATAAAATGTGTTCACTTGGGCTTACTAAAATGAGTGCAAGAAGTTGATTTGGCCACAATTACTTTGTTGAGCTAAATACCTTGTGTGTGTGCACTTATGCAAGTTGTGCAAGGAGGATTATGTGTGAGAGGACCTCAAGAGGAGGATTAACTTGATGAAGATTGACTCAAATAAAGCCAAATTAAACTCCAACAAATGGTAATTGAAGACTTCTGAAAAGGAAGTTGAAGTTGATTACCAACAGCTTCAATGGAAGCTTGATGATGGGGTGGATAGCTGATGACAAAATCAATCCGTATAGGCACATGGGTTCTTAGATCACCACAAGACTTTAGAGCCTCTTAGAAGGGCACTAGATAAGCCTCCAAAGCCATTTTAGTTTAGTCCACACCGTTTCAGACTCGGGGGGGGGGGGGGGGGGTCACTATATGTAAATCCTCTATATCACGTGCGTTCAAGGCCTATTTAAAAAGTCCCTTATCTGTGAATTTTTTAGTGAATATAATGTATCCTTTCCTATTCAAATCTGTAATTTTTTTTAAAAATACAATAAATAAATCCCCTCTGTAAATATATTTCTGTAAGTTTTAAATATTTAAAATGTCCTTCTGTTGAACCCACGTGATACTTACATATTTATACGAGTGACCCCCCCGAGGTTTGAGAGAACAAGCCTTTTTCACCTTGCTACTTGCGTTACTGAAAACTGGGTGTTGAAAATTGAATGATGCCAAGCTTTCCAAGAATGAAATTCTCAAATTAATATCTTAAAGAGGAATTCCCTAGGGTGCTCTAAGTTCTCCTAAGAGGGTTTTGGTCGTGGGTGTGTGTGTAGAGAGTAGTGAGCGGATAAGATGTGGGTGATAGTGGATATGGCAGCTAGAAGGTTGAAGCCTAATCATACTTAGTAAGTTAATTAGAGTGGAGAATTTATGCAAAGGAGTGATGAAGTAATTCATAATATTAGCGGCATTAGTAATGACAAAGAGGCTTGGGATGAGTTAGAAAAGATATTGGAACAAAATCTAAGCATTCCAAGGTTAAATTACTCATGGAAATCTATGTCCTTAAACTAAAACCCAATGAAGATGTAATGAGTCATATCAATAGATATATAAGAGCTTAAAGCAACAACTTGTCTCCATTGTCAAGAAGCTGGAAGATGACGAGGCTAAGGCCATTTTATTGGCAAGCTGTGACATTCAAGGTTATAGTGATTTGGTTTAGTATCTTTCAAATATGGACAATTTATCATTACATGTGAGGCCTCTCTATTGGAGAGGGAGATGAAGGTGAAGAAGGAAGCAGGGACGTCTACATCAAGTAGTCAAGCATTCATGGCTACAAGGAGGAATCCAAGACCTCAAATGGCTACACAAGGACTCAAGTGCACCTGTTGCGGCTACAACAACCATGAGGAGAAAGATTGCAGGAACAAAGGTAAACCAAAATGCTCTATTTGTCCAAGATTTGGGCATGAAGCAAACAAGTGCTTTCAAAAGAAAAAATATAATTTTGTATCAAATGCAGCACCTAATTCATATGACCTCAATGAGGAAAAGTTTTTTTAGCCATTGTAATTTGTAAGCTCAATGAGCCAATTTACGTATAGCTCCTACACCTTTTGTGACTCCACAAGCTATGAAAAAATGTAGGCACTCAACGGGGGAATATCCCACACCCTTTTGTCATAAAGAATACACCATTGGTTGAGCCTAGCTTAAGGGGGGGACACCTACACTTTTTGGTGACATAGGCTAATGGTCATGACCAGCCTAGCATCAAAGGGGGGTGTTAAAATAGTGATGCTAGCTATGCACCTATAAGCACAAAGTCTCACATTACATAAAGCCAATGGCACCTTTAGAAAGCAAAGGGAATGGTAGAAAGAGTGGTCCAATAACATTAGAGCAAAGTCAAGGTGGTCCAATTAGAAAGGGGTGCTATAGCACAAGCCAATGAACAAAAGGTCATTTCCAAATGGCACCAATCATTGTAAAAGTGTAGCCATGTATCTTTCCTATTTAATAGGCCATATGAATGAGAAAAAAATCATGGGTTTGCTATTCTAGTTCTATCTTTCGCATCTATATCACTATCACTACACAAGCCACTATGAATGCCACTCATATACACCCATCATAGCTCTCCTTGCTTACCCAATGCAAGCTCTCATGGTATTTCATCTCTCCACCACCACCACCTTCCTCTCCCCCACATCAACCTCCACACCCTAGTCTATCTCACCCAACCACCACCACCCCCACCCCCCTCCGGTTCATCCACTCTACCCCTCTTCCCTCCCCTATCCTCTTCACCCATTCATTTTCCTACCCACCTCCCTCACCAACCCCACCCTCACCACCCTCTTTATCATTGAACTTGGGAATGCACACAACATTCTGTGACATCCTTTCCTCTTCCGCAAAGCTCCCACCACTTTTTGATGCTAACCCCCAATGAATTCACTCACAACAAAGGGGGATGTCACCTGCGTGCATGAACCTCAAGAAAACTCCCTATATATGATCCTCATAAGATGATAACACCCCCCTCTTTAAGCTTATAAATATACCTTTAAAAATGACTATGTCAACCCCCTTCCTTATATCTATGTTTTCTCTCTAGCATTTACAAACCCCCTCTCCTTAGATTAAAGTATGTTACTTTGAACCCCCTCTCCTTAGTATAAAGTATGTCACTTTGAACCTTATTAAGCAACCATAATTACTTCATACATGCTATCAAGAAATAGATGTTGAATACTATGAAATAATCACTATAAATCACCACAACCTACTTGAATCACTATTGAAACATGTTGTGATCATTTCTTGATATCATTAGATCATTACCATAGACGCATCATGAAAGTAAGTACTACGCCCCCTCCCCCTAACTTAAATTTAAGATTTATTATTCATCTAAATACATGGCCTTACCCCTACCTTATAAGCTTAATCCTCTTGTACACTCACGTGATATCATAAGTTTTCTAAGAGTGAATCCCCTGGGTTCTAACCTCGCCACCACAACCACAACTTCTACATCGACTAACCCTCCATTCTCGTCACCAACTCCCCATTCCCCCCAAACAACCCTCGAAGAAAATCAGATTCTGCCACTGCGAGCACATGAGCGCGAGGAGGTCGACCCTTCTCTTAATCCTCTCAACTCGCAAGACCCCCTTGACTGCACGGAGTTCGAGCAGGTAACAATCCAGATCCTGCTCAATCGACAACTCCAAGCTATGCCAATTACCCAACGGGTCATGGACAACATGGACATCAATTTCATACGTCCTTACATTGAGGAAAAGCATCCTTACATTGAGGAAAAACATGGACATCAATTTCATACGTCCTTACATTGAGGAAAAGCATCAACAATGGTGGGTGAGAGCATCCACCACCATGACAACAAGGAGGGTATCATAGGCCACCCGCCATTGACCACCACGACAACAAGGAGGGTATCATAGGCCACCCACTGTTGGCTGGCCCCATAATGTTCGACCTCATGGGCGAGCAGTTGGCAACAGGCTCCAAATTTCCAAGGTTATAGGCTCCAAGTTTCCAGGTTTGGTTCTCTCTCTCTCTCTCTCTCTCTCTCTCTCTCTCTCTCTCTCTCTCTCTCTCTCTCTCTCTCTCTCTCTCTCTCTCTCTCTCTCTCTCTAAATTCGTCACACAACAAGGTGTACAAGCATTTATTCCTCTGCTAATGGAGCATCCCATTCATGTCACAGAGGTAGTTGTGAAGTTAGATAGGTTAAAAATCTTACCAATGATGAACACGTTACACATAGGTACTTTGTAATATATGATTTCAATAATAGAACATGGTTAAGTTTGACCATTTTGATGTATGACAAGTGTATGTTTTGTGGACTTGGGTTTAGTAGAGAGACATTGCATGTAGTTAGTACACCATATCTCCACACCTACCATATGTTGTGTGTAGCAGTTCATTTCTCTAGTAGTCTTCAATGTCATGCACCATTCATTGAAAAAGAAAATGTACCTCAAGAATGGGTGGCTAGCATGGGATTCAGTCAAGTGGAACGTGAGCACTTATTTATTTAGCACTTAGAAGTAGTACTATTTGTGGTATTTTGGTAATACTAGACAGCAACTAATTGACAGAAGTACCAAGGTATTACTAAATAGCACATTATTACTATTATCTACTACTACACGTCCATAATCTATCGAATGGTGTTGCATGAGTACTATTTAGTACTCATAATATTACATGTCGTGCTATGTAGTACCTTGTAGTCATATACTATATATTAATACTCATATGGTACTATTTAGTACTATGAGTCTATGATTACAGGGTATTATATGTACTAATTAGTACTTTATGAGCACTATCAAGCACTACATGACTATAGGGTACTTTGTAGTCATATCGTACTAAATATGACTACTAAATAGTTCTATTTAGTACTATGTACTACCTTGTAGTCATATACTCATTATTAAATAGGAATCTATGAGTATATTACATAGTGTATGACTACATGGTACTATATGTACTAACTTTGGTGTGCCAGAATTCAAGAAACAATTGCATGCCTAGGCACAAGGATTGTGTGGAGACCCAAGTAAGAAGTGTTTTGAAGAAGAACAAGATGGGTTAAATGATGGAAAAGAAAAGGAGAAGCACACTAAGGAGTTGGATGAAGATAACAGTTTGTATGATGAGGAGAATTTGATGTAAACAGTAAGAAAGTAGCAAAAAGTCATAATGAAGAATGTTATCCCCTCTACAAAAAGCAAAGACAAGGCAATGATGCTTTCATCACCATGTAGGTCTACAAGAATTATGGATTCTCTCAAGGATATATTCTCTCACCATGTAGGTCTACAAGAATTATGGATTCTCTCAAGGATATATTCTTTGCTCAACATTTACTATGTATCTTTGTACCAACTGTCTTTTTTTTATGTTATTTACTCAATTAAAGGAGTTTATTATTATGTTTTTCTGTACCATGTTTATGAGTGTTACCATTCGAATTTTGCATCTTTTGTAAATGTGAAGATCTAAAGTTGTTGTTGTTACTAGCACATTGTATTAAGGGACATCAGCAAAAAATATGTATACTATGTTGGTAAATATATATTTGGCACTTTTTTACATTGGACCATATAGTCAATTAAAGGTGTTTATTACTATGTTTATCTATACCATGTTTATGTGCTTAGAAACATTAGTAGTAGACTTTCTTTGTGTACATCTTCAGTTGAATAGCTCCATGAAGCTTGGAACCTTGTAGTCTATTATTCAAAAGGAACATTGTGTGAACTTAATGAAAATGAACATTGCTCTAAAGTTTTTAAATGCGAAGAAGAGAAGTTATATTAATAAAAGTAAAAGAATTATGACTGGTAAGTCAAAATCAACATAAATCTACGTCTTTCTTATCATATTAATAAAAGTAAAAGATTGATGACTGGTAAGTCAAAATCAACATAAAGCTACATCTTTCTTGATCATATTAGAAACAATCTTCAAAACCTTACTCTCTCTCCTTTCTTCATTTCTAAGTAAGTAATCACGCTCTTGAGCATGGGATTGAATGGGGAAATGAAATGCCCTCCAAGATCCTCAAACTTAAAACTTAGAAGGAAATTCTTTACAAAATCTTGTTGTGCACCTCGGGGAGGGGGGGGACATGGTACACAATTTTGTAGCCCTTCACCTTGTGTTTTACACGTAGCATTAGAAATTTATCACCACAATTGCATTAAGATGCAGTATAGTAGTTGGTGCATCCTTTAAAAGGACATAAGGAGTTTTTCATAATAGACACCATATAGCACTTCATTAGTGATGTTGAAAACATTACCCCTGCCATCTTTCACCTCCTTTGATAGGAATATTTTTGATTTCTTGCTGAGTACCACATAATATTCTTCATTATCTACATTTGTGGGTGCAGTGAAACTAGAAAAGTGGTCACCCATCTCAACCATGTCAAAGCGAGTTTCTCCTTATCCTCTCAGTACATTACATCATGTTGCTCAATGGGTGTGCCATCTTGGCCCCACTAATGGGTTCTAGCTTGGTCAAGGTCCACGAACCCAAATGAGAGAGAGAACTACACTTGTCCCATGCTTCATCCATGAAGAATGAACAGAAACATGACAAGCTTCTCAACAATACTTGCGTAGGATCTTTCTTATTGAAACCCAAGGTAGAGTGCAAGGAACGACGAGTACCCTTGATAGTTTGGGAGTCCCAGGCCTTTTGACAGTCAACATTGCCTACTTTTACCTCCAAAAAGTTCCTTGGCTTCACTAAATCTTATCCCATTTTCCAATTCAGCCACTCTATGATATCATGAGTGGGAAGCCCTTGCACCATAGAAAGAGTGCAGGAACTAACAAGGTCATGGGACTTTACCCAACTACACTCTCGGGAGCATAAAACAGCTCAACCGAGAAGCTAATCTTCCATAACCTAGCTCACAATTCCATGGGCAAGGTGTGTCACTCACCTCATGAATACTTATACTCGGATTCTCGTAGAGACGATGTTGCCGTACACAACAAGCATGCAATAGCTCTAATTGAATTATTCAAGACACACAAGAGAGCAAGAGAGTAGAGAAGAAGAGCGCTCTATTAGTTGCATAAGAGAATGAATGGTGAGAATACAAATTGACCCTTATCTTGCCCCCCCAGCCTTCACACCTTGGCCGGCCATACTTAAAATATAGGTCCATGTCTTTCCAAGGCCGCCTAGGATAGTACAAACACTTAATCTAAGCATGCAATTTTCATAGTTAATCTCATGGCACACCTTTCATTTACAAGTGATGATCACACACATAAAATATATATTATTAGCATTTTTAATGTCAACGACCAAATGAAGTGATGGTATCCAATGGATAGCATCAACGCCAGAGAGGTTTCCAATGAGGGTTAACATGCCCCCCTTCTTGATGTAGATTCGTTCCTTAGAATATGTTGGTGAAGATGAGTTGACTATTGGATAGAAAGGTGATGATAGTCAAAGGCCAAGTGTTGGATGTTTGTGTGAGAAACAAATCAACCAGTAAAGAGGTCTTTGCAATAACAAGATGAAACATGGTTATGCATGGATGTTTTCTCTTTTTCTTTTTATGACTAGGGAAACTTCAAGTTATGCTACGAAGAGGAAAGGTAAGGCCAATTTAACTTAGATGTTAGTAATAAGCATATCTATACCTAAACTAGTCTTAGTTATATGCATTAGGGGAAGGTTGAGGTCTATAGGGGCCCTTTAAGCTGCCATATTATGACTTTAATGATTTTTTGTTAAAATGTTAAGTTTCTTTGACTTTAGATACCTTTTTATTCTTCAAATGGCTATAAGTTTGAATTTCAAAGTTTCCCGCCAAAATTGAATTTAAAATTGAGTGGGCAAAACCATATCATGTGACATATCTATGGAAAGAGCTCGGCGAGTAGATTCTGGATCTCTAATCTCCGACAAATTTTGAGCTCATATGTAGAAGTTATGGATGTCCGAAATTTCAAAAACTTCCCTTCCCTACTTTTTGGGAATGAAAAGTGCAAAAAGGCATCTTCTAGAGATTCTTTTGACCACCTTTAATCACCCAACATTTTTGTATACATGGCATCACATGATTAGCCCTTTTCCTTAATAACCTTTTAATCACATGGCATTTTAAAGGGCCCCTATAGACCTCAACCTTCCCCTAATGCGTACGGTTATGGTTCAGTCTCAAGTTACACAAACTTTAGTGAATAGCAGTAAGTCGAAAGGGTTTTTTGTGTAGTAATTATATTATAAGGGATAAGGCACCAACCCATGTGGAGACCGAGGCAATGATCAAGAGACCTCTGCCAAGAGTATCTAAGGACCACTAGGAATCTCCTAAGACAGTGATGGTGGTTAGCCTCCCCTTTATTAGTTTTTCAAGACACAAGGTCCTAGCCCATAAGAATCAAGGCATCGGTCTTAAGGTACCATCATTAGGAACCCAGATTCCTACTAGGATCCTATATTGCGACTGATAGTTATCTTCTTGATCTTTTTTGTGTTTCTTTTAAATTATTATTGGTTTCTTCTTCTTCTTCTTCTTCTTCTTCTTCTTCTTCTTCTTCTTCTTCTTCTTCTTCTTGTTTGGTTTATTTTTTCACCTACAACTGAGCTAAAGGTCAAAATCTCAGTGGGAGTACCTACATACTCCATCAACATAATTTAAGGTCAGTCATAGGCAAGTAGGAACATTACTAAATCTAAGAAAGAATACGACCTTAAAGTTTCCCTAAGTGGCAAGTACCTACATACTCCATCAACATAATTTAAGGTCAGTCATAGGCAAGTAGGAACATTACTAAATCTAAGAAAGAATACGACCTTAAAGTTTCCCTAAGTGGCACTTATAAAGAAAATTTTACCTAGTCATAAGGCCTTTTAGTTCTATGAATACATGTAATGATATGCAAGAAAAAATTCAAAATTGAGAGTGAGTTAGGATACACCTGAGCAAGTGGAAAAATCCAGTCCATATTGAGGTTGCATGTCCACTGCAAGTTGTAAATCTGGATCTAGTCTACACAACTACACCTCAATAACTTGTAAATTATACTCATCCTAGCAAGCTCATCATCGAGATAACCATAGTTTGTAAGCATGCTTGGATTCAATGTCACTAGGCTAATTTTCCCCCTAACTTGGGTTTTCTCTTCAGATATATATGTGCTCTCTGGTATACTAGGAAATGGTCTGAGTGCATCCTCATTGTGATCTGGCATGGGTACTATAGGTAAGCAAGCTAATTTTTCTAGGAGCACCCACCACTCTCCAGAAGGGACAAGGAGTTAAAAACATTACTACAATAAATGACGATGTAAGTCCATAAGTTCTTGCCATCCTCCTATGCTCTACAAGTTGTTCCTATGCAGTTCTATCTTGATAGGGTCCTCCCACTATGGGTTAATGTACACTCATGTGATCGTGTCATTATGATATCTCTACTACCATGGACTGCAATAGTCATGTGACATAGCACCTAAAATAAATTGTATAGTGCTAACATAAGTAAGACGTTGTGTACGACATGTGATGTGCACAGGTAAAGCATGGTGCAAGGGGATGAAGTTGTAGGTACAATAAGTCCACAAAGATGGCTCCATAACATCTCTCCCCTAGTGGTGCATAAAAAAAGAGTGAGTAGGTCTGGTAAGGATGATGAATACTTAGTTGCCCTTGATAGTACCATTCTTGGCAATCCGCGTCCAGGATATGGTCACTCGCATCGGTCCACAAAAAGTCCATGTTCATGACCTGTATCCACAATAGACTTGTACTTCATTCTATTGTTTTGACATGTGCTCTTTCTCATTATCTTTTAAAAAAAATTAATGGTTAGTTGGATATTTAGTATGTGTATAGGTGCTATATTGTTGTACATGTTAGTGTACAAATGAAGAGGAATCAGTCCTTGTTTCTTAGGGGAAGGTAAGGTTTACTCCTAGTGGACATGATCAAGCACTTGCTATAGTGCAAAAGATAGAACAGAGTCATGATACTAATCTTGTGGTGGAAAGAAGGGCCACTTGGCTAAGGATTGCAAGACCAAAGGTAAAGCCAAGGCCAGGGCCAAGTTTTCAAAGAAGGACAATGATCATAAATAGGATGATGACTCTGATAAATCCAGTGATACTTCTAGTGCCCCCATGGCTATAATAGCCAGGGAGGACCTGGGTGGTCAGCTTCTATAATTATACAGATAGTTTTCTATGGGATCCCAACTGCCCCCTCCGCACACTGGATTCCCGGTAGCTGACAAGCGGAAGCAGCTCCCTCTTGTGCGGGGCAGGGTTTCCCACTCGGGGCCTCTCCCTTGAATGTCCAGGCACGAGACTAAGCTGGTGGTCATTCTGAAAACCAAAACCGGGAAAATTTCCCATGCCCGAAAAACGGGGACAATTCCACCATTTATTTTCTTAACAAATTTTTCTAACGAGGTCAAGATACTGAACTAATTTTCATCTCAATAATCCAGATAGAAGGGAAACTATTATAGACTTAACTTGAAGGGATCAACGCTTTTTTCCTAATTGAATAAGGCATAGCCGTTGATCTATTCATTAGAGAAGTCTTTGGGCTTTTATTTAACTACTCGAGTTCTAAGCGTATTCCTATTAATCAATTTTATTATTAAAACTCTACTGATTCCAACCTAACCCCATCCGGCCCATGGGTTAGCCACCGCCCAACCACTGGAATTAGTAGAACCAGACAAGTACTCACCCACCCATAATTGAATGCCTTTCTTAACTTTTGCTTTAGAATACAGATATGCACACACTCCTCTTTAAGCTTTAACTTTTAAAAACAATCCATTGATAAACAATTATTGGTTACAGATGTCATAACTCAAAATTTCCATTCAATCCTTGTTTCTCACAAAACACTATCACTCTAGACTCTCCGTTGAGACCAGCAGGTCAGCAAACGAGATCCAGTAATAGATTACAATAATTTTCTCGTCACTCATCATACATATATATATCTTCTATGACATACGCATGGGTGTCCTAAGCACCGCGAGCCCATGTATCGCCTGGTCGAGGATCCTCCTTAGGTGTCCTAGCACTTCACTCAGGGACCGCTTCACCGGCCCTTGCCCATCGTACCAGAAGCACACCATTTTTCACCATACCCAGGCTCGTCAAGACCTGGGACAGGTTTTTGCCGCATGAGCCGGCCTTTGAACACTCCCCACCAGCTCTGTTGCAAACGAACTTTCCTTACAAAAACACATATACCAATGCTCCCTCTAGCATTCTGGCGTAAGACAGTCCTTTAAGAAAACACGGTTTCTATGCAAGTTTTCAGTTTTGATTTTCTTTTGAATACAATGAGTATATCTTAAATCCATATCCCAAGACTTTCTGATGGCAGGTCTAAATTCCAAACAGAATTCCTCAAATTCTTTAACCTTGATTCTCAGATTAAAATCAAAGGGTCTCAACTTAGTTTCAGATTCGGTGGGTGATTGGAGTGAATTTTTTTGAGCTGGTCACATCGTCTTTTCTTGAAATTGATGAAGGAGTTATGTCTTAGTCATAGTCTGATTCAGGGTTTGAGTCTGGAAAGGTTCTCATGAACTATCTTTCTCTCGAAGGGTAATATTTCAATTACTACTTTACTGAATTTCATTCATTGAGTATTTGCTTAACTGAATTCAAAACTAATCACCAATTCCTATGAGGAATAAATTAATCATCTATCTAAAATTTTGATTTCGATAGTTTTTGTGAGTTTTCTCATTACCATCCTAGAGAATATGAAATGGTAGAATTTTCTCTCACAGAGTATTTACTTATTCATTTACCAATATTCATGGGATTTAAACATAGGATTAAAGAGAACTCTTTTTTTTATATATAAATTTTGTATGCATCTATTTATGCATAAAATCCAACTTCTATGGAAATAACACTTTTATATAAAAGAAAATCCTTTTATGCATCTATTTATGCATAAAAATAAATTTTGATGAAAGTACCACTTTTATAATAATAATAAATTCTTTTATACATCTATTTATGCATAAAAATCCATTTTGGATGAAAGTAACACTTTTATAATAAAAAAAATTCTTTTATGCATCTATTTATGCATAAAAATCAATTATGATGAAAGTAACACTTTTATAATAAAAAAAATTCTTTTATTCATCTATTTATGCATTAAAATCAGTTTGATGAAAGTAACACTTTTATAATAATAAAAAATTCTTTTATGCATAAAAATCAATTTTGATGAAAGTAACACTTTTATAATAATAAAAAATTCTTTTATGCATCATTTTATGCATAAAAATCAATATTGGTGAAAGTAACACTTTTATAATAATAAAAAATCTTTTATGCATCATTTTATTCATAAGAATCAATATTGATGAAAGTAACACTTTTATAATAAGAAAATTATTTCCAATATGGATCTTTCTATGCATAGAATTTAATTCTAATGAAAATCACACTTTTATAATAAAAAATTATCCAATATGCATCTTTCTATGCATAGAATTTAAATCTAATGAATATCACTCTTTTATAATAAAAACATAACCAATATGCATCTTTCTATGCATAGAATTTAAATTTTAATGAAAATAACACTTTTATAATAAAAATATTTCTACTATGCATTTTTCTATGCCTAGAATGAAAATAACACTTTTAGAATACACAAATGGTGGGGATTACTCTTTTTGATGAATAATAAAAGTGTTATTTTCAAGAGTGATATTCATTAGATTTAAATTCTATGCATAGAATGAAAATAACACTTTTATAATAAAAATATTTCTACTATGCATTTTTCTATGCCTAGAATGAAAATAACACTTTTAGAATACACAAATGGTGGGGATTACTCTTTTTGATGAATAATAAAAGATAAAACTTATTTCACAAAATTGAAGAAAATTTTGCCATAACCTCCTTTGTATGGCTGACCATTTTTCATTTTTTTCTATCCTCAAGTTACTTAAAAATTATCCCAAATGGTTTAAAGCATTCAAAACTAATCAAATTCCACTTTTAAAAGAGAAACAACATGAAAAGTTTATTTCTAACAATTTTATTACTTATCTAGGATAAAGAAAGGCTGAATTTAAGAATGAAGAGAGGGGGAAGCCTTTCCAACAAGGCATAACATCATTTTTTCATTTTAAGAAAACAAAAATTAGAAAACCATTAAAAGGAATAAAGAAAAAGTAGGATTTCTAACTTACTTGAATTTCTGTGAGCTTTCCTTTGGCTTGATGGTTTGAGGGATCTACTCTTGTTTGCAACAAGAGTGGCCACCAATTCTTTTGAAGAGGGAAAGGTCAAAAACTAATGAATTATCAATAAATTCACTGTTTTTGGCTCTAGGTGGAGTAGAGTAACAGTGCATAAAACATTATTAAGCTTCTACAGAGGGAGAGGCTTCTATTTATAGGAAAAAGTGAGCTTCTAACCAAGCAAATTGATTCTAGAGTTTTCCAGATCAGTTTGGTCAATTTTTGACCATTTTTGGGTCAGTTTAGCTTACTTTTTGGAACTAGACTTGAATTAGGAGAGAGGAGAGATGAAATATCTCAATATTTGAGAATTTAAAACTCCACCACACATGTGAAATAGGAGCCTCCATCATGAGAGGGAATCCCACTCTTGAGGTGTCAAAAATTCACTTTTTTAGTATTTCATTTGGTCCTTAGTCCACTCTTCATCTTATGTGAGTATTTACTTGTGTTTGGGGGGATTTTCTTTACTTCTTCAATTTATCTCCTCCATACATTTGGATGAATCTGATTGGCCCCTCAAAACCTTAATTTAAAATTTTTAGAAAATTTAGACCATTAGGATAAGGCCTTCTGAACAGATTATAATTTATTTCTAATGCACCTTCTGAAAATCTTTTTGAACTTCTGTTTTGGGGGAATTTACTTTTAATAAGAAGATATATTTTTCCATCCAAAATATCTAAAATCTGAATAACCTCTCTCTAGAATATTTTCTCTCTCTAAGCCAAAATAGGTAGAAACAAGATCTTTTATTATTTTGAAGTGGGAATTGATTACAGGGGGAAGATAGTGGACATCTTGAGGGGCTAGGGAGGAATCTTATATTCTCTCCTACTTGAAAAATGTGAGATGTCCTCATCTCGCAAACTAGGGGTAATCCCGCAACAGTTCGGCTTCTTTCTCCCAAGTGGCATCTTCAAAATTATAGAACTTCCATTTAACCAATAATTCTCTCAGAATTCTACTTCTGAGAACCTACTCTCAAATAGCAAGGATTTCTTCAGGTTGGAGTTCCATCTGCCCTTGGGTTGAAGAAGTTAAGATTTCATCATCAAGCACATGATTCGGGCTTGGTATATACTTTTTAAGAAGGCTGACATGAAATACATTATGTACTTTGAGATGAGGAGGCAGAAGAAGCTGGTAGGCTAAGTCACCTACTTTCTTTCTAATCAGATATGGCCCACAATATCTGGGGGATAACTTCTTGTACTTCCCAAGAGATAGAGAACTTCTTTTGGGGCATACTTGAATGAAGACCATATCTGCTTCTTCGAATTTTTTGTTTGACCTCTTCGTATCTTCATAGTGCTTCTGTCTATCCTGGTGGGCAGCTTTTATATCTTTGCGAATTGACTGCATCTGCTGCTCCATGTCGTCAAGCATCTGTCTAGACATCTTGACCCTAATCAATGGGTCGGCGGACCAAGTTAATGGAGTTAAACAATCTTGTCCATATACAGGGCTTTGAAAGGGCTCGTCCCAATACTTCGGTGATAAGAAGCATTGTAGGCGAACTTAACTAGGTGCAGATTACTTAGCCACTTCTTGGGTTCCCTGCCACAGCATGACCAAAGTATATCTTCAACTACTTGGTTTACCCTTTCTGATTGACCATCGGTCTTGGGGTGGTAAACTGTGCTGAGATTTAAGAAAGTTCCTACTGCTTCAAAAAATGCAGTCCAGAATCTTGACGTGAACTTGGGATCTCGATCACTTACTATTCTCCTAGGTAGGCCATGCAATTTAAAGATTTGCTTGAGGAACACTCTAGCCACATCCACTGCAGTGTAGGTTTCTTTTACTGAAATCAAATGGGCAACTTTGGTTAGTCTATCAACTACCACGAAGATGGAGCTATAACCTGCTTGCACTGAAGGTAATCCAGTAATAAAATCCATACTGATACATTCCCACTTCATCTGGGGGATGTCTAATGGATGTAACTTCCTAGGCATTTTTACTCTCTTCGGCCTTGACTTTTTGATAGGTCAGACATTGACGTACATGATTAAGCACATCCTTTTTTAGACCAGGCCAAAAGAAGCTTTTCTTCACAGACATGTAGGTTTTGATGAAACCTGGATGTCCTGCAATAAGGCTGTGATGGGTTTCATTCAGAATTTGACCCTTAGTTCCCTCATCATCGGGAATGCATAGCCTGCGACTATAATACATAATTCCATCATCCAAGCTGTACCCTTGAACTCGGTTCACCTCCTATGGAGTTTTTCTTTCCTGCATAAGTAGGGTAGCAATAGGGCCAAAGAATCTATCCTGCATAATCTTCTCTCTTGCTTCAATAATCAAAGGATTTAACACTATAGTAATTGCAAGCAAGGAGGCTTTTCTGATGAGGGCATCTGCTACCGTATTTTCTGTGCCTGGGCGGTACTTGATTTCAAAATCAAATGTTGGAAGAAATAAAGGGCAATGTACCTGACCACAGGGCCTGCCCGCCCGGCATTGTACTCTATGTACTATATACCTATCCAGAAGACAATAAAGAGGTACACTATTGTACCCACACACTATGTCATTTTTACTCTCTCTCTCTCTCTCTCTCTCTCTCTCACCTGCATAGCATCCACCATTGAAGCTCCGTTCTCTCTTCGATCCGTGCACTTCAAACTGGTATGAGAGCTCGGGATTCGGGAGCAGGAGCTTGCACAGCAGGGGAGCAGCAGTCGGCTTGAAAGCTCACAGCTATGGCAGCCATGGCAGCTCTTCATTGAGGTTTGTCTTGATCTCATTTGCTTTCGCATCTATCAGGGCACCTTTGAACCTCATCAGGGTAGAGTTGGGGCATTATTGAGTGTGTCTTGAGAGCTCTTTTGGAAGAGCACTTCAAGCTGGAAACAGGACAGCCATGTCTCTTTGCTTCTTGTGAAGCATAAGCACTACCATTGCCACTGAGCTTCAAGAGGGAGCTTGGGAGGGTCATTTGGGAACCCCCCACATTAGCATTGAGTCATTGTAGCCTTCCAGTCCTCCCAACCAACCAGGCACCATCACGTCAGCAGCCATGAGTCTATCTCAATTCTAGACTGATTAACCATAGGTCACTATTTTGCTCATAACTTGAGCTAGAAAACTCGGATTCAAAAACTTTATTTATGAAAACGAATCTCGCTTTGAGCTCTACGACTTTGTGGAAGAACTTGTGAGCTGATTTGGAGTGCAGGTATGTCTAAAATTGAAAACACAGAGGCTGTTTTCTAAGGACAGTGTATACAGATCTTGGCTGTAGGCAGATCAGCCCACTATCTTGATCATCTCCTTCATCATTGGCAACTCCAAGACCATCATTGGATACTTGAGAGCTCACTCTTGAGCTTGGAATTTTATTCGAGCTTGGCATTGGCAGCATTGGAAGTGTTTTACTCAGTTTCTTGGACTGTTCATAATAGTTTATAGGGCAGCATTGACAGTTCATGCATATGCTTGAATAGCATTGTTTGTTTGATGCTTATACATGCCCAAATGGATGCCTACTTGTCATGGGATGTTATGCCTACCATTTGGTACTGATTTGAAGCTCACTTTGGCACTATCATTGCTCATTTTGAAAGTGAATTCACTAATGTAATAGTAGGGGCTGAATGCAATTTTATCCAGTGAATGACATGCCTATTGGTTGTAGGCACTATCTCGGGTACTCAAAGTGATGTCTAGATGCTTATCTTGGATGTCATATACCTGGGAATAATTTTCAGCTTGGGACATTTTGTCTTGGCTGGAAAATTACAGTTTGCAAGTACCATAACAGAGAGGGTATTTTGGATAGTTGGATGGTTCCCATTGAGGTCCTTATGTACTATTTTGGTACTGATATTGTTGACATATGCTTGGACATTGGGTGCACATACTTTATGCCTCATTTTTACATTGAAACAGATCAGTCTATACAGGCATTTTGGTGCTATTCAGATCTTGCTGGTCAGTTTGCATCTCTTCTTGGTCACTTGTTTTTTGACAGATTTTGCTTGTCTTCTTGTCATTTGAGCTGCAATTATGGCTGGCAACAGTGACAGTAGTCAACTTATGCACATCAAGAAGCTTGAAGGGGCACATAACTTTACAATTTGGCAAAAGGAGTGCTACAATGTCTTGGTTCAAAAGAAACAAGTGAAGCCTATCAAGCTGAAAGGAGCACGACCAGTGGACATAGAACAAGAGGATTGGGATGACCTGAATGAGCTAGCTTGTTAGACCATTGAGCTTTCAGTTTTCGATGCTTTGTTGTTCAGCATAGAAGGGCTCGATTCTGCCTATGCCATTTAGAAGCGATTGGAGGAATTGTATGCTCAGAAGAATGCTGCAAGTAAAGTCTATTGGCTAAAGAAATTGATGGATTTACGCATGAAGGAGGGGACAGCCACCATCAAGCTGAAAGGAGCACGACCAGTGGACATAGAACAAGAGGATTGGGATGAGCTGAATGAGCTAGCTTGTTAGACCATTGAGCTTTCAGTTTTCGATGCTTTGTTGTTCAGCATAGAAGGGCTCGATTCTGCCTATGCCATTTAGAAGCGATTGGAGGAATTGTATGCTCAGAAGAATGCTGCAAGTAAAGTCTATTGGCTAAAGAAATTGATGGATTTACGCATTAAGGAGGGGACAGCCACCATGTCTGTACACCTCATGGAGTTTCATTCCATTTTCAGCTAGCTGGTTGCCTTGAAGTTCAATATCGATGATGAGTTCAAGGCTACTTTTCTGTTATGTACTCTACCTGAAAGCTGGGATACTTTTAGGACATGCAAGAGGAACTCAAATGCTATGATGCTGTACTCTGATGTAGAGAGTTCTCTACTTATGGAAGAGATGAATCAGCAGAACAATGCATCTAACAAGTCATCCAGTGCTTTGCATACTAGAGGCAGGTCTCAGCAAAGGGGAAATCTGAAAGCAAAGGACGTAGTAAATCTCGTGGGAAAGATGTGGAGTGTGACCATTGTGGCAAGAAAGGACACTTTAAGCGGGAATGCTTTAAGTGGAAGAAAGAGAAAGGAAAGAGTAAGAAGACTGATGATAGCAAGGATGAGAAGAAGGACAGTCAGCCAGCTAAGAAGAGTAGTGTCAAGATTGAAGAAGTGAATGTAGTCAGCCATGAGAGCGACAGTGGTAATGATGTACTCCTTGTCTCTTCTTGCTTCAGTGCACATGCCTTGGTAGCAGATACGGATGATGACATGTATACCTGGATCTTGGATTCAAGTGCCTCATTTCATGTCACTCCTCATTGTGTGAGTGGTTCTCAGACTACACTGGTGGGGGTAGACATGGTGTTGTCCACTTGGGGGACAACTATGCATGTGACATTGCGTGCATTGGCAGTGTGCAGCTGCAGTTTCAGCATGGATCTGTCTTTACTCTTTAGAATGTACAGCATGTACCCCAGCTCAAGAAGAGCTTTACTCTTCAGCATGTACCCTAGCTCAAGAAGAGCTTGATCAATACTGGGCAGCTAGATGATGATGGTTTTCATACCACCTTTGGTGATGGAAAATGAAAGTTCTCTAAGGGATCTAGGGTTATTGCCAGAGGCTCAAAGAGTGATACTTTGTGTCCGCTACAATATTGGTCTTGTATGTGGATGACATGCTGATTGCAGGCAGGGATGTTCATGCCTTGGACTCTCTGAAGCAAAATCGACATGGCAGCTTTGACATGCAGGATCTTGGTGATGCAAATCATATTCTTGGGATGCGGATACTCAGGGATAGACCAAAGGGGCTTCTCTATCTGTCCCACTAGGAGTATATATCCAAGGTTTTGCAGCATTTCAATATGGAGGGAGGGCAAGCGATTAGGGTTCCATTGCCTCCATATGTGAAACTGAGTGCAGAGGACAGCCCTACATCTGATGATAAGAAGGCTGAAATGGCCAAGATTCCGTATGCTTCAGCTAATTGTAGTTTGATGTATGCTATGGTTGCTACACGTCCTTACATTATTGCCTTTGCAATGGGAGTGGTTAGCAAGTACATGGCAAACCCTGGCAAGAAGCACTAGGAAGCAGTGAAAGGTATCATGAGATACCTCAAAGGCACAAAGGATTTGTGCATCTGCTTTGGTAAACAGAAGGCATCTGTCGTTGGCTTTACCGATGCAGACTATGCTAGACATGCGGATTGTAGGAAGTCCACCTCAGGGTATGTATTTACCTTCACAGGGGGATCAGTCTCTTGGATATCTAGGTTGCAGAAGTATGTTGCACTGTCTACTAGAGAGGCAGAGTATGTGGCTGCCACTGCTGAGGCATGCAAAGAGGCCTTATGGCTATCATGTTTGATTACTGAGCTTGGTATTAGCTAGGTTCCTGTCCTCCATTCTGATAGTCAGAGTGCTATCATGTTAGCACGGAACCCTGTCTTTCATGCAAAGACAAAGCACATACAGGTGAAGTATCATTTCATCAGGGAGGTACTTGATAGCAAGAGCATTGAGCTGGTCAAGGTACACACTGATGATAACCCTGCAGACCTTCTCACACAAAGGGTCTTCCAGCAGAGCGGTTTGCCCATTGCCGAAAGATGATGGAGATTGGATGGGTATAGTCTCTTCAGCTTTGTACATACTTAGACTTAGCTGATTCTTTTTCTTCTACCTTTGGGCACATTGCCTTTAGGGGGAAGGTTGTTGGAAATAAAGGGCAATGTACCTGACCACTAGGCCTGCCCGCCTAGCATTGTACTCTATGTACTATATACCTATCCAAAAAACCAAAAAGAGGTACACTATTGTACCCACACACTGTGTCATTCTTACTCTCTCTCTCTCTCTCTCACCTACATAGCATCCAAAAAACCAAAAAGAGGTACACTATTGTACCCACACACTGTGTCATTCTTACTCTCTCTCTCACCTACATAGCATCCACCATTGAAGCTCCGTTCTCTCTTCAATCCGCACACTTCATCAAATTCCTGTAGGGTCTACATCCACCTTCTTTGGTGCATGTTGCGATCCTTCTGAGTGAAGATCCACTTTAAGCTCTGATGATCTGTCACATCAATCTTTGACCCAGTAGGTGATGTCTCCACAACTTCAGGGCATATACTACTGAAAGTAGTTCCAGGTCATGGATAACATAATTTCTCTCATGCGTTCTGAGTTTTTGGGATTCATAGGCCACTGCATGACCTTCCTGCATGAGTGCACCTCCTAAGGCAAAACCACTGGCATCAGTTTACTACCTCAAAGGGTAGAGAGAAATCTGGCAGCTTCAAAACGGGATTGGTTACCAAGGTGGTCTTCAGCTTATCAAAAGCACTCTGGCACCTGGCACCTGGCACACCATTGAAACCGAATATTCTTCTTGAGAAGATTAGTTAGGGGGGAGCTATGAGAGCATAATTTGGTATAAAAATTCTATACCAACCAGTCAATCCCAAGAATTCCCTTACTTCTTTCACTGTTTTTGGTTCAAGCCAATCTATGATTGCTTGGACTTTAGCAGTGTAATCTGGAGAAATTCCATCTTTGGATACTAGAAAGCCCAAGTATTCAACATGGTTGACACAGAAAGTGCATTTGCTCTTTTTTGCAAAGAGTTGATGCTTCCTTAGAATCTCAAGAACTTTTTTGACATGAGTTTCATGGTCAACTGCATTCTTTGAGTAAATCAAAATATCATCAAAGAAAACAAGAACAAAATCATCAAAGTATTCTCTGAGAATGTCCTGCATTAAGCGATTGAATGTAGCTGGGAAATTTGTCAATCCAAATGGCATGACAACAGTGAATTTATAATGCTCATACCAAGTATTGATGGTTGTCTTCGGGATATATTGCTCATTAATCCTGATCTGATATTACCCTGATTTAAGATCTATCTTTGTGAATATCTGGGCTCCACTTAGCCTGTACAGAAGCTTATCAATTCTGGGGGATAGGATACTTATTCTTAACTTTCTCTGATTGAGGCCTCTGTAGTCCACACAGAGTCTTAGCGTTCCATCTTTCTTTTTCTGAAAGAGAACTGGCGCACCCCAAGGTGAAACACTGGGTCTTACAAACCTTTATTCTTAGCTGTCTAAGCTGTTCCTTGAGTTTGATGGCTTCAAGAACTGGCATTTTGTACATGCACAGGGTTATTGGTTGAGCTCCAAGGGTCAATTCTATCACATGATCTACTTCCCGAATTGGAGGCATCTCTGTTAATTCTGCTGGGAATAAATCATCATAATCACTTAACCATTCAAGTTCTTTAGCTTTTAACTTTGTGTCTACTGGATTCATTTTGACAACATAAATGAGCTGCTTCTTTCTAAGTCCTTTTAGTAACTTAGAAGCTTTTACTAATTGCAGACTTGGGGATCCTGAAATTCCGGTTCCTTGAACTTTATTTCCGTGTGAAGTTCACAGAAGGAAATGGTTCCATTATGACAGTGAATGCCAGCTTGATTTTTGTGGAGCCAATCCATTTCAAGGATCTCGTCGAAAACTCCCAAAGGTATAACTCTGAACTGATAGTCAGTTAAATTCCCATCTAGATTGAACTGAATACGATCTGTCTCAAGGTGAGTGAAAAGAATCTTCCCACTGGCCAATTCAACTTCAATAGGTTTCCCCGATTTCTGTTCTAAGACTAACTTACACAAGCATCTTGGGGAAATGAAAGAATGAGTACTGCCTGAATCAATCAAAAGCTTAAAAGGCTTACCCTAATACTCAGCTCAAGTATGAATGACGGAGAATTAGCGATTTAGCCCTTGGTTTTCAATTGTTGCATAAATCTGTCCTCTTTCCTCTTCCACTACTTCTGCTATCGTGACTGCTTTGGCTGCTGCAGTCTAAGGCGGAACTCTTTCTCTTTGGTTGCCCCAGTTTTGGGAAGGAGTTCTGAGGCTACTCTGGACGATAGAGGCAGATGGCTGAGCTAGAGTTCTCCTGGGATTGCCCTGATTTTTTGATGAGATGGAGCCTGATTTGAGAGGACGGGGCTGGAATCTACACTCTCGATCCTTGACTTCCCTGTCCCCTTGACATGGCAGGAGTTGGATAGTCTTTCAGTTGGTACCAAAACCCTGACATCCAAAACACCGGTTCTCACTTCTGAGCTCATCCCTCTGAATCCTTGAAAGAGGTGCGGCTCCTGAGAAAGTGTTATGTGGGAAGGGTCTTCCTTCACTTCTGAATCTCCCAATATCTTGATTTTGATTTGGGCCTTGCTGCCTCTTTGGGGGAGGAAAGTTTAAAGTACTTCCCGGGGTTTGGAATCTTTTAAAGTTAGAGGGTGCAGTCTTCGGCGGCGGGACCTTAACAACAAAGGCTTTTGCAAAGTCCTTTGCCATTCTTACAACTTCGGCCATTGAGACAGGTTTGGCATTCTTCAATAAGGTGTCCAATGGCTCATTCATTCCTCGAATGAATCTCGCCAGCTGCTCTTCATCCAGTTGCACGAAATATTTGAGGAGAAGGGCAAAAGCTTGATGGTACTCTTCAATTTTCCGGCTATCGTGCTTTAGTTCCAAGAACTCATTCATTAGTTTCAAGGAAGCTCGGAGGACAAAACCTCTTTCTGAGGTAAGCTTTAAGATCAGTCCAGGTCTGGGTATTCTAGTCAAGATGGTTAGTCTCACAGTGATTCCTCCAAGCGACCCTCGCCATTTCCACAATCTTGAACCTGGCGAGAGCCATCTTGCTTCTCTCATTGTAGCCATCTTGCTTCTCTCATTGTAGCCAGTTACATCGGTATTCTTCCATAGCCTCAATCCACTTCTCCACTACTTCACCTAATTGCTCCCCTTCACCCTTGAAGGGACCAGGTTGGGATTTTTGGCAGGGCTTTCGAACATCGGGATCTAACTCTTCGTCATGTGTTAGAGGATCCGGTTGCTTGCACGGGCTGCGCACCTCATGATTCTGACAAAACGAGATTTGTATCAACTTAACTTTGATAACAGATTTATGATTATTTAATTTTTGTAATTTATTCTTTAAACATATAATTATTTCATCATACTTCATGAAACAAGATCTATTCTGATAATTTTATTAACCATACTCACAATCATGAAAATAATTTAGAATTTTTTTGCAAAACATCGTTTATTATCAAAAGTTTTCGATATATACATAAAGCATCATAGCTCCCAAAATCACTTCCTCAATCGTGTATGCATAAAGAAGCAAAACTGCAAAGGAGACATACCATGGTACACACGATTCATTACAAAAAGAGGTGCTGTAATTCTACTTCTAGGGATAAAGCGGCTAAGAATCCTAAAAACTCGGCATGAAATTTTGAAGTTCGTGGGTGAATGATCAAAGAGTTGTACATGCTGAACAAGCCCTAGCCTTATCAGAATCATAACTAAGGAAATATTTTGCCTGAGCCTCTAACGCTGACTGGTACTGACATTAATACATATACCGACGTCGTTCAATAGGATTAGGAAAGTAAAGACTCTCAAAATGACGTACGAGTCTCACTCTGCTTACTCGGGTCGTAGCAGAGTTAATGAGGTGCTCGAATGCAAAGGCTATCATATCCTGACTGTGAAAGAGTTCAAGAATGCCAAATAGATTCAGGGTATCCATCTATAAATTTTCCAATTCAATTTATGAGTTTTTAATTTTTGAAGTTCATTCAATATAATATTAACAAGTGAAAACATTATTTCCCAGATTTACTTTAAAATTTTAAGCAATTTCTGTTGCTGTTACGTAAAATTTATAACAGTGCTCTGATACCAATTGTGGGATCCCAACTACCCCCTCCGCACACCGGATTCCCAGTAACTGGCAGCGCAAGCAGCTCCCTCTTACGCGGGTCAGGGTTTCCCACTGAGGGCTTCGCCCTCGAATGTCTGGGCATGAGACTAAGCTGGTGGTCATTCCAAAAATCGAAACTGGAAAAATTTCCCATGCCCAAAAAATGGGGACGATTCCACCATTTATTTTCTTAAGAAATTTTTCTAACGAGGTCAAGACACTGAACTAACCTTCATCTCAATAAACCAGATAGAAGGGAAACTATTACTTGAAGGGATCAACGCTTTTTTCCTAATTGAATCAGGCACACCCATTGATCTATTCATTAGAGAAGTCTTCAAGCTTTTATTTAACTACTCGAGTTCTAAGCATATTCCTATTAATCAATTTTATTATTAAAACTCTACTGATTCCAGCCTAATCCCATCCGGCCCATGGGTTAGCCACCACCCAATCACTGGAATTAGTAGAATCAGACAAGTACTCACCCACCCATAATTGAATGCCTTTCTTAACTTTTGCTTTAGAATACAGATACGCACACATTCCTCTTTAAACTTTAACTTTTAAAAACAATCCATTGATAAACAATTATTGGTTACAGATGTCATAACTCAAAATTTCCATTCAATCCTTTTTCTCACAAAACAGTATCACTCTGGACTCTCCGTTGAGACCAGCAAGTCAGCAACAACGAGATCTAGTAACAGATTACAATAATTTTCTCATCATCATACATATATATATCTTCCACGACAAATGCATGGGTGTCCTAAGCACCGAGTACTTCTCATTTGGTTAGCTTTGTGCTAGTGAGTGCGGTGTATTTGGACTTTTCATGAGCACGGTTGCTTTACCTTAGCGTTTTATTAGACTCTTCTGTAGGATTGTTTCTTTTATTTCCACATGGAGGTATACCCATGTGTGGATATGTTTTGGCAGATTTAAAATTAAAAAAAGGTTGTTGGAGGGATTTTGTTGCTTGATTTGGTGATCTTTGGTTTTATTTAGTGTTTTTGGGGCATTTTGCATTAGGATTAGCAAAGATTGGATGTTTTTTTAATAATTAGGTTATTGGATTTACTTTTTTAGAGTGATAGATGAGGTTTTTTATTTTGGTAATGTTAATTAAGATTAGTGTTAGTGTTAGTGTTAGTCATTGGTTGGAGTTACCTCATTACATTGATTTAGTTAGAATCAATTAGTCTTAGTGGCAATTAGGTTAATATTAGTTCGTAAAACTAATCATTATTTAGTTAGTATATTTTAATTGCTAGTATTAACCTAATTAGCATTAGAAGTTAGTTTAGCTAGGATAAAAAGGGTAAATAGAAAGTTATTAAAAAAAAAAGATAAACTAGAATAGCTAATGGAGGTATTCTAGGCTTAGTAAGAGATAAGGCTTGTGGAAAGCAAGAGGTACACATGGTGTCATCTGAAGAAGATCTTGCAACCATCACCATACAATCTCATCTAAAGAAGATCTCCTTGCAGCACCTGCCAATTCATCAGCTGGGACATGCACTCCATCTCTAGTGTAACGTTGCACTAGCTCCTAGAGAGCAAGGGCTTCAGCTTTGACTGGCACTCCCTCATTGGACTACACCCAATTAAGCAAAGGCGTTGGCAAGGAGACAAGACTACCTTGTTTGTTTGATCCTGCACTTCCTTGCTTATGCTTAGCCAACTAAGCAAAGGTGTTGGCAAGGAGACAAGACTACCTTGTTTGTTTAATCCTGCACTTCCTCGCTTGTGCTTAGCCAACTAAGCAAAGGCATTGCCAAGTAGACAAGACTACAAGCAAGACAAAGGGATAAAAGGGGGATGGGAATGATTGGCAAGATTTGGATCACTCTCACTACCAGGTTTTCCTCACTCTTCCTCTCTCAGACAATTCCCCAAGTCTTAAATTGTGTCCAATCATCTTTCTGCTCTCTTTCTCTCTCCTCATGAGAGTTATCATCGGTAAGGCCCCTTAACACAAATGTTTTCTTAATTCTATTTGTGGAACACATGCACATGTGATAGAAAAAATATTCTTTCAAGGAACCCTTAAATTCTTGAACCACCACACAATTTTGTGATTTACAGTGAAGTTGTTGCTTAATACTTCTGGGGTTTAGCAAACAATTGTTGTGTGGCAAGCTTGTGAGTATCTAAGGGAATCTAGTGCTACAAATCTTTGTCAAAATTTTGAGTAAGAGTAGATGAGAATCACCCACTTGCTGGCTAAGATTTGCGAGAGTGGATAGGTTGACAATTATCTGCTACATCACACAACCATTGAAAATGTTGAGTGGCTAGTGGGTGAGGAATCAATTACTAACCTTATGCCAAAATTAGGGGTGGGGGTAGATGAGACTCACCCACCTACTAGCAGGGAGTTTTAATTTATTAGATTGACAAGTTGACAGGTTATTACTGCACATATGCATTAGTTTCTTGTAATTGTTGGCACGTTGTCTTATTTCATTCAAGTGAAGGAATCTTATGTGATATCATGTTTGTGCATTCAATGTCCTCAATTACTTTAGACTAGCATCTGACAATGGATCTGTTAGGGTCCTACCTACGTCACGCAGGTTTCTTCATGGCCCCATGAGCTTCACAGATGTGAGCCTCATGCCTCCCAACATCCTTTGTGTTACCTCCGAGGTGTGAGTACTCTATCCTTGGACTTCTGGTTTTGTGTAAGTTCATATCTCCTGACCTTCTCAGTGTTTCCCCCCAAGGTGTGTTCCTCATGCTTCCAGATCCATTGTGAATCATTGGGTTGACCCCCTCATAATTCTTCTTGTCAAGTGTTGATAAGTAGCAGCCACTTGAGCTTCACAATTACACTTACTTTTATAGCAGCAACTTGAGCTTCTCACACATCCACAATTGAATCCATTAACACCTTGATCTAGTCACAAGGATCTAGACTGCAACTGATTTGAGCCAGCTTAGGTTTTTAAGAACCAGAATTAGGCCACTCCATCCTTGTATATACACTTATTTTATCATGTCTTACATCTACACGCATTCACTAGATTCACTTGCATTTACACACATTCACGGACACTCACCTTCTTACACAATCACAGTTCATTGGAAGAGTAAAGTGCATGTTATGTGGGTTATCATTTATTCATCTTCAAAATCATTATCAAGTTTTCACTTTCTGATGCTCTCAAGTTTTCCACTTTGTGTTGTGAACGTAGATAAGTTGCATGTTATGTGGGTTATCATTTATTCATCTTCAAAATCATTATCAAGTTTTCACTTTCTAATGCTCTCAAGTTTTCCACTTTGTGTTGTGAACGTAGATAAGTTGAATGGTGAAAATTGTAATGCTCAATTTGGGAAAGTGATAATCTAATGTTGTGTGCTATGTCGTATAATTGATAACTGTGTGGCATGATCCCCTACCAAAAGAAACACACTTGCACAATAATTTAAATTAGCTGCACTTCACACAAGTACTCACATAAAAGACACTTTAAAAAAATAAAAAAACAAAACAAAAATAAAAAAACAAAACAAAACAAAAAAAATAACACACACAGAGAAATTATAGAAGGGAGAATACGAGCGAGAAAATTGTAATGCTCAATTCGGGAAAGTGATAATCTAATGTTGTGTGCCATGTCATATAATTGATAACTGTGTGGCATGATCCCCTACCAAAAGAAACACACTTACAAAATAATTTAAATTAGCTACACTTCACACAAGTACTCACATAAAAGACACTTTAAAAAAATAAAAATAGAAACAAAAATAAAAAAACAAAACAAAACAAAAAAAGTAACACACATAGAGAAATTATAGAAGGGAGAATACGAGCGAGAAAACTCGAATGTTGTATAAGGAATCTTTGTAGGGGAATGTGAAGCTACACTTCCAACCATCCCCTCGAATCTTCCTTGTAAAAAATCCAAGATTGAGCCTAGGCAAACCCTCTTGATTACGAGAAGATATCTTTGTGAGAAGATAGATCGTATGCACTTGTTATCAAAGGAAGGTAGTTGTGTGTGGTGTCACTGCTAACTCTATGTGTATTGAAGATAGTGACAGTGATGTTGCCTCACGTGCTCCCACGGAAAGTAGCGGAATAGGAATTGAGCATTTCCGAATCCCACATCTCGTCAAAAATCCTCACCTTATCCTTGATAGTTTATCATCAGCAAGTGAGGATTTCACATAACCTCCAATGGACGAACTGGCATATCACGTTGATTTCTACTAAGCTAATAGTGGTCTAGATTTACCCCCTGCATCTAGAAGAACAAGCCCACTCTCGAGTGGGAAAACGGTGACCTTTAATACAAATATTCTCCCTCATACTAGATCAAAAGAATCTCATGAAACCTCAATGTCCACACTGATGGGTGGTGTATTGGAATCCTTAAACAGATGATCAATCCACTCACACATGAAGTGGAATATGTGGATGGCCACCATCAGATCTATGAGATCGTGCAACTCGAAGGGGTAAACTAAGAAAATGTAGTTGAACCTTTGAACGCTAAGGTTTAGAGATTCACAAACAAGGAAGGGTGTATAGTATATAAAGACACCTTTGGGAACATCTACTACCTTAAGATTATCATAGGAGAAACCCCTTTTGACCATGCAAATGCTCACTTAGAAAAAGGGTCCCCTTTGGTGTGTCGATAGGTAGGTTGTCAGCCCCATAGATCCTTTTGAGAAAGCTCTATTTTAGAAAAGCTTGATCCCATTACCTCAAGCTATCCACCCTTAGTCAAAGATCTATTTACCGCATGTGGAAGCTCCAACTATTCACACCACACTATCACAACATTACCACCTTTATGCCAAGAAGTAGCATGGTTGTCCCTTTCACAAGGACGGTTGTCATGCCTCAATCAAAACCACAACTCGGTATGCCATTCATATCTCTGGTAGTATTGACATCTCTAGCTCCACAAGGACCATTAATGGCTGCTCTTGGGCCAGTGGGGATATCTTCGGAGGTGCTAGCCTTTGCTGAAGCTATGGGAAGAGGGTTAAGAACGGGAATGACACTTTTTGTTCCTAGAGAGCCTCATGATGAACAATTTTGATCTAAGGCCCAACAAGTTCAGAGACTCATGAACAAGTAAAATGGCAGTACGACGATACACATGATGCTCTAAATCATTTAGAGGTCTTTGAACAAATGTGTAAGGGAGTAGGTGGTGTCAATGACAAGCCTACTCAGATCTTAGCTTTTTGGATTGACTCTAGATAGAGCAGCCAGACAATGGTTTCGAGCCCTAGAACCTCCCTATAAGGCCATTTACATTACCTTAAATAATGCTTTTAGGGTAGAGTTCTCAAATACTAGACCCGAATGGAGTCATGTACACCAGCTAAACAATGCCAAGCAACAAGAGAATGAGTCAGTATGGGAATACATTCGACGCGTTAGATATTATCATTCTCACTGCTCAATTGATGAGAAACCAAGTCAACCAAGATTGATTTTGTTGTTTCCTGAAGGCTTGAAAGATCAAAACTTAGACAATTACCTTTATCTACAAAAGCAAACAACCTTTAATGAGTGTTGCATCGATGCTCTCAACTTTAATGATAACATGGCTGGCACAAAAGGGTCTGAGAAATCTAGTACACCATTCGAAGTTCCCCATAGCATAACCTCAAGTAGCAAAAAGTTAGATAAAATGAGTGTCGACGAGACGACATGGCTACTATTGTGTTAAAGAAAATGGAGGAAAATTGGAAAGTACTTCCTAGAGATTCCAGAGCATACCCAAGGAGATAGGGCACATGGTTTCCTTATTGTTGAGGCAATCACACTAGTAATAAGTGTCTATTCAATAGGGGATAGAAAGGCTCGTGGTGTGGTTATTGTAGGAGATACACTAATCATGATACTTGTACTTACAAGTATAATCCTATAAATTGCGGTATGGTTGTTCCAACTCTTCCTACTACAACCCAACCTTTAGCACTCCCTGTGCCACACAATGTAGGTAGTGGAGATCCTATGCCCCCTTGTGGGACTAACCCCTTGCCTAGAGGAATTTTTAAGTTGCATAAGACACCTCTCCCTATTCTAGGACCTCAACCTATAGCTCCTAGAGTGACACCCATAAGATGCATCACGGCAAGACCACTCATTGAGGATGTCACCCGCCGCTGTCACTTATATGCTAGGACTAGACCCTGCACAAGGATCGATGACATACAACTCATACCCAATGTCGAGTACATACTATGATGTAGAGTTAGGATGTGTGACAACAGCTTGGCTCCCATTTACAAGATGTCAACAACCTTTGGCACTTATGACCGTGGGCAACCAATGGGTTATAAGGCATGAGAGCTAAATTTTATGACCCCTAGCCAACCTTTGGCTTGATATACTTGTGGAGGTGCACACCTCAAAAGGTAATTCCCTTATCAAGTCTCAGTGAAAGCTGCCAAAAGCATCTCAGCGCTATCATCACGATGGTGTCTAAGTTGTGGCATTAACTCACATCATAGAGGATTTTCCCAATAAACCTTCCCCAGGAAGTGATCAAGGGCCCACAACTCAATTAAACATGCTAAGTGCACTAAGAGCAAACAACTCTTTGGTGATCACCGATGTGCGATGGTCCTCACATGAACCTAGGCGAAGGCCACGACGCTTAGCTCAAAAGACAAGGAGAGTGACAAAATCCCGCATGCTTCTATGAAGTGTTCCAAAGGACAAAAGAAGCGAGAAAGGAAACAACATACAAAGTCTAGACCATCGGTAGAATGTATTTCTAGAGCTAAGAAAGAGGGTAGTGCGATCATTGAGATTGATAATTAGGATAAAAATACTTCTTCTTCCTCAAAAGATGCACCTAGAGATGAAATTCTAGATATGGCCCGAAAAGATGTGGCTACAAGACCCGATTGGAAGAAATCTTTAGTGCTTTCCAAAAAATTAACCAAATATCCAAATCCTCAAAAAGAAAAAATGAGATTCAAGATCTATCTGACACACTGTTAATTATCAACTGAAGATATATGACTCATTCCTGACTCAACAGACTTCAGATCCTCACTCACAAGTGTTTTTTCTCCACAATCTCAATCAAAATAACACAATCACCACAATCATAACACAAAACTGATTCATCCACTCACAAAGTATTCAAACCCAAACACACAGTCCTCTGCATATAGATAAAACCAAATCATTCTCAACAATCTTGAGACCCTAGGTTCAAACAAAAAAAAGAAACAAAAGAATTGAGAGAACCTCCACAACTCTAGGCCTGCTTGATGGACCTTGCAGCCACCTCTCTAGAGCTTCTCCTTCAAACAGAAACCAACAGTTCAGCAAAACTCTGGGTAGCACCAAGTTCCAATAGAGGTGCAAACAGGGATTCTAAGACTTGCCTCTGTAACCTAGCTGATCCTTTGGCTCTCTTGCACTCCCTCTGTTCTAGCTTTGCCCAACCTTGCTCACGCTGCTTCCTTCCCTTCTCTCTATGCGCTCTCCAGTCCTTCTCCACAATGGCTCTCCCAAACCCCTGCCACACCTACACCAAAAAGCCCTTTCATAGAAAAAACCAACACCCTCCTTCTCCTACCTTCCTAACAACAAGAAGCTTCCACATGTTGCCCTCAAGCTGTCCATGCACATTTCATTCATCATGTAGATAATTGTGATCTCCTCGTATCTCCATCCACAGTAGCCCTTTCTAGTTGTTGCATGGAATTCATATTTATCCTTTTTAAACTACATCAATTACACACTATGTCTTGGACTAGCATATGTATATCATATCCTTCTACAACATGTTCTCTTGCTCTAGGCTTGTATATGCCATGATTCCATTAGGCTCAGAAAACCTCTCACAACATCTCGTATAGCTATAATCATGCTGCTTGTGGTTTTGTTTGATAAGGGACAAGAGTCTGCAAGATAAGAAAAGCTTTATATGGCCTTAAGAAGGTGTGGTATGAAAAGATAAATGCATACTTAACTATAAATGGTTTTTGCAATAGTCCAACTAAGGGTACCCTCTATGACATTGATGACATGTTATTCATAGGCCCTAATGAGGAGAAGATATATGCATACTTGTTATAAATGGTTTTTGCAATAGTCCAACTAAGGGTAGCCTCTATCACAGTGATGACATGATGCTAATCACAGGCCTTAATGGAGGAGAAGATTTTATCCTTTGAGACTGAATTACATGTATCATTTGAGATGATAGATTTGGGTTCGCTGTATCATTTTTTGGGCATACAATTCATGCAGTGTGATGATGGTATTGTGATGGTGTAGTCAAAGTACATATAGAAGTGCTTACACGGTTTGGTCTTAAAGACTGTAAGCATGTTGCTACACCTATAGAGACAAGTGCTAAGGCTTAGCCTCAAAGATGGAGGTGAACCATTTGATGCATCTATTTATTAGTAAGTTGTTTTGGGTACCTCATCTACCTATGTAATACGAGGCCAAACATTCAGCCTAGGATCTCCCAGTTAAGCAAGTTTATGTAGAGTCTCAGAACTAAGTATTGATAGGTTGCCAAGGAAGTATTCTGGGAGAGACAAGAAACGCCACCTTTTAGCCTTGCCAAAAGGCTAGGCTAGCATGTGATTCCACATGGCCTTATTGGTTAGTGACTTTTTTTCTCATCTTAGTGATTCATGTATATTATGACTCAACAAGGAGGAGTTGCCCTTCGCTAATAGTGGCCATTTTGAGTTATGAGGTTGAGTGCAAGGTAGCTTTTATAGTGAATGTAGAGTGTGTATGGCTTAGATCAACCATTTTGCAAGGAACCCATTGTTTTATGCTCAGCTTTCTCCTATGATCAGGACTGCCACAACCATCCATAGCCTCTCACACTATGAACAGCATCACACCCTGTCACATCCAGTGCTTCTGGAGCATCACAACACAGACTCCCAAACTATCTCTCAAAAGAGAACTTGCATCACAACACAGCATACCATACAGTTGACACACCTGTACCAACCCTCTCTACCTTCCAAGGGTACTATCCATCTCTGTCATGGATTCCCTGTCCCCTGCCCAATCAGTAGCAAGGCTGTACCAAACATGTGTCCATTCTTGTACCCTCTGCCTGCATGTGGCCTATCTCCTGGAGAAACCCAAATACATGTTTCCTCCAGAAACCTACGACCTGTTTCCACATGAAACCCTTAGGCCTGTTTCCCTTTGAAACTTCTCTCCTGTTTCCATACAGAAACATTCATGGCATCACTCAACAACAGTGCCAACAACGGCATACATCTAGTTACCTGTTCCCTCATGAAACATCTAGAAACATAGAGATGCCCATAACTGTAGGTCCCTCTGTTCCTTTCTAGAAGGAAGAAAACAATCTGCTCCATGAGCACGCAGCCATGTGAGCTTGCATCACTCCCATGCCAAGAAACATAACCAAATGACCTGTACTTGCAGCCAAAAACCCAAGCACATAGCTGAATTTGCAGCCAAACAAAAACAGTCCCAAAACAGTCCCGAACCAAAGCATAGAGAAGCTGAAAGTTCCATTAGTTGAACACCATCATCATGATGTCTATGTTCATGAAAAACCAGCCCCTGTCCTCCTAGGAGAAGAGCACGCAACCCTGAGCGCCTGCAGTCCCTAGCCCTCCTGTGCACCAAGCAAGAGAGAGAGAGAGAGAAGAGAAGAGTATGTGCCACAGCTTCGGCCCTCCCTCTACTGTTTCTCCTGCAACTTGCCACCCTCCACAAGAGAGTGAACAATCCTGTCGACCAGTAGTCCTGACCACATGTAGTACAAAATTATACTTCTCTGCAGCCCAGCCAGCCGCCTAGAGAGAGAAGGAAAACATGCAGCTATAGCCCCTGTGCGCCAGCCTGTTGCAAGGAGGAAAAACACCTGCTGTGCAGCCCCTGTGCACCGCCTGCTCGGGGGGGTCACTATATGTAAAATATCCCTATCGCGTGCGTTCAAGGCCTATATTTTAAATCCCTTATTTGTGAATTTTTTAATCTATATAATATCCCCTTTTCTTTATGAATCTGTAAATTTTTTTGAAAAAAATTTAAATCATACCCTTATGTAAATATATTTCTGTAAGTTTCATAAATTAAAATTATGCTTCTGTTGAACGCACGTGATATTCACATTTTTTTGTGAGTGACCCCCCCGAGACCGCCTGCTTTCCCACAATCCCCAGCACTTGCGTGTAACTCCAGTCCAGCCGCCAGCCCCTCTAAAAGAGAGAAACACACCTCTTTGCGATAGCCGCCTGTGTGCCAACCTTCTCCCCACGATCAGCCTGGAGCACAGCCCTGAAGCACACACTGGAAGCATAGCTTGCCAGCCCTGTTTTTCTCCCAAAAAGCACATGCGACTCATGCTGCAGCTCGACTCCCTCTAAGATAAGCATAAAGGCCATGATTATCCCCTAAAAAGGGTTCTTTTATTTTTAAAGGCTTTTTAAACCTTTGTCCCCTCCAAAACCCTTTGTCCCCATGGGTTATGAGAGAAGACTTTAATCACTTGGCCCCCCTTCACACTTGGGGTTGTCCACACATAGGCTTAATTTTTTACTCCAACCTGATGCCATTCACACTGTCCACCATGTCCCCGTGCACGCCTGCATACTGTCCAGAGAAAAACACAGGGTCATAACATACCCCCCTCTTGAAAAATGGCAAGCATCCTCGATTGCACTCAATGGCATAGTAAGGCATCTTATGAGCAAAGACTCCCCATATGGCAAAAACAATGGCCCTCCAATGCATCTGGGTGATAAAACAATCATCCTGCACAATAGGCCATACTGTCACACCAAAGTGACAAACACCTCTTGCTTGTTCCTTCTGAACCTACAGCAAAAGTCTAAAACCAAATGGAAACACGTTAACTGTGTTAGAGCCAAAAACAAAATCATGCATCATTCTACATATGACAAACATATGCATGACACATATATGCATTCGCAAACAATATGCTCCTCAAAATTCTCTACCTACTCCAAAGTAACAGTCTAAGGGCTGCTCACAAGCCTTATGCCCATGGGCATCCCGCAGGACCCACGACTGATGGTACAACATGAGCATATGAAAGCACTCAATGCATCTAAACACTACATCCACTAAGTACTTCCCACATATGTCTCATGGCCATCCCGCAAGAGTTACACACACCCACCAGTGGTGCATCCATGAACATAATAAAGCACTTGATGTATCATACCAATATACATGCAGCACATGACACAATGCAGAGTATTTCCCAATGTATTCTCAATGGTACCAGGATCCAATGGCACCAGAATACAAAAATACCTCTACCTCAAAAAGTGTATGCATACATGCACAAATAGGGTTCAATCCATATATGAACCAAACTAGCTTTAGGACTGCTTGCAAGACTTATGCCCTCCATAGAGTTATCCATAGTTGCAGTTATAGTTCAAGGTGCACGCGACTGTGAACCATACTCAACCATCATCTCATGTGTCTAGAACACAAGATCATAGAAGTCCCATAAGCAGATGTACTGTCAGCCTCAGTACCTTTGGGTGAATACAAAGATGTCACCAAGCGACTCCTAGATGACAACTAAGCCTGTCTGTAACAAGGGAGCGGAGGTGCTACCCCCCTCTTGAGCATTAGGTAATGCTCCAGACCTACGCTCTGCTGAACCTGAATGAGCCGTTAACAAGAGTCGACTCTAACTCAAAGATATCAAGATAAAGCTGCAAATCCTGAGGTGAATCTGTTAATCCTCCATCCACTTTGCATCCATCAGTGAACCTCCTCCATCCACTTCGTATCCATCAGTGAACAGCTCTTGAACTTCACAGGATAGCGACGGGAAACCTTACCCTGTACCTTTCTTTCCTTATGTGCCAGTATATGCTCAGGAATAAGAACCTCATCAAGTTCCTCCACTTCCATCTGAGCCTCATCTGATACATCCTCAGGCACCCAAAACCTGCTTGCACTCCACCCAAGTGATAAGCACAAGTCCTCGATGAAGCATAGTAGATCACCACTGCTAAACATAGAAAGAAACTTTCTTCCGAACCCATGAAGCCTCTATGAAGATACCACCGGTGACAAACTGTCGAAAGCCATAGCCTTCAATGCATCTCCTGCACCATAACACTTCAACTGCTTCTTGATCCTGGCCGACTACTTCTTGTTCTTGGTGTCTTTTCTCCTAAACTTCATCTTCAGCTCTTGCTCTTCACCTCATATAGGCAAAGACACAATCCTGCACTGTGTCCTGCACTTCCTTTTCACTTTCCACACGGTGAAGCTTTTGATGTGACTCTCATGAGACAACCACGAGCTCGCCCCCTTAGGAAAGTTGGCGATTGTCTCGACCAAAGCAACCACGGACTCGCCTCCTTGAGAAAGTCGACGAGGTCCCGGCAACGGAACCTTGAAACCGGCCTGATGGGCGATGAAACAAACACTCGCACATAAAACACTTCAATGCCATTGAGGACCTAGAAAAGAAAAACAAACAGGGGGAGCTAGAGTGCTCCTGCAAATAGTACACGGACACCAATTGGCCCCAAAATGCAGTGGCACCCCTTGCGGTATTTCTTTAATTGATTAAAAGAGCTTTGATTACAATAAGGCTGGGAACTCAGCCGTCACAATAGAACCCCTGAAGCCTGCAAAGAACCTGCATCATGGCTTCTTGTCCACTCGGCATCCACAAACAAGTCCAGCCATTGTTCACATCGAAAGACTCTCTCACATTGAGTCTACATACAGAAGCTTTCTCCTATGATCAGGACTGCCACAACCATCCATAGCCTCTCACACTATGAACAACATCACACCCTGTCACATCCAGTGCTTCTGCATCACAACACAGACTATCACACTATGAACAACATCACACCCTGTCACATCCAGTGCTTCTGCATCACAACACAGACTCCCAAACTGTCTCTCAAAAGAGAACTTGCATCACAGCACATCATACCATACAGTTGACACACCTGTACCAACCCTCTCTACCTTCCAAGGGTACTATCCATCTCTGTCATGGATTCCATTCCCTGTCCCCTGCCCAATCAGTAGCAAGGCTGTACCAAACATGTGTCCATTCTTGTACCCTCTGCCTGCATGTGACCTATCTCCTAGAGAAACCCAAATACATGTTTCCTCCAGAAACCTACGACCTGTTTCCACATGAAACCCTTAGGCCTTTTTCCCTTTGAAACTTCTGTCCTGTTTCCATACAAAAACATTCATGGCACCACTCAACAACAGTGCCAACAACGGCATACATCGAGTTACCTGTTCCCTCATGAAACGTCTGGAAACATAGAGATGCCCATAACTGTAGGTCCCTCTATTCCTTTCTAGCAGGAAGAAAATAATCTGCTCCATGAGCACGCAGCCATGCGAGCTTGCATCACTCCCATGCCAAGAAACATAACCAAATGACCTATACTTGCAGCCAAAAACCCAAGCACATAGCTGAATTTGTAGCCAAACAAAAACAGCCCCAAAACAGTCCCAAAACAGTCCGAAACCAAAGCATAGAGAAGATGAAAGTTCCATCAGTTGAACACCATCATCATGATGTCTATGTTCATGAAAAACCAGCCCCTGTCCTCCTAGGAGAAGAGCATGCAACCCTGAATGCCTGCAGTCTAGCCCTCCTGTGCACCAAGCGAGAGAGAGAGAGAGAGAGAGAAAAGAGAAGAGTATGTGCCACAGCTTCAGCCCTACCTCTACTATTTCTCCTGCAACTTGCCACCCTCCACAAGAGAGTGAACAATCCTGCCGGCCAGCAGTCCTGACCACGTGTAGTATAAAACTGTACTTCTCTATAGCCCAGCCAGCCGCCTAGAGAGAGAAGGAAAACATGCAGCTGTAGCCCCTGTGCGCCAGCCTGTTTGCAAGGAGGAAAAACACCTACTGTGCAGCCCCTGTGCACCGCCTGCTTTCCCACAATCCCCAGCACCTGCATGTAACTCCAGTCCAGCCGCGCCAGCCCCTCTAAAAGAGAAAAACACACCTCTTTGCGATAGCCGCCTGTGTGCCAACCTTCTCCCCACAATCAGCCTGGAGTGCAGCCCTGAAGCACACACTGGAAGCATAGCTCGCCAGCCCTATTTTTCTCCCAAAAAGCACATGCGACTCATGCTGCAGCTCGACTCCCTCTAAGATAAGCATAAAGGCCACGATTATCCCCTAAAAAGGGTTCTTTTATTTTTAAAGGCTTTCTAAACCTTTGTCCCCTCCAAAACCCTTTGTCCCCTTGGGTTATGAGAGAAGACTTTAATCACTTGGCCCCCCTTCACACTTGGGGTTGTCCATGTGAGATCCCTGTCCGCACCGCGCAACGGATTCGGGGTACTAGCAGGCGGAAGTAGCACTTCTCACGCGGAACAAGGGTCCCACACTCGGGGCCTCGCCCAACGGATATCCGGACAAGAGACTAATCCGTCGGTTTGTCCAAAACCGAAATCGGAAAAACTTCCTTTACCCGGAAAGCACGGGCGATTCCACCAGGATAACTCTTTACTCTAACGTAGTCAAGATCATTACTGATCAAACTGATCTGACTGCACCTTTAACGGTACTTGGTCAAATCAAGGAAGAACTTGCACTTGGATCATTGGGATCAACGCTTTTTTCCCCATCAAGAGGCACAGCCGTTGATTCCTATCCATAGAACAATTTCTATTCGGGATTTACTTCATCTATCGTAATAATAGAAATTAAATCTCGATTTACGGATCCATCAGTCCAGCCTAACCCCATCCGATCCCATGGGTTAGCCAACCGCCCAACCACTGTAGTGATGGGATCCAATTTGAAATTTGGTTAGGTTTTGTCCCGGGTACCAAGGAAAAGAGTTCCAAGGCCCCCTAGCCGGAAGTTCATGCAAACATAAAACTAGTCATACCACTTACACACCCAATATGAAATTGCCTTTTTCTTAGCATCAACTAGCTTTAAAACAATCCTTTAATAAAACCATTATGTCACTGATGACAATCCTCAAAGTCTCTGGTTGAATCCTTATTTCCAGTCATTCTTTCATCGGTGTACTTATGGCATCATTGGCAACCAGAACGCTCACCACCTGTTCTCTCAGGGGCCTTTTCCATAGTTCCTAGCTCATAGTAACCGGCAATATATTCATATAATAGAATGGAATCTCCGTGGAAGATCAGCAAGATCAACCCACAGATCCATATAAAAGAGCCATGGACTCATCTGTTGAGGACCAGCAAGGTCAATCAACCAGATCCATGCCCGGTTTCAGAAAACAACTCTTACTCCTTGTTCCAATATCTTCCACGACGCACGTGTGGGTATCTTCGGCGACCCAGAGCCCGAGCACCGTATGGTCAGCACCCTCTAGGATCCTTCGCAGGTGACCTAGCGCTTCACTCATAGGCCGCTTCCTTGGTCCCTCATCCACCGTACCGGAAGCTCACCATTTAAATCGAGCCGAGGCTGGTCAAGACCTCGATCGACCTTGCTACGCGAGACGTCCTCCATTGACTCTCCGTCAGCAGTTGCAACTTTATCAGTTCAGTCTTCATGACCTTAATCCTTAAGACGGTCAAAATGCTTCTCCAGCATTCTTGACATAAAACAGTCATTTACAAACAGTCACAAATACAGTTTCTATAACGAACTCTTGTCTTTCCATATTATCCACTCTCGGACCACATTACTTATTCCACATTCCATTCAGTGTGTACTCGTTCTCATCCATTCACTCATATAGACTACATTATCTCACATACATCTTCATATTCATTATTCTACATACATATCCATGTTCGTACGTCCACATCATACATCCAATTTCACATTCATACATACGCATCTACATGCATACATCCACATCTACATTCATACATCCATACCTCCATTTCCACATCCACACATCCACATTCATATTCATACATCCACATTCACATGCATACATCCATTTTCACATCCTCATTCATACATCCACATTCACATACATACATCCACATCCGTATCTACATCCATACATTCACATCCACCTCTTCATTCACAATCACATCCATACATCCACATCTACATACATACATCCATACATCCACATCTATATACATACGTCTATTTTTACATCCTCATTCATACATACACATCCACATACATACATACACATCCGTATCTACATCCATACATCCACATCCACATCAACATTCACATTCATACATATACATCTACATGTATACATCCACATCACATTCATACAACCATATTACATCCATTCTCGTCCTAACACATCCCATATACATCTTAACACATCCTAACTCATCTTAACACATTCTATCACATCTCATACACATCTTATCACATCTTTTTACATCTCATACACCTCTTATCACATCCTATCACTTTCCATACGCATCTTATCAAATCTTATCACATCTCATACACATCTTATCACATCTTTTTACATCTCATACACCTCTTATCACATCCTATCACTTTCCATACGCATCTTATCAATTCTTATCACATCTCATACACCTCTTATCACATCCTATCACTTTCCATACGTATCTTATCAATTCTTATCATATCTCATACACCTCTTATCACATCCTATCACTTTCCATACGCATCTTATCAATTCTTATCACATCTCATACACCTCTTATCACATCTTATCACATTTCATATCTTTTTTTTAAAAAAAGAGAATTCTTATATTTGATATAAGATTTCTCTACACACTTATTTATACATAAATTCCATTTAAGGAGACTAACACTTTCGAAATTAAAATCAATCTTTTATGCATCTTCTTATGCATAATTTCAATTTGGTAGGGAATTACACTTTTAGAATAAAAGAATTTCTCTTATGCATCTAAGTTAAGCATAAAATCCATTTATGAGGAAAATCACACTTTTAGTATAAAAAGAATATCTTTTATGCATACCTATATGCATGAAATCCAATATGATAAAAGTAACACTTTTGATATAAAAATTTTTCCTTTATGCATACTTCTATGCATGAAAATTAAAAATGATAAAAGTAACACTTTTGATATAAAAAATTTTCCCTTATGCATACTTCTATGCATGAAAATTAAAAATGATAAAAGTAACACTTTTGATATAAAAAATTTTCCTTTATGCATACTTCTATGCATGAAAAATAAAAAATGATAAAAGTAACACTTTTGATATAAAAAATTTTCCTTTATGCATACTTCTATGCATGAAAATTAAAAATGATAAAAGTAACACTTTTAATATAAAAATTTATCCTTTATGCATACTTCTATGCATGAAAATAAAAATGATAAAAATAACACTTTTGATATAAAAATTTATCCTTTATGCATACTTCTATGCATGAAAATAAAAATGATAAAAATAACACTTTTGATATAAAAATTTATCCATTATGCATACTTCTATGCATGAAATAAAAATGGTAAAAATAACACTTTTGATATAAAAACTTATCCTTTATGCATGATATTAAAATTCAATTTCTCCATGATTATAATGAGATTCTTTCAATTAATCTAGGATGATAATTCCTAGAATATGGTAGGAAGTCCTCTTTTTATGCTTTGAATGAGATTATTTTATGCATAATTTTTATAAAAATTTTGCCATAGCTCCGCTGCTATGACTGATAAATCTCAATATTTCTAAGGGATAATGCTTATCATTAAGGAAATAATTAAAATAATCTCTAATTGGATTATTAATCCATAATGGATTGAATCATTAATATATATAAACTAAAAGCATAGAAAAAAGCCATTAATTTGGCCTCAAGCATAGCTTAATCTTGGGTTAAGGAAAAGCTTTATGAAAAGCTTGATTTGGATTGAGAACGGGTCATGAGTATGACCATTTCTTGAGTGAGAGAGAGAATTTACATAAAAATCATTAGAATTTAAACATAAATGAAAATTAACTTCAATAGCATTATGTAACTCTTCACTACTATTCAAACTTCAATAGCATTTAAAAAAACCATACCAATTAAACTTCTCAAGCTTGAGAGGGGTTGAGAAGAGAGAAACATTGAGAAATTATAGAAAGATCAATATTCACTAATTACCTTACAACTTGCTTGATTCTTTGTTCACGGTAGAGGCCCCCAACCAATCAATTGGTTAAGTATGTTGATGGAGCCACTAATGGGGATTGAAGAAAGAGGGAAGCTCCAAAAACTAGTGAATTATTAAATGAATTCACAGTTCTTGGCTTAGGTGGAGTAGAGTAACGATGCATAAACACTATATCTTTTTCAACAAGGGGGAGGCTTCTATTTATAGGAAAAATTGAGCTCCTAACCAAACAAACTGATTCTAGAATTTTCTAAATCAGTTTGGTCAATATTTAACCATTTTTAGGTCAGTTAAGCTAACTTTTTGGAACTAGACTTAAATGAGGAGAGAGGAGAGATGAAATATCTCAATTTTTATGAGTTTAAAACTCATTCAAGCATGTGAAATATGCACCTCCTTTAAAGAACTCCCCTTCCTTACATATGTGTCATAATGGAATCATTTTAATATTACTCATAGTTTTTTTTACTAATAAACCTTGTACATTTTCAACTCTTCATCTTATGTGAAATATGCACCTCCTTTAAAGAATTCCCCTTCCTTACATATGTGTCATAATGGAATCATTTTAATATTGCTCATAGTTTTTTACTAATAAACCTTGTACATTTTCAACTCTTCACCTTATGTGAGCATTTACTCATTTTTGGGTATCTTCTTTTTACAAATTTGGATTTATCTCTTCCCTACACATGGATTGATGCTATTGGCCCATAGGAACCTTAATTGGACCATAGTCTAAAGATTTCTGAAAATCTAGACCCTTAGACTAAGGTTCTTTATACCTATTTCCAATTAATTCCAATTGCACATTGGAAAATTCTTTTTGAATTTCTGTTTCAGGGGAACTCATCTGAATTATAAGAGATATTTTTCTATCCAAAAATATTCAAAATCTGAATATTCTCTCTCTAGAATAATTTTTCTCTCTCTAGGCTAAAATAGTTAGCAACAAGGTCTTTATATTTCTGAAGAGGGTTGATTACAGGGGAAGATACTAGACATCAAAAAGGGGTTGGGGGAGGAATCTTACATTCTACCCCACTTAAAAAACGCGAGATGTCCTCATCTCGCAACTTGTGATAATTTCGCAAGATTCACGAATATGAGACTTAGAGAAAAATTTTAATCAAGATTAACCACCAAGATAAGTCTTAAAGAGAGCAAGATTCAAAATACGAACAAGATTTAAACTTTATTCATTCTCGGAACTTATACAGTAAAGATAGAGGAACTCTTTACACTTCCATAAGCCCGTCCATCATATGGTCACAAAAGCAGTCCTCACAAGCTGCACAAGTATAAGGTAACTCATCTATGGGAATGATTCTGTGGGTTATTGCTGCGCCTATCTCAGTGGTATGAGGTGTTCTAACAAAAGGACCTCTGAGAGGCAAGCCAAAAACGGGGTAAAGGCATATCTTCTCATGAGGAAGAAAACACGCCAGTAAGAAGACCCGCTCAGAAAACCCAGGATGCCTTGATCTCATGACGCAGTAGTATCGGGGACCCAAACCCAAAGCTTCAATAACCATGGCCAAGCGGACATTGTTACGAAAGTGCTGCTGACCCCAGGGTGTTACCCTAGTTATGTCTTGATAGGTCCGCCATTTTGTCTGCGCTACAGAAGTTCCCAAGTGAGGGAAAAGTGAGCGCTCATACTGCTCTATAAAATCTTTCTTCACAGACTCCCTTGCGTCTTGAAGGTGAGAAATCATCATGGATAAAACTAATTCTTGTTGCCAAGCCATGAAGGAGATTAAGAAAGAAAGAAGATCGATGGAAGTAAGATTACTGTGAACGACAAGTAAAAGTTACGACTTATATAAAGGAAGGAGCTAGCGTAACTTAGAAGCCAACGGTAACTTGCCACTGAAGTTTTACCGTCTTTCCATGATTTGGGTTTGGCACATTTTTCTATAGAAGGCATTCAGAACTTTGAGATGAGGAGATAAAAGAAGTTCGTAAGCTAAATCACCTACTTTCTTTGGTCCACAATATCTGGGAGATAACTTCTTATACTTCCCGAGAGATAAAGAACTTCTTCTGGGCCGTACTCGAGACCAAAACCTTGATATCCAAAACATCGATTCTCACTTTTGAACTCGTTGTTCTGAATCCTTAAAACAGGTGGAACTCTTGAGAAGTATTCAGGAAAAAGGTTCTTCCTTTTTTAAACAGAATCTTTCTTTTATTTTAGAGAGAGAATAATTATAAGATCAGAAAGGGAGATTCTTACTCCTGTATACCTCTAAGGTTGGGGGAGGAATCTTACATTCTACCCCACTTAAAAGGAGCAAGATGTCCTCATATCGCAAGTAGAGGACAACTTTTTTGCTTAAGATCCAATTTATTCTGGGGTTCCTTGTATTCCGGTCAACCCAACAGAATATGGGGATAAATATCCCTTATATAGAATTCATCATTAAATAACAATTCATTCAAATCATATCATTCATATCTTTAACACGATAATGGTCCATTAGACCGAAAATTTCCTTCAGAACATTCCTCCACGCAATTTAAGTTAAGTAAGTTCTCAATTTGTCATCCCTTAACTTGATCTACCGTCTCAAGTATTGACAGTAGCAATTTGACAACATAATCCACTAATCTCATAGTGATTTGCTGAATCATTTTCATCATTTATCATTACAGGGACTCGTCCCAATCATCCACATTGTGGTTTCGCTCAGCTTATTACATTTCAATCCATTTTCAAGGATCATCATTTTTCAATCAGAATCCAAATCAATTCATCAGTTCCCAAACAGAATTAAAAATCATATCAACCACATTCAAAATCATCATCTGGATAGCATTAACGCTTATAATTTCAAGTCTTAGATTTACTCGTATATACTGTCGGTAAAGAGCTGCAGTTATACCCTCGGTATATACGGATAGTCATGATACTCGAAACTATAAGGTAAATACCATCATGTCTAGGTCTCAAGCAAGTCAGGGTTCCATACAATTGCGGTACTTCTAATTGAAGACCCAATTACTAATTTACGAATTTCAATTTGAATTAACAATTTGTATGAATTATATCAAACAATTACAACCTTTTTGTGCGTCTTGATAAACTTTTGACATAATTTGCTCCTCAGTTGATCTTATTGGAGATCTATGACTTAAGTCTGATAAATAGATTTTTCTTTATCCGATCGTCCGTAAAAAAAACATTTGTATATTTATATACAAGTTGCAATAATTACATAGAGTGGCTCGGCTCCAAAATTCAAAATCTCTTCAAGAGACGTATAAGACGACGGTACTGGGCCATAGTCATGCCCTGTTACATAAGTTCTCTAACTGCGAAGGGAGCTATTATTTTCTCCTTAGGGATAAATCGACTAAGGAGTTTATAAACTCGGCAAGCACGTCTGAAATTTTGAGGCGTTGAAAGATATAGAATGACACCACGCGTCATTTTCAGCTTTATCAAAATCATGGCCAATGAGAGGTTCTGCCTCAGCATTGCACGCCGGTTATAAGAGGCGTGGATATATAGCCCTGCAACCCACTTATGCTGTTGTCTCTCCACTGGGTTAGGAAAATATAATTCCTCAAAATGGCGTGCGAGTCTTGCTCGGCTTGTTCGTGTTGAAGCGGAAGAGATGAGATGCTCGAAGGCAAATGCAATCATATCTTGAGACTGGGTGAGGTCGGGAATACCAGATAAATGTGGAACTTCCATCTATAAAAACAATTTCTTTGATTAAAATTTCTTCCTTAAAGAAGCTTACGGAATGAAAATACATTATGAAAATGCTGTTTCTGAATTCTTATTACCAATTTCAGATAAGAATTTAATTATCTTTATTAGCTTTCAAAACCGCTCTGATACCAACTGTGAGATCCCTGTCCGCACCGCGCAACGGATTCGGGGTACTAGCAGGCGGAAGTAGCACTTCTCACGCGGAACAAGGGTCCCACACTCGGGGCCTCGCCCAACGGATATCCGGACAAGAGACTAATCCGTCGGTTTGTCCAAAACCGAAATCGGAAAAACTTCCTTTACCCGGAAAGCACGGGCGATTCCACCAGGATAACTCTTTACTCTAACGTAGTCAAGATCATTACTGATCAAACTGATCTGACTGCACCTTTAACGGTACTTGGTCAAATCAAGGAAGAACTTGCACTTGGATCATTGGGATCAACGCTTTTTTCCCCATCAAGAGGCACAGCCGTTGATTCCTATCCATAGAACAATTTCTATTCGGGATTTACTTCATCTATCGTAATAATAGAAATTAAATCTCGATTTACGGATCCATCAGTCCAGCCTAACCCCATCCGATCCCATGGGTTAGCCAACCGCCCAACCACTGTAGTGATGGGATCCAATTTGAAATTTGGTTAGGTTTTGTCCCGGGTACCAAGGAAAAGAGTTCCAAGGCCCCCTAGCCGGAAGTTCATGCAAACATAAAACTAGTCATACCACTTACACACCCAATATGAAATTGCCTTTTTCTTAGCATCAACTAGCTTTAAAACAATCCTTTAATAAAACCATTATGTCACTGATGACAATCCTCAAAGTCTCTGGTTGAATCCTTATTTCCAGTCATTCTTTCATCGGTGTACTTATGGCATCATTGGCAACCAGAACGCTCACCACCTGTTCTCTCAGGGGCCTTTTCCATAGTTCCTAGCTCATAGTAACCGGCAATATATTCATATAATAGAATGGAATCTCCGTGGAAGATCAGCAAGATCAACCCACAGATCCATATAAAAGAGCCATGGACTCATCTGTTGAGGACCAGCAAGGTCAATCAACCAGATCCATGCCCGGTTTCAGAAAACAACTCTTACTCCTTGTTCCAATATCTTCCACGACGCACGTGTGGGTATCTTCGGCGACCCAGAGCCCGAGCACCGTATGGTCAGCACCCTCTAGGATCCTTCGCAGGTGACCTAGCGCTTCACTCATAGGCCGCTTCCTTGGTCCCTCATCCACCGTACCGGAAGCTCACCATTTAAATCGAGCCGAGGCTGGTCAAGACCTCGATCGACCTTGCTACGCGAGACGTCCTCCATTGACTCTCCGTCAGCAGTTGCAACTTTATCAGTTCAGTCTTCATGACCTTAATCCTTAAGACGGTCAAAATGCTTCTCCAGCATTCTTGACATAAAACAGTCATTTACAAACAGTCACAAATACAGTTTCTATAACGAACTCTTGTCTTTCCATATTATCCACTCTCGGACCACATTACTTATTCCACATTCCATTCAGTGTGTACTCGTTCTCATCCATTCACTCATATAGACTACATTATCTCACATACATCTTCATATTCATTATTCTACATACATATCCATGTTCGTACGTCCACATCATACATCCAATTTCACATTCATACATACGCATCTACATGCATACATCCACATCTACATTCATACATCCATACCTCCATTTCCACATCCACACATCCACATTCATATTCATACATCCACATTCACATGCATACATCCATTTTCACATCCTCATTCATACATCCACATTCACATACATACATCCACATCCGTATCTACATCCATACATTCACATCCACCTCTTCATTCACAATCACATCCATACATCCACATCTACATACATACATCCATACATCCACATCTATATACATACGTCTATTTTTACATCCTCATTCATACATACACATCCACATACATACATACACATCCGTATCTACATCCATACATCCACATCCACATCAACATTCACATTCATACATATACATCTACATGTATACATCCACATCACATTCATACAACCATATTACATCCATTCTCGTCCTAACACATCCCATATACATCTTAACACATCCTAACTCATCTTAACACATTCTATCACATCTCATACACATCTTATCACATCTTTTTACATCTCATACACCTCTTATCACATCCTATCACTTTCCATACGCATCTTATCAAATCTTATCACATCTCATACACATCTTATCACATCTTTTTACATCTCATACACCTCTTATCACATCCTATCACTTTCCATACGCATCTTATCAATTCTTATCACATCTCATACACCTCTTATCACATCCTATCACTTTCCATACGTATCTTATCAATTCTTATCATATCTCATACACCTCTTATCACATCCTATCACTTTCCATACGCATCTTATCAATTCTTATCACATCTCATACACCTCTTATCACATCTTATCACATTTCATATCTTTTTTTTAAAAAAAGAGAATTCTTATATTTGATATAAGATTTCTCTACACACTTATTTATACATAAATTCCATTTAAGGAGACTAACACTTTCGAAATTAAAATCAATCTTTTATGCATCTTCTTATGCATAATTTCAATTTGGTAGGGAATTACACTTTTAGAATAAAAGAATTTCTCTTATGCATCTAAGTTAAGCATAAAATCCATTTATGAGGAAAATCACACTTTTAGTATAAAAAGAATATCTTTTATGCATACCTATATGCATGAAATCCAATATGATAAAAGTAACACTTTTGATATAAAAATTTTTCCTTTATGCATACTTCTATGCATGAAAATTAAAAATGATAAAAGTAACACTTTTGATATAAAAAATTTTCCCTTATGCATACTTCTATGCATGAAAATTAAAAATGATAAAAGTAACACTTTTGATATAAAAAATTTTCCTTTATGCATACTTCTATGCATGAAAAATAAAAAATGATAAAAGTAACACTTTTGATATAAAAAATTTTCCTTTATGCATACTTCTATGCATGAAAATTAAAAATGATAAAAGTAACACTTTTAATATAAAAATTTATCCTTTATGCATACTTCTATGCATGAAAATAAAAATGATAAAAATAACACTTTTGATATAAAAATTTATCCTTTATGCATACTTCTATGCATGAAAATAAAAATGATAAAAATAACACTTTTGATATAAAAATTTATCCATTATGCATACTTCTATGCATGAAATAAAAATGGTAAAAATAACACTTTTGATATAAAAACTTATCCTTTATGCATGATATTAAAATTCAATTTCTCCATGATTATAATGAGATTCTTTCAATTAATCTAGGATGATAATTCCTAGAATATGGTAGGAAGTCCTCTTTTTATGCTTTGAATGAGATTATTTTATGCATAATTTTTATAAAAATTTTGCCATAGCTCCGCTGCTATGACTGATAAATCTCAATATTTCTAAGGGATAATGCTTATCATTAAGGAAATAATTAAAATAATCTCTAATTGGATTATTAATCCATAATGGATTGAATCATTAATATATATAAACTAAAAGCATAGAAAAAAGCCATTAATTTGGCCTCAAGCATAGCTTAATCTTGGGTTAAGAAAAAGCTTTATGAAAAGCTTGATTTGGATTGAGAACGGATCATGAGTATGACCATTTCTTGAGTGAGAGAGAGAATTTACATAAAAATCATTAGAATTTAAACATAAATGAAAATTAACTTCAATAGCATTATGTAACTCTTCACTACTATTCAAACTTCAATAGCATTTAAAAAAAACCATACCAATTAAACTTCTCAAGCTTGAGAGGGGTTGAGAAGAGAGAAACATTGAGAAATTATAGAAAGATCAATATTCACTAATTACCTTACAACTTGCTTGATTCTTTGTTCACGGTAGAGGCCCCCAACCAATCAATTGGTTAAGTATGTTGATGGAGCCACTAATGGGGATTGAAGAAAGAGGGAAGCTCCAAAAACTAGTGAATTATTAAATGAATTCACAGTTCTTGGCTTAGGTGGAGTAGAGTAACGATGCATAAACACTATATCTTTTTCAACAAGGGGGAGGCTTCTATTTATAGGAAAAATTGAGCTCCTAACCAAACAAACTGATTCTAGAATTTTCTAAATCAGTTTGGTCAATATTTAACCATTTTTAGGTCAGTTAAGCTAACTTTTTGGAACTAGACTTAAATGAGGAGAGAGGAGAGATGAAATATCTCAATTTTTATGAGTTTAAAACTCATTCAAGCATGTGAAATATGCACCTCCTTTAAAGAACTCCCCTTCCTTACATATGTGTCATAATGGAATCATTTTAATATTACTCATAGTTTTTTTTACTAATAAACCTTGTACATTTTCAACTCTTCATCTTATGTGAAATATGCACCTCCTTTAAAGAATTCCCCTTCCTTACATATGTGTCATAATGGAATCATTTTAATATTGCTCATAGTTTTTTACTAATAAACCTTGTACATTTTCAACTCTTCACCTTATGTGAGCATTTACTCATTTTTGGGTATCTTCTTTTTACAAATTTGGATTTATCTCTTCCCTACACATGGATTGATGCTATTGGCCCATAGGAACCTTAATTGGACCATAGTCTAAAGATTTCTGAAAATCTAGACCCTTAGACTAAGGTTCTTTATACCTATTTCCAATTAATTCCAATTGCACATTGGAAAATTCTTTTTGAATTTCTGTTTCAGGGGAACTCATCTGAATTATAAGAGATATTTTTCTATCCAAAAATATTCAAAATCTGAATATTCTCTCTCTAGAATAATTTTTCTCTCTCTAGGCTAAAATAGTTAGCAACAAGGTCTTTATATTTCTGAAGAGGGTTGATTACAGGGGAAGATACTAGACATCAAAAAGGGGTTGGGGGAGGAATCTTACAGTCCACACATAGGCTTACTTTTTGACTCCAACCTGATGCCATTCACACTGTCCACCATGTCCCCGTGCACACCTACATACTGTCCAGAGAAAAACACTGGGTCGTAACACTCACACAAAACACATTGAGGCTCATTGCATGAGAGATAGCATGGCTTATGTCTCCACACATGATAATGTGGTAGATTCAAATGATAGACTTCAGAGGAGAAGATTAACTACATAAATTGAAGATTAAAGATTCAAGAGATAGACTTCAAAGGAGAAAATCAACCAAATATAAATTAATTATTCAAGTAATATACTTCATAGGAGAAGATCAACTACACAAATAGAAGCATTAGAGTGACATCATAAAAGCATAGTCATTCTGATTTAAAAGAGGCACTAACATCCCAAGAATTTTTAAAAGTTTCCTTTGGGCCTAGTGTTTCCAACTTCACTTCTAAATAGTAAAGTAAAATAGAGCTCATTCTTAATTACCCCCAACCACCCCCCTTTTACCCCACATGTAGCAACAATAGTTGGAAAATGGCTAGTTTTACAAGTTACACAAGATAAGCACTTAGCATGAGTGCACGAGAGAGAGAGAGAGAGAGAGAGAGAGAGAGAGAGAGAGAGAGAGAGAGATTTACCTATTCAACTTTAGTTTTTTGAGAGTCAAAATAGCTACATCAATTGGTGACTTGAAATCACCACTAGCACTGGTCTTTGCAAATACATAATAGTTCTCTTTATTTGCAATAAGTTTTTTTGCAACTCACAAATAGCCCTAATATCTTCTTCAACTCCTTGGAGTAGATCAACAAGATAATCTAGAGCTCCATATCTCCTAGAGAAAAATGACCCTTCATCTAATAGATAATTCCTCCCCCACTTAATGGCTCAATTCATCCACAACTTTAATAAAATCTATGGGCATCTAGTTTCTTTCTCCATATTGCAATTGAACATCCTAGGTGGCATAAATCTCTAGCACACACAAGGCTAGAGCCCCACAACCTCTTTCTTTTTCATTTGTGAGGATAAGAAGCAAATAGTTTTTAAAAGCTAGGGCTTACTTTGGGTTAAACAAACCTAAAAATTATAAGGCAGTCCACATAGGGGTTGTTTCCATGGTTAATTTTGGTAGTACATCTAGGCCACTAGTTTTCACAAAATTCATCATGGACACATACAAAATTCCCATCATGGACACATACAACACATGCTTTTAAATAATGATGTCTGTCCACTTGGTATGATGACCAACCTAAAGGTTGGTAGTTGTAGTATGCTAGACACTCGCAAGGGGGATAACATGGACCCTCTTATACTCAAGTTCTTGGGTGTAAGGTGTTCAAAATACATGTGGGTGTAAGGAATTCAATATACATGGATCCTTGTGTCCTTAAGGTCTTGGGTGTAAGGTGTTCAAAATACATGTGAATGTAAGGCATTAAAATACATGTGAGTACGAGAGACCATGACAAAACATGCAATTAGACCATGATTATTGTTGAGATGTCAAGCTCAACACAAGCTAAAAATCATGACGTTCGTGGGTAACCCACTTATGACATGCCTGGGTGACTGTTCCATCTTTGCACCACTGGCGCGTTGTCGTGCCATGGCACGTCTATGGTGTGAAACCGTGCATGTGAGGCCATCAAATACACATCCAGATGCATGAGGTTATGTGCCATGACGAGTCATTATATGATGCCATGTACATATGTTCATATTGTAAATGAGGTTCAATAAGACAAGCTGAGGCTGAGCCAGATCTAGGAGTCTCTGTATATGAGTGTGGAGGGTGATGGTTCTGCTGTTACTCAGAGCCCATGGGTAAGTTAGAAACATCCAGTTATATATGATGGTATGAGTGGCACGCCAAAGGGATAAGTTAATGATGTTAATGGCTTCCCATGTGCATAATGTGTGGTAGCTTTTAAATGGTATCGATTGGGTCAAATCAGTGAATACCTCTTATGGAATGCAAACATGAGGGCATCCCAATGCACAAAGGAATGTATTTATGAAGACATGGGAAAATACTTGAATGAACAATTGGGGAGTCTATAAAACACATGGCCAATATGATGATTTATACACTACGGAGGCATCAAGAATAATAGAGATTCAATGGACATTACAGTGCCGAAGAATTTATTGAATGCCGGGGAATAAAAATTAAATGAAGTGCCTTGCATTGAGAACTTTACCTTAATGCTAAGGTTAGAAGTAACACACTAAGGGTGGCAGCGTACGTGGAAAGAAAATACATAAGAAATGTATATCTTTTATTTGGAATTTTCTAGATAGTATGGAAGGGAAATGCGAGCGCAGCTTTTGTAATTGGAAATTTCCGCATGGATAGCTGCAAAAGGTGGTGGGGGGGCGCCGAATTCTCCGCGGGAAAAAGAGAAAAAACCAGAGGCGGACGGCGGCGAAGTTCAGTGAGAAAAAAAAATCTCTGCAGAAAAGAGGAACAGCGTCCAATCGACCAGTGTTTTTAATTTCAAGAATACACACACTGTTTGTGCCTTGTAGGTGTTAGATTTGGAGGAAATCTTGAGTATTATAAAGGGAGATACTCTTCATTTTTTTTCTTGATGACCTTCATCGAACAGTCGACAGCCTGCAGCTTGCGATTAGTGAAACAAATGAAGAGATACACGCATGTAAACCATCAGTTAAGTGATTTTTTTTTATTTTCTTTAAAAATACTCTCACTCTATACGATTTGAGAGAATCGTATATCCCATATATCAAAAAGAATTTGGAAATGAATAGAAGGACTTTGGGAAAAAGCTAAAGAATTTGGAGCTCGGAGATTTGTGAAAAATACATTGAAGTCGAGGGTAATTGGCCTTACTTTCTACTCAAATGAATTTTGGAAATTACGAGTATGTTAAAGCTATGCCAAATGCTATCTTTTGCTTGTGAGATGTTAGAATATTAAGGCAGGTTTTCAGGTGAAAAAGAGCATCTTGATATAATGGTTTTGATGGCACTGGATGTAAAGGATGTAACTGGTCACATGTATATTGGAAAAATTTGAAGGCCTTGTTATGCCTACATGTGAATGGTTCAAAGGATTTCGAGAAAGAAGTCAGTGAGTAAAGGAACAAACACTTGGTATGAAATTTTGTGCAATCATCAGGATGAATTCAAGGATGTATTGAGGTAAATCGACACATGTAATTGTCATTGGAAATAGTGATGTTCAATACTCCTTGGGAAATTTTGTGCGTGAATTTCCTTGTTAGATTTGACATTCACTCTCACAGCTAGAAGTCTCGTACTTTCCTGGCTGTACCGTACACGTCACGACAACTTTGGTGAACCCGACGTGAAACTGCTGGGGTGAGAGTGTGGTGAAATATATAGGGAAGCTATGGCTGAGAATTCTGAGGGTCAGGGGGTTCATTTTGACCCCGGAGTTATGCAGATGTTTCAGATGTTTACCATGTACATGCAACAACAACAAGCTGCTGAAAGAGGACAAATTTCCACGACCAAAGCATTACAATCAATTGTGAAAAAGATGGATCAATTTGATGGGAAGGACATTACAAATACCTGCGCAATTATATAAAGGAGATGGAGCTAAACAGGGTGACTGAGGAGGACATGGTTCGAAGTTTCGAGCTGGTATGTGTTCCTGAAATAAGAGAGCGCATAAAAGGATTGCAGACAGCACAGGGTGGCAGAAGTTGGGAAGAGTTCAAGCTTGCTTTAAAGGATGAATATTTTATGGAGGATTCTGAGCGAGTGACCAAACGAACTTTCTTGGAATGGGTCACAAAATCTAAGATGGGAATTTCTGCCACAGAATTGCTAAGAGAGTTTGAGAAGCGTTATGCCCAGTTGTCAAGGATAGAGCGTGCAACTTTGGATAGAGAAAAAACAGAGCTCTTCTTACAAGCAGCTGGGAAAGATCTCCAGGAGAAATTGGAAATCCTCCTTGAGGATAAGGATACAGAGCAGGGATTAAAGAGTGATTGGAATGATGTTGAGGATGCAGTCACTATGTTAGCAAAGCGGCAGCGGAGGAGGGATAAAATGGTGATGGGCTCTGCACCCCCCATAGCTGCTGTTACCCCTGAGAATCTACCCAAACCAGCTGCTACAATTCCCAAGGTAGATGGGCCAATGGATGAGCTTATCAAGGGTATGCGTGACTTAAAATTGAAGATGTCCAGGATTGAAGAAAAAGGTTTACCATTGGGGCAGGCTTCTATGCAAAGGCCTCAAAGCAAAGAAGGGTTTACATATAGATGCATATGGTGTGATGACCCAGAACATGCAAAGAAGGATTGTGCTAGCTATAAAGAAGCTCTTAAAAATCAACTTGTGTTTTTCAAAGATGGGAAAATCCATCTTACAGAGACTGGTCTTCCATTGAGTACAAACTTTGGGAAAGGAGGGATGAAAAAGCTGGTAGAGGATATGGCTGCTAGTCATGCCATTTCTATGGTTGAGGCAGCAACCTATGGATTAAAGGTTGGTCAACTAAAGCAGGGATTTGAGAATGATGAGGATTATGAGAATGAGGATTTTTGGCCATCAACAATGGAATTAATTGCGTCAAAGAAAGTGTCAAAGCAAGCTTTGCATGAGGCAGGTGATTGTATACGTCTTGAGACTGGCTGGGAGGAGCCTGTGGATTCTTTATCCATTCATGCCTATATTGCCAAATGCCAAAATAATGAGGCACAGGTAGAGGAGAAGCGTAAAAGGGAAAATGAGGAAGGAGGGCCATCAAAAAGAGTTACACGTGGAAGTGAAAAGAAGGATCCTGGGCCATCACATATGCCTCCACAGCATAGCAGACCTCCACAGGATGTTTCAATGGAAGAAGTGCCAGCAAAAATGAAGGAGAAGGGTAAAGGGAAAAGTCCACTCTACAAGCTTCAATCTGATATTGAAGTTGCAACAGATCTCAAAAAGGTACTTGAAGAAAGGATTCTAAACAGCAGGGTGGAATTCACACTAGGGGAAGTCTTGGGGATTGCAAAGAAAGAATTTCATGATGAGATAATTGATATTATACGAAGAAAAAGGCAGTCCATAATTGATTCTATTCCATCACAAGGGGAGGCAAGCACTTCCAAGACTCATGGAGTACAGGTACAGAAAAAGGAAGAGAGAGAAAATGTGGTGGAATGTAATCACTCTGCTGATGGGGCACGACAAGTGCGCTTTGTGGAAGAGGATGATGAAAAAGAAGTTCTTACAAAGAGTCATTACTCCAGGAGCCATTGGGCAAGAGCAACCACTGAAACCCTTGTCAAGATAGGTGATTTGGAAGAGCCATATGTCGCTCTAATTGATCATGGGTCTGAAATAAATCTTATGGCTAAAAATCTCTACAACAAATGTAAGTGGCCAATGGATGTGGATCATGGGTGGATGATTAAAGCAGCTAATAACTCATCTGGAGAGCTTTATGCAGCATGTCCAAATGTAAGGGTAACTATAGGGGATGTGAAGGATGATCAGAATTTCTTTGTTCAAGAGATGTCATCGTATCCCCTTATCCTTGGGCAACCCTACATTACAGCTGTAAGGATGGAAACAAAGGTTTTGGATGATGGTTCAGCATATGCAAGAATAAGGAGTAAAGATGGCAAAAAAGCTGTTCAGTTTTTGACAGTTTGCATTAATCATGAAAGGAATCGTGAGTCTCTTCGAGCACAGTCACTCCCAAAGATAAACAGAGAGTTCATGAATTACAGGGAGACGAGGGATTTTGGCCAGGTGCCATTGTAAAGCGGATTCCAATGGTACAAGGGGAAATGAGTTCTCGCAGGACTCAATCAATGTAAATAGCTTTTCAGTAAATTTTCAGGGATTCTCCAGCTATGGGTCACTGGTTTTTGTAAAAAGCAAGGATTTGAAGCATGGCATGCGAAAACATATACAAAATGAACAAAAAAGTTTTGAGCAGTGTGGTCTTCTAGAGAAGAATGAGTTTATTTCAGGGGTGCTTGATGAGGTGTCATTTGTAGATACTATGGATGTGCTTTTTGATATGGGAAGAGCATGCTTACAGGGTGGAAATGAAAGGATAGAGGTGTCATCTGTGGAGATGTATGATATAATCCAGGAATTTGAGGGGGTGGAATGTAAAAACATGAATTGTGAGATGGATGCTCATGTTGATACAAAGTACAAAACGGTTGCAAAGAAGGTGAAACCAGTTGCCTTGCCCTTGCCACCAGGAAGCAAGGAGAAGATAGATGAAGCTTCTATGCAACCAAATCTTAGAGATCCGAAGAAAATTGGGCATAAATTTACTCAAGAAACTCTAAAAGAGCTGAAGATTGGTGAGAAGGATTTTCTGTTGCCAGTTGAAAGGGAATGCTTTGAGGAGATGCTTGTAAAACATGGGAAAGCCTTTGCTTTTCAGCCGCATGAGATAGGCTGTGTTGATCCAAGTGTAACAGCACCAATGGTGATCTTTACTGTTCCACATGTGCCCTGGAACCTGCGGCCAATTCCAGTACCAAAGGCTCTCTTGCCAAAGTTGATGGAATTACTAAAGGAAAAGATCAGGATGGGAATCTTGGAGCCTTCATGTGCCCCATATTCCAACAGATGGTTTACTGTACCAAAGAAAAATGGGACGTTGCGCTTTATTCAAGACATGCAACCTGTAAACAAAGTCACAATCAGGAATGTGGAAGCAGGTCCAATTGTGGATGCGTTTGCAGAAGCATTTGCAGGGAAAGCTATATACTCTATGGGTGATCTGTATTCGGGATATGATCAGTTCCAGCTAGATATACAAAGCAGGGACTTGACTACAATGAGAACTCCTTTGGGATTAGTAAGGATGTGTACCTTACCACAGGGAGCCACCAACTCAGTGGCACATATGATGAATGGAATCAATAAAGTCTTACGAGACTTCATACCACAAAAAACTATGCCATTTTTGGATGATGTGCCAATAAAGGGCTGTGATGAGAAAGACAAAGATGAGGATTTGGATTCAAAAGGGTGCCGCAAGTTTGTGGCAAATCATATAAAGGATTGTGACATGATTCTATCCAGGCTTGAAGAAGTGAATCTTACTTTATCTGGGCTGAAATAAGTGTTTGGGGTTGGTGAAGTGCTAATAGTGGGACATCTTTGTAGTACTAGTGGACGCCGTCCTTGTCCAGCCAAGATAGATGCAATACAAAGAATGAAGGAAACATGCATTAATGTTACATAGCTGAGGAGATTTCTTGGAGCATGTGTCTTTTATGTTATTTGGATCCCACATTATGCACATGTAGCAGATCCTCTTTATCAACTTTTGAGGAAAAATCAAAAATTTTTGTGGAGTGCAGTACATATTAAAGCTATGCGGAAGCTGAAATATTTGCTCCAATCATCACCCATTTTGAGAAAGGCAGATTATGAGTGTGGCAGGCCTGTGATTGTTACAGTTGATACTAGTCCTACTGGGATAGGATGGGCAGTAGGGCAAGATGATGAGGATGATCATAGGTATGTAATTAGATTTGGAGCAAAGGTGTTAAGCTTTCTGCAACGAAAGTATCCACAGATCAAGAGAGAGTTATGGGGGATAGTCACTGCTCTAAAATGTGAAAAAGAATATCTTATTGGGGCATCTGTACTTGTGGAAACTGATTGCTTGCCACTTCTTGGGATGATAGCAAGTTGTACCACTCCAGATATTGCTATGCTTAGGTGGATTGCTTATATCAAGTCACTAAATCCTGAGTTTGAGCATATTGCGGGAAAAGATAATCCAGTTGCAGATATGCTATCAAGAGCCAGGTATGAAGATGAGAAAGAAATGATTAGTGACATTGATGATGTGGGTACAAAATTCTATACTACAGCATATGCAAAAGGGGATCATATTTGCCTATCAAATGCACTTGAGTCTTTTATTGAGGAAATATATGAAGGGGATTGGTTGCTTATTGGTCAATATTTGAGTACTCTGACAAGGCAAGAAAATTGGTCTGACTCAGAATTTAAGAGAATCCGCAGAAGAGCATATGGTTATTTCCTAAAGGATGGGTATCTCTGGAAGCATCCTAAGCAGAGGAATGCTATGCCACAGAGAGTCATATGTGATAAAGAGACTCAAGGAAAGCTTGTGAAAGAATTCCATGAGAGTCTCTGGGCTGGACATAGAAGTGTGTGGGCCACCTTTACCAAAATAAAGGAAAAATATTGGTGGAAAGGAATGTACAAGGATATTTCCCAATATGTGGAAACATGCATGGTATGCCAAATGTACTCAAATGTGCGGCATCGTGATGGCTTGCAACCAACCTACCCACCTGCTATGCACTACAAATGGGTAGTGGATCTAGTTACAATGCCTTTGGGAATTTGGCAGATGCGGTACATTGCACTTGCAAGAGAAGATTTGACAAATCAGGTAGAAGGGCGTGCTCTTAGAACAAAGAGTACAGAAACAGTATGCAAATTTCTCTTGGAAGATGTGATCTGCCGGTATGGTTGTGTTGGGAAGATAACAGCTGATAGGGGTGAGCTAGATGTTGAAGAAGCAAGGGAATTCTTCTCTAGAATTGGTATCAAACTGTCCCTAACATGTGCCTACAATCCTGAGGGCAATGGGAAAAGTGAGCGAGGACATCCTCCAATCATTAAAGCTTTGGCTAAGGCATGCAGAGAAAGAATGCGAGAGTGGCCAAAGCTGCTACCATATGCCTTGTGGGCTGACCGTACAACTCATAGCTCAGTGACAGGATACATGCCTGCAGAATTGATGTATGGTCAGAAGCCAGTGATGCCAGTTGAAGAAGTAATTCTAACTTGGAATGTATTGCCCTGGGTGGAAGGATTGAGCAGAGATGACCTCCTTGCATTGCGAATAAGACAGTTGGAGAGGAGGCCTGAAGATGTAGAGCATGCTAAAGCTCGCTTGAAAGATGCAAGGCTGAAAAATAAAGAAAGATTTGATAGTAGACACAGACTCCGGCCAAAACCTATTGAAGAAGGTGATTGGGTTCTAATGTATGATAGTAGCCTTGACAACCAATTCACTGTTCAAAGAAAATTTGCAAAAAGATGGTTTGGCCCTTACATTGTCAAGCATGTGCATGGAAATGCCACGTATACTTTGTGTGAGCTTGATGGAACAGAAATAAAGAATCTTGTGGCAGGCAAAAGGGTCAAGATATTTAAAAGAAGGCATGATAGTGATCCTTTTGATTCACAGGAGACTCAGGATGAGAGGCTTGACAGTGATAGTATGGATATGGTTGAAGAGGAAGAGGATGATCTTCCTGACAATGCAGAAGATGAAGACAACATCCAGCTATATGTAGATCTTGATGATGATTTGGCACATACCAGAGGATGTGCAGGTTTAGAGGGGGTGGATGTCGTGCCATGGCACGTCTATGGTGTGAAACCGTGCATGTGAGGCCATCAAATACACATCCAGATGCATGAGGTTATGTGCCATGACGAGTCATTATATGATGCCATGTACATATGTTCATATTGTAAATGAGGTTCAATAAGACAAGCTAAGGCTGAGCCAGATCTAGGAGTCTCTGTATATGAGTGTGGAGGGTGATGGTTCTGCTGTTACTCAGAGCCCATGGGTAAGTTAGAAACATCCAGTTATATATGATGGTATGAGTGGCACGCCAAAGGGATAAGTTAATGATGTTAATGGCTTCCCATGTGCATAATGTGTGGTAGCTTTTAAATGGTATCGATTGGGTCAAATCAGTGAATACCTCTTATGGAATGCAAACATGAGGGCATCCCAATACACAAAGGAATGTATTTATGAAGACATGGGAAAATACTTGAATGAACAATTGGGGAGTCTATAAAACACATGGCCAATATGATGATTTATACACTACGGAGGCATCAAGAATAATAGAGATTCAATGGACATTACAGTGCCGAAGAATTTATTGAATGCCGGGGAATAAAAATTAAATGAAGTGCCTTGCATTGAGAACTTTACCTTAATGCTAAGGTTAGAAGTAACACACTAAGGGTGGCAGCGTACGTGGAAAGAAAATACATAAGAAATGTATATCTTTTATTTGGAATTTTCTAGATAGTATGGAAGGGAAATGCGAGCGCAGCTTTTGTAATTGGAAATTTCCGCATGGATAGCTGCAAAAGGTGGTGGGGGGGCGCCGAATTCTCCGCGGGAAAAAGAGAAAAAACCAGAGGCGGACGGCGGCGAAGTTCAGTGAGAAAAAAAAATCTCTGCAGAAAAGAGGAACAGCGTCCAATCGACCAGTGTTTTTAATTTCAAGAATACACACACTGTTTGTGCCTTGTAGGTGTTAGATTTGGAGGAAATCTTGAGTATTATAAAGGGAGATACTCTTCATTTTTTTTCTTGATGACCTTCATCGAACAGTCGACAGCCTGCAGCTTGCGATTAGTGAAACAAATGAAGAGATACACGCATGTAAACCATCAGTTAAGTGATTTTTTTTTATTTTCTTTAAAAATACTCTCACTCTATACGATTTGAGAGAATCGTATATCCCATATATCAAAAAGAATTTGGAAATGAATAGAAGGACTTTGGGAAAAAGCTAAAGAATTTGGAGCTCGGAGATTTGTGAAAAATACATTGAAGTCGAGGGTAATTGGCCTTACTTTCTACTCAAATGAATTTTGGAAATTACGAGTATGTTAAAGCTATGCCAAATGCTATCTTTTGCTTGTGAGATGTTAGAATATTAAGGCAGGTTTTCAGGTGAAAAAGAGCATCTTGATATAATGGTTTTGATGGCACTGGATGTAAAGGATGTAACTGGTCACATGTATATTGGAAAAATTTGAAGGCCTTGTTATGCCTACATGTGAATGGTTCAAAGGATTTCGAGAAAGAAGTCAGTGAGTAAAGGAACAAACACTTGGTATGAAATTTTGTGCAATCATCAGGATGAATTCAAGGATGTATTGAGGTAAATCGACACATGTAATTGTCATTGGAAATAGTGATGTTCAATACTCCTTGGGAAATTTTGTGCGTGAATTTCCTTGTTAGATTTGACATTCACTCTCACAGCTAGAAGTCTCGTACTTTCCTGGCTGTACCGTACACGTCACGACAGCGTTTGGTAGTTGACACGATGGATCTTTACCAGTGATTCTATAGCTGGACTACACCTACCTATTCCAACCGAGTTATGGCATACTTATCTTGCCAATTCACTTACTTAGCATGTTCACATTCTGGACTGCTTGTTCATAATACTCTAGTGCTTATGCTGGCTTTTACTTATCTTTTGTAGACCTCTTTTGAGAGCAACAAGTAGAAGATTATTTTAGCCTTCCATTTCTATGTGCCTTCTTCATTGCTTTGTGAGTGTGTGTGTGCTTGTAAGAGCTCAAGCTGTTTCTCCTCCCCAATCTTTTCATGGTATCACAGCCTAGTTCACGCTAATGAGCTGAGTGGCAAAGCAAAGGAAACTACGAAGGCAAAGAAAGCAGTACATGGGTAAGAGTATCATCATATCTTCCCCTTCTTATTTTGGTACAATACCCTTGGGTAGCCCTAGGAGGTACACGTCTTGAATTGAGGAGTTGTCTTCACGCAAGTGCAAAGATATGTGTATTGTGTATAGTACTCTATACAACAATTTTACGATCAAAAGTGTGTTTTGATCTCTGTTTGGCCACTACAAGGTGTTTTCGAGCACTTTTGGGAAGTTCTAGTTTGGAACTGTCTCTGTCCGAACTCTCGTTATATTGTAGTGTGCATTTTGGGTGTTTAAACAATGATTTCACATGTATTATTGATTGTAGGTATATGTATGCATACTCTAATCCCATGTTGTAGCATACAAATTATGTAGAAGTACCATTACAGGAGTTACAATAGATATTGTTGTGTTGCAGGTTGCATATAAAAATTATCTATTTGTAGGTTTCTAGGTGTTGCAAGTAAAGATGTCTGACAACATCAACCAAATTATCAGTGTGAAAAAGAACAATTTTTATGGATGGAAGTTCAGATGACCAATTTCCTGATAGGAAAAAGATTTTGGGACTATGTTGAAGGAGATAATGAGGAGCCTCTAGAATTTCTTGAAGAGAACACTGCTCTAGCAAAAATAAAGGCATTCAAATATTGGAACCGGGGTGCAAGGAAAGTCATGTATTGGATTTCAATGTGTAAAGACACTATGATAGGGCATATATAGGATGCAAACACTCCAGCAGTTTGCATGGCAAAACCTGATGAAAATGTTCCAGATAAACAAGGACACCAAGGACAGATCTAGGACCATGCAAGTCAGGTAGAGTCAAAAACCATGTTCAAATATTGGCGTATGATAGCTATGTAACATTATGCATACATGGTAAAGGTTGTATATAGGAGGTTGAACCTTCATGCTTTGAGGATACTGTTGGGCATGTACATTGGGACAAATCCATGGATGAAGAAATGGTTGCATTAGATTAAGACACGGGAATTGATGCCTTTGTCTAAGGGTAAAAAGGCTATTGGATGGAAGTGGATCTACAAAGTGAAGCACAACTCCGATGGAAGCATTAGCAGGTACAAGACAAGATTGGTTGTTAAAGGTAATGCTCAGACCTATAACATTGATTAGTCAAAGATAATGCTCAGACCTATAACATTTAGCTCTGCTGCCAAGATGGCCAAGATGGAAACCGTGAGAGCTATTATTGTAGTGGGTGGCTGCATAAAAAGGTCGGGTTTTGTAGACGGCAACAACCATGAGAGCTATTATTGCAGTGGGTTTCTTCATTAAAAGATTGGGTTTTGTATCAGATAGATGTAAAGAATGCGTTCTTGCATGGTGAGTTGCAACAAGAAGAATATTTGGGCCAGCCACCTAGTTTTGTATTAGATAGATGTAAAGAATGCGTTCTTGCATGGTGAGTTGCAACAAGAAGAAGAATATTTGGGCCAGCCACCTAGTTATGAGGATTTGTGTCACCTAGATTATATGTGCAGGCTATGTAAAGCCTTGTATGGCTTGAAGCAAGCATCGAGAGCATGGCATGATAAGATTGCACAATATCTTATCACCATTGGCTTTCATATGGCAGATTTTGATAATTCACTCTATGTGCAAAAGAGTGATAAGGGGACTTTGGTCAATCACCATATATATGCGGATGACTTTATTGTTGTGGGGGTGATAATGAAAAGAAAGTTAAGAATGTAAAGGGTCTCCTCAAGAAGAAGTTTGACATGGAGGATTTGGGTAAGCTAAGATACTTTCTTGGAATTGAGGTCATTAGGATTTCTAAGGGCATATGGTTGTCATAGACACAATATACATTAGACATGTTGTCCAAGTATGGTATGGCTGGCTGTAAGCTCATTTCTGTATCATTGGATCAAAATGGCAAGCTGAGTGCAAACACAGGTGAGATTTTGGAGAATGCCACTATGTAGAGGAACAAAGTGGGTAGCTTGATCTATATGATAATCACCAAAAGGCCAAACATGAACTACAAGTTGGGTTGTTGGAGAGCTAGTTTCTGCAGGTTCCTCGAAAGCCTCATTTGGATAGTGTGAGGCGCACACTACACTATGTGAGGTCCACAATGGATTATGGCCTCTTCTATGAAGTTGGTATACAGTTGCAAGTGTATGGATACATTAATGCCAATTGGGCTGATAGCATCTTAGACAAAGGATCTACTAACGGGTTTATGTTTTCCTTTGGGAGTGGTGTTGTTACATAGAGCAGCAAGAATAGTTGCCTTGTCGAGTAAAGAGGCAGAGTACAAAGGTATTATAATGGCAGTATGTGAGGTAGCTTGGTTACGTAAGTCACTTGGAGATTTGAGGCTGCATGTGGATAGGCAAGTTGCCATCTATTGCGACAACTTTAGTAGCATTCAATTGGCCAAGAACCCAATGTCTCATGCATGGACAAAACACATAGAGGTCCATGCATGTGGATAAGCAAGTTGCCATCTATAGTGACAACCTTAGTAGCATTTAGTTGGCCAAGAACCTAGTGTCTCATGCATGGACCAAACACATAGAGGTCCATTATCACTCTATAGAGATAAGGTCTTGGCAAAGATGTTGATTTTGTGTACATCAGCATAGAGGAGCAGGTAGTTGGCATTTTCACCAAGGCCTTGGTGGGAGCAGAGAAGCTTTGCCGATTTCACACAATGCTTAGAGTCTAATTCTCAACTTTGGAGAGACTTATCCAACTAGATGAATGGAAATTTAAGAGCCCACATAGTTGAACCTGAACCTAAAGAGGAGGAGAGAACAAGTCGTGCCATAGTGAGCGCTCTCCTCGTATACCCAAGACAAAAGGACTACCAAAAGCGCCCATGAACAAGTTGGGGTACTACTTTGAAAGAAATGAAATGAACATCGTACTACCCATCATTTATAAAGGAACGTCGATCTATCTTGGTGGATGGTGGTGCTAGTGTCAACATAATCACCAAGGATTGTTGGGAAGCCTAGGGAAGTCTCCCACTCGTAGGCACAAGAAGCCTCGTGGTGGTCAAGCTTGTTGACGGTAACACGGCTAAATTCTTAGGCATACTTTAGGATAAAAAGATTAAGACCTTCAAGAGCTAAGCTTCCACCACACATTTGTGGTAATGGATTTTCATAGGGTCATACGCAATGATCCTCGAAAGGCCTTTCATATAAGAGAGATGCAAGGCTAACCAAGGAAAGTATGATGCTCATGCAAGGAACTGGCAACAGTCACCGTTTGGAACCCTCCACATCTGGGTACCAAGATCAAAGAAAATCGTGCCCTAGACCCCTCTCAAACATACCCTCGAACGTCAAATCTAGCCTTTGCACCACGTGCACACACATTTACATCTCATGCACACACATTTGCACATGCACACACATTTACATCTCATGCACACACATTTGCACATGCGTGCACCCATTCATACTTACATCACATTTTCACCCATGCACATGCACACACCACTGCATTCACACACATTTGCCTATGGATGTGCACCCACATCTACATCCGCACGAATATGCACACGCATCTGTGTGTACACATTCACTTACACTCGCACGTCAAAGCATGTGGCCACATCTCACCATGTACTCCACACACTTACATGCACGTGCATGTGCACATACACCCCCGCGTGCACACACATTTTCACCTACACATGTACCTCACATGTCGCACATGCATATTTGTCATGCGCACACACGCACACTCTATGTATGCACCCACCACATTCACACTTACATGTGCACATGTACACTCACATCCCATTTGCATGTGCACACACCTTTACACAATTTCCCGTTCACTTATATTCACGCCTTCACATACATTGCACGTACACATGCATACTTATATTCACATACACGCATGCCCATCCATACCCACATAGCCAACCCGTGTGTGCACGCACTCTTATACATTTGCACATGCATTACACATTCCCACACACCCCATCTGCATGCATATCTGCACCTCCACCCACGTGCACACACATTTGCACTTGCACGTGCACCTACCCCTTTGTATTCACACTCGCACATATACTCCACCTTCACATGTTTGCACATGCACGTGCACGCACCTATGCGTGTACCCCACCCATTCCCCACATTCATGCATTTACATACGCACACATGCACTACACCCATTTATATGCATACCCATCCATTCGTACACACATTTTTCCCACACCCCCATTTGCATCATGTGTGCACCTATTTACACACTCATCCACGTATGCGCACATCACATGTGCACCTACACCCCTCGCCCCTTACACATTCACATCCACGTGCACGTGCAGTTACACATCCACACATACACTTCACATTTGCATATGCATGCGGGTTCCCACTTATCCTACACACACGTATACACCCCATTGTTCACACACTCGCCTATGCACACACCCATATGCACCTTGCACATGCACACATCTGCACACCTCCCATGCACCCCATGCACCCCCATTCTCACACTTCACATGCGCATGTCGCGTGTGCACATCACCATGCGTGCACCACATCCCCAAAAGGGCCCACCCACATGTCCACACCCTCTTACCTTTTCCCATGCAATTTTGGTGGACACTCACATCTACACCTACACATTCGCTCACACACACACACGTTCATATGCATGTGTGCACGTCACCCATGCACGCACACATCGTACATTTATACCCACATGTGCATGCACCCCATGTGCTCAAGCACACACACATTCACACCATTCATGAGTGTACTTAAAGAATGTACTGGTTTGGGTAGTCACTATCAAATTCTTTAAGTAGGAAGATGCTCCATATATATAATAGTAGAGATCAACTGTGCGTGCACCACACCCCCATAAGGCCCCACCCTCACGTCCACACCCTCTTACCTTTTCCCATGCAATTTTGGTGGACACTCCATATCTACACCTACATGTTGTTTGCGGAGACCTTACAAAGATTTATTTTTATTTTCAAACTCATGATTTACTACTTGTTAAGGGAGCTCTATCCTTTTATTTACATCTCACCACTCTTACCAACGGTGCCTTTTTCTTTATATATGCAACCAAAACAAGAATGTTGATCTTGACCTCAAAAAAAAAAATCAACAATGTTTGTGAAAACTTTTCTTGATCTTTTCATCGTTTCTCGAGATTGTTGCACTCAAAACTCTTGCTTCAAAAAAAACATATTTGGGATACTTGATGTCATTATCCGAAACATATTTTGGTTATAATAAAGATATTCAAGATGCAATTACTTCATCCTATAGCACAAAGAATAATACATTGCATAGCACATAATGAAGAAAGTATTCAAAAATCCAAAAATCATGCACTCGGATTTAACATTTATAATCACACGAAAAGCATTGTTAGAATTTACAGCAATCTAGCACTCACCCACTCCTACACATATTTTTTGTCACCCCTCCATCCCCCCTTTTAATGGTACGCAATTAAATGCTAGAATCTAGAAAAGTTCTTACATGCCATATATGTTTGGTGAGATTCGAGCAAAAATTCCAACCTCTCTCCACTTTGTCCATCAAATAATACATATTAGTACTCAACCTGTACGTTGTTGCGACATGTAAAAGACATTAAGAAGCAAAACGCAAGAATGGAAGCCGGAATACAAAGGGTCAATCGGAATACAAAGAGTGAATCGAAGAGATTTTTTCCAATTGGAATACAAAGAGTCAATCGAAGAGATCTTTTCCTCTTATTTTTTAGAAATCCATGCTCCATATATCTACCAGTAGAGATTAACTACTGCTCAGTTTATTGGCCAATGCAGATCAATCTATCCTGCTAATAAAGATCAACTAGTGACTGCCTTGTAGCTACGCGGCTGGCATCCGCTTTGGCGGGAGCTTACAGAGGATAAAAAGGACCAGTCCTGATGGCAAAATCTCCACAACCTGCACAACAAACAAGAACAAATTCTCTCTCTCTCTCTCTCTCTCTATTCTTCTAGGCTTCTGCTCACCCTCACGCTCACGCTCACGCTCACGCTCATGAGAGGGTATGCAACTTTGGCTCAATTGGAGCGACAGTGCGTCCAGGCTCTCTTTCAGGAGCCTAGGACTAAGGGGTGGCTTCTTGACACACTAGTGACACATGTTGTGATGTATGAGGCATCTACACCTTCGACAGAGACAGGCTCCCTCGGCTGGCACTTGTGTCGTCTATGTGACTAACCAAGACAGTAGAGATTTGACAGGGTTACAAAGTAGTTCTCTCTCACATGGGCTGCATATGGATCACCTATCCCCATTCCGCTACAATTTGGATGCACCGCTAGTACCTCTCACCCACCAGGACATTAACTGGCTTATCCTAGCTGACCTCTTCAGACCGGAGACCCATGTCACACGGCTGGATCCAGCTTCCCACGGAGATGCAGTTTTATAGAGGGACCACTTTATGACGCTTACAGAGGATGTCTTTACTCAGAAGCCTGGCTATCTTTACAGCCATATGTCCCATCCCAAGAGGCCAGATTAAAGTCTCATCACATCATCCAAGGGCACGCCGCACTACCAGAGAGAATAGGATCAGCCAATTCTGTTCACTAGAAGTTCAGACAGAGAAGCCCCCCCCCCCCCAACACGCGTGTGCACATGTTTGTGCATGTGCAGCTGCTCCCACTTCTGTGGGAATGATAAAACAAGATTACATGAGCAAATATGGATCAAAAATTGCAAATGTTAACCTGTCAACAGGAAGAATTTAGAAAAATGATGCTTCCTTACCATGTAGTAAACCAAATTTTGAAGGGTATGATTGAATGTTGATAATGCAACGTGAAAGTTCACATATACCCAATATCACCCTAAAACCAAACAGAATCCCAATACATTTGAAAAAAACCACCTCAAGCTAACTCGCTCTCTTAAACCCCTTACCACAACATTCTGGATGATAAAACAGGTGAAGCATATGGCTGTCATAAATCCTACTTGCCAAAAAGCCCAAGATCACCATCAATCAACAGACCACCCACAAGCTTTTCATTCATTTTTTTTTTCCGTTTTTCTTGAGTAGATCCTTCTATAGTAACAACTTGAGTGCCCATTCGAAGGGGGCTTGGTCTCCCACCCGGAAGGCGTACAATTATCGGCTGCAATCATCCAGCATCAATGCCCCTGCAAGTTAGAATGGATGTATACAAGCATCCATGTCCCTCTGCCTTGTTCAAGGTGTTCCAAACACGATGACAACAGCTGGCTTTTCAGTCTTCTCCAAGTAAATGTTGAGCTGATGTAGCTCGTCGACAAAGGTCACTTATGGTTTCCAGCACTCATTTGGTGCTCATCATCTTTTATGTATTTTGGATGAAGAGACTTGTAGCTGCAACTCCACAACAAACAGCTTCCAAGTGACTGTGATTTCACCCTCATCACAGCTCAAAATATAACTCAGAATGTATATTCGAACCACCTCACTTAAAAGGAAGCCATACAAAATATCTGCAGGAGGCAAGCATCTAAGTGCTGTGATCACAAATAGAAGCAAATCGAGTGAAATAGAGCAACTCAGCCTCTTCTCACAGCAGGTCTTCTTTCTGATGTTCCACTGCCAATCGCTTCTTCGAAAGTATCTCCGTGGCCTTTGGCCTTCCACAAGAGGAAATATAAAGAGACCTAAAAAGCCCTAACTCTTGACCTGCCCCAATGAGAAAAGACTAGCCTTTATAGGCTCTTGGAAACAAATCCAACTGGCCAACTGCTGGTCGGCCAGCACTTTGGACAAACAAATCCCAATCTGCTGCCAACAAGAAGTGGAACCCCTCATATGCCTAGCCGATTGGTTCCTGGTCCCCATCCAGATACCTAACGGTGCCTTCCAAGGCTGCTACTGCCCTAAACCTAATGTTTGTCTGCTACCAAATCAGGAGTTAGCACTGGAAATCAACCATGTCCATGTGTGCACAACATGACATTGACAGGATTCCAACCTTTGACCATGGATGAGTGTCATCATCTCTTTGTCTCCTCGTGAACTCCCAAACTTGTGATCCTTCTTTCTTGGCAACCTTTTCACTGAAAACATTGCCGTGTCTCTGATTCAACTCCAGATCTGTCGTTGAGATTTATGCATTTGTTCCACTTTGTCCCCTTGCCTTCATGCCATGTCCCTAAACACTACAATGGTCTCCTTTCCAAGGTTGATCATGGCATCCATGCTCCACACCCCTTGGAACCGTTTTCCAGTCAGCCTTCCTTGGTATGCCCCAATGGTATGCCCCAAAAATGTCGCATGCACTCTTCACTGGAGTGCTATACGACACATTGGCTCTACATCAATGCAACATTTTTATAGTAGGATTACCCTCTTCAAGACCATTTTGTCATATGCCATGACCCCTTTGTGAGCCCCAGTCTAGGACATGTCAGGCACGAGCTACGTAGGTCAGTCTCCCACCCTTAGTGTAATGTAGGAAATTATGTGCATATGTAGGATGAGGACCTAGGCACATGATATGGGGAATAGACTTGGGCTTATGGGCATATATAGTCACTTACTGCAAGAAGAAGGCGCACTCATCACATGGAGTAGACAACAAGGGTGCAAGTCACCATCCTAAAATCTCATGTGGGAGAAGATCACCATGAAAGCTTGCTCAAGGCAAGGAGATAACCATATGGTCATGTAACAAAGATATCAAAAAGGTATATCATGTAACAAAGATATCAAAAAGGTATACATACTATCCACTAAGTGACTTATATAGTCACTTACTCCTACGACCTTTCACACATGGGCTGCCCATAAACCCAAGTCTATGTTCCATATTGTAACCGCTCCCTACAGGAGGCCTACAAATCGGAAGACAAAATACACATTTTTAGATCATTTAACTAATTCCAACAATGGACATTATTAACAACATTAAAACTGTAAATAACCAAGAACACTTAACACCAACACACTAGGGCCGGAAAGGGCGCCCCCCTCAATACATTTGTATTTCTTGGAGTATTTATATGTACAAGTGTTACGGGCCAATAGGCCAGATTTCTCCTCACATGGAGTGAATACAACTCAAACAATTGGGTACTTGTTGATGAAGTCTGGTGGACCAGTCGAAGAAGTCCCAAGTCACAGGCACACTCCCTTCACTGGTGGGTGCGCACCTGTCTTTCGCTAGTCTTCCGGGACCATGCACCAACAGGCACACCCGTACTAGCACAGGCAAAGGGGTACACCGCGGAGAGAACATTGCCTAGTTCTCCCAGATAAGCTTTGCTCCCAGACTCCCTAGTGTTTCTAACCTTCACTAGCTCTCAGAATTTTGAGGGCGCGGTTAGCACTACCACTCATGGAAAAACAAACCAAACTAGGAAAGTTTCCTGAGTATGGTTAGCATAAACATGCTTTGTTCCTGCTCTACACAAAACTTAAAGAAATCTTTGAGCTTAATTTAGAAAATTTTAGTTTTACACAAATAAGAAATATAAGGCACCTGGTATAGCTTGTATCAGGAGTCAATGGAAATGCATTCCTTTTACCATGCAATCACGTTCACCTGGTACAGCCATGGGTGTAGCAGGTACAACACGGGCAGCAATAGGTACAATCCCCATCCTCATGTGATAGATGGTAGTACAATGATAATCTGGCAAACCCTCCATAGACATGACTCTCTCTATGTCATCCTCTATGCAATGAGCATAGCACTTGTGAATGTCCCATGTACAAGGAGAGTCGCCATACACAGACGACGAAAACAAGAAGCATCTCCAATAGGTGTGTGTAAGGCATCACTTTAATGCACAACACTGTGATCAATACATGTCAAATCATCATGTGCATAACCATCACCACATGTGTAATATGCCCACGTGTCCAAGGTACAATCCTTAAGACCATCATAAGCATGATTCTCATCAACACTAGACTCCAATAAGATCAACACATGAAGCGGTCTCATAGAGCTCACAATTATAAACTTTCCACTCCGAGCTTGGAAAAGTATCATAAATTGGATTCACAAATGTAGTCCATGGACCATCCTTCAAAGCATCCATAGGTGAGTCCCTAGTATGGTTGTCCACACCAATCAATATATATATATATATATATATATATATATATATATATATATATATATATATATATATATATATATATATACCTAAATGAATCCAGGAGCATGCCTAAATTCACCTTTTAGGAATATGCATGTTATATACTCATGGTAGTCAACCCACAAGACTATATAACTATCAACTCCATTATGCATAGTATGGACTAGATGCTACGACATCCCCACTAACGTCATCAATGCCCAATAATGGGTGTAGAACTATGTATCAAGATATGCTCTCACACACGCACTCCACACACACACACACACACACACAAGAGCATATATTCACACAAAGCCCTTCGTATTGAGTTTCTGTCAAACCTCCGGAGATGCAGGGCAGACTCAACCATAATGAAGCCTAGCACTAAGGGAAGTAGTAAATAGAAAGAATTAGTACAACAAATAAGTAGTTGATAGGGTAAATGCACCGCTAAAGATAGAAAGAATAAGCACAATATCAACTGGTTGTCGCAACTCGGACAAAAACTTCACAATGTGAAATCTGCCTGTCCCCACAAATACGGCTGAATTATATACCTAGATAAATCCAAGAACATGTCCAAATTCACCTTTGTTATATACCCATGGTAGTCAACCCACAAGACTATATAACTATCAACTCCATTATGCATAGTATGGACTAGATACTACGACATCCCCACTAACGTCATCAGTGCCCAATAGTGGGTGTAGAACTATGTATCAATATATACTCTCACACACGCACTCCACACACACACATAAGAGAATATATTCACACAATTCATGAGTAACAACTACCATAGGCGGATCAAAAGCAAAGTCCACACTATGAGTATCATATATGTCCACATCATAAGCATCCCACAAAGTGCATACACAACTATGAGTATCATATATGTCCACATCATAAGCATCCCACAAAGTGCATACACAAAGTGCATACACAACTATCCAATCTCTTGTGAACATAGGCATCCATCTCTTCTCCAAAGTTATTATACCCATGGATACATGCATCAATAGAAGGTGTAATGCCCAAAGCAAAACCACCCACCTCCATAACACATATGGACTCCATCATCTCATGCATATCGATATCTCTTGAGGATGATGTTGCGTGATGAGTGGTGATCAATGCAAGGATGCAACACAAAGATGCAAGTAGGAAAACAAGAGACTTGACATTCTTATTTAGGGCTCTTGTAAAAAGTTCCAAGTTGTAGGTGAGTGTGGGAGTGGGCTTGAGAATAATCCCACATGGGAAGTTTTGGGAGTTTTAGGAGTTTTAGTATAAAAAGTGGCTCATTTGAGAGCTTATGGACACATTGGGCTAAACTTATGCTTGAGCTCTCTTGAGACTAGCTATCCCTCTTGTTCATAGAGGTGCAAGCTCTTCTCTCTTCCCATCTACACTATTGTATGAGCAATGCTCTTCTAATTCAATGCAATGAGATGATGTTTTTCTCTCTTCTCATCTTTATTTTCTAGTGTGCATGCTTCTTTGTTGATGCTTGTGGATTCTCTATTAGGCTTTGTGTGGTAGTGGATTCAAGCTTAAGCTTCTCCATAGCTTGTAGCTTATCCATGGACAAGGCATTGCTTGAGTAGTGAATGAGAATGCATGTTTATTTCAAGTTCCATTAAGCTTCAAGGTTTGTGTGCATGCTAGGGAAGTAAGTGCTTGAGAATGAAGTATGCTTTGAGCTTGTGTATGCACTAGCTTAGCTTTCTTCTTGTATTGGATGCATGAATGAGTGGGATGATGAGTGAATGAGTTATGGCAAGATTGAGCTTGTGTGTGTAAAGTCTATGTCAAGGTAGTGGTGTTCATAGCATTCTCTCCCATTTGTGGATAAGCTTCCGTGCACCGGTACAGGTTGAATCCCTAGCTCTGAAAGGGATGCAAATCCCATTGGATTGATCTACACACGGATCATGCTACTCTTGCTCTACAAGTGTAGAGAGTCTTCCGTCTCTCCATTGGCGCCGCTGCCGGGGAGAAGACTCAAAACCAGTTGAGAAGCTTGCATTACTACCACTAATTCTTTTTGTGTTTAGGTTTAGGGTTAGCACGAGTGTGGAATCTCGGAGCTAGTGATTAGAAGAGAAAAAGAAGATCACAAAGAGAGAGGAGGGGCTGGATAAGGCCGCAGGGGGTTTTTTCTTTTTTTGTTTTATTTTTTTCTTAAACAATATTTTATTATAAAAGAGTACCTATCGCTTATGATACGAGAACAAAAATGTACTGTGAAACTATTCACCCTGGCCTATTTCTCTTGTACAGATACCCACTCCACACACACTAGTTTAAGCTGCACATGAAGATTATGCTTGCAGATGTAGACGTGTTACATTGTGCTAGGACAGCAAAGCCAACACATCAGCAACTTTCACCACAACGTTTCTCCTTTGCGTTGTCTGTGAGAAGGTGGCGTCAGCTCACCCGGCGCAGCAGAGAGGGTGGCTGAGGCGTTAGCAGAGTCGAAGCGAAGGTGGCTGCAGCTAAGGTGACTGCAGCAAAGGGAAGCGGAGATAACCGCTGAAGAGAAGCAAAGGAGGCAGCTGCGGTGTGGTGAAGTGGCCGACGGTGGTGAAGTGGCTGAAAGAGAAGGTGAGAAGGGCCAGGAGGCAGCTGCGGGCGAAGCAGGCGCATGCGAAGGAGCAAACAGGCACCGTGAAGAAGCGAAGGCGGCGGCTGCATCAGAGGTGGCCGTCGAAGCCGACATCTGAGGAAGTGAAGGGATCATGGAGGCAGCGAGGCTGCTGGAAGGTGACGGTAGCGAAGAAGGTAAGGAGGGTGGCCGGAAGGAGGCGAACTCGAGCTTCAGCTCTGCAGGTGAAGACGAAGCAGGGCCGACGAAGGTGAGGAAGCGCTTGGAGGAGAGGCGATAAGGTAGCCACGTCAGAGCAGAGGAGGCGACTGCAGGCAGAATCGAGAGGATAAGGATAAGGTTAGTATTTTTTTATTTTTTATTTTTTTATTTTTTAAAGATCTGCATACCAATTTTCATGTTTTTTTTATATTTTTTTAAAATAATGATAATAATAATAATAAGTAAAAATATATATAAATAAATAAATAAAAATAATTTTTTAAAAAAACTTTTTGTAAATTATGTGTTTTCTTAGGAGTCCACATTTTTTGCATATTCTATATTTTTTTAAAATTTTTGTAATTTTTTGCATAATTAGTGTAATCTGCATAATTAGTATTTTTTAGTGTAATTCGTATTTTTGTGTAATTATTGAAAAAATAATAAAATAAAATAAAAAATAAAATAAAAAATAAAAAAAATGTATTTACTCACATATTTATGTTAGTTAAAAAAATTAAAAAAAATTCTGGACACTACAACGTGCTAAAAATAGCATATGCATCTACGCTCGGGAATAGTACTAGGGGGACGTTACACTAGTGCACCATCTAGGGTAACCACTCAAGGGAGCGGCACTCAATCGGTTGTTGGCAGCTTGGAGAGCATTCTCGAGACATCTTCGGAGTCTCAAACAGAGAGCCTCTCAAGAACCGAGAGTGATATTTCAATGGACATAAACGAGTCATTTGGCATGAATAGACCATCCACACCCATTGGTATGGCAGATTCTGCTAATCCATTTGAAATCCCAGATGGGAAGTTAATTGACAACATGAGACTCCATTTCTTGTATACAAATGCGCATGGCGGTGAGATCTACAAAGATCCAATGAGCCGGTTTGTTGTTAAAATTGTAGACATTCATTCTGCATTTGAACCAACACCATGGGTAAACTACCAAGACGATATGTATATGGGTAGAAATGGAGTACGCTACGAGGTCACCAAAAATCCTGAACAAGTGGATGCTTTGGGTGTACTTCAACCTAGCGCACAAGCAAGCAGAAAAAGGAGCTTCCATCGGACCCAAATGTGCCAGGAACATCGCGTAGACCTGGTACGCCCATTTCTTTACTTGAAGAATTGTTTTCTGACCGGAATTGGGAGGATAGAGAAAGAACGGGAAAAGAAAAAGAGACCAAGAAAAACCCATAAAAGAAATTCCAGTAGTTAAAATCTATCAGGACGACCCAATTAAAGAGGTGTATAGGGATGTGGTAGAAACCTACAATGCAACCACTACGCACCCGAGCTTAGAGCTTCCAGTCACGCATACAATAACTGTAGAGCATCTAGAAGGTTTCACTAAGCGTGTTCATGATAGATGGGGGAATGACTTTAGAATCCTTGAATGGCCAGAGATTAGGGAAATGACATGGAAAGGAACGCCCCTTTTCACTGAGGTGTCTACCTTAGACACGGCACGTCTAGATGAATCTGCCTTTCGAGGAGAAACACTAGCACCACCATGGGCTAGAACCCCAAGTGTGGCTCGACTAGCACCTTCCATGCGAACAACTGCTAAAGGACCAGTCTTTCCAACGATTGATCCTACGAGGAGACCCGGGGCTGTTAGAGAATCTAGGGGTGAAGAAAGACCACAAGCAAGTGGATACGTACCTCCAAGAGAACCCCATAGACCAAGTGAATTGACTTTTGCAGAGCCTAGATTTAGAGGCCGAGACTCATATAGGAGACATGACAATGAATATTCTAGAAAAGTGAGACCATCTGCGCTGCAAAAGCTTGTCAAGAAGTATAACGGATCCAGAGACCTATATGACCATATAGCAGCTTTTAAGGCAAGCTATACATGCAGAGCAAGTCACGGATACGTATACGCAAATCGAGGGATTTGGCTTGATGCTAGAGAGTAAGTCTTTATCATGGTTTCAGACTTTAGAGCCTGAGGCAAAGCGATCTTTCAATGGGCTGGAAAAGAGCTTTATAGCTGCATTTTCAAAAATGGGAATTAAGCACAATGCGGTAGCTCAAATTTACACTTTTAAGCAAAAAGATCAAGAATCTATGCGAGATTGTGTAAATAGACTAAAGCAGTACATCAATCGATGCCCTGACGATGAGAAGCCAAGCCAAGGAAGATTAATTTCTATCTTCCTGGAAGGCTTACGAAACAAGACGCTTCACGCTCACTTGTACGCAAAGAAGCATGTCATCTTCAATGAGTGTTGCATGGATGCCATGGATTACGATGACAACTTTGACATGACTGGCATGGGAAACGAAGATAGTCATCCGGATGATAAACGTAGCTCTGGGAAGGGCTCTGACTCTAGTGTGCCATTAGTTAATCCAGATCAAATTGCCGAGATACTATTGAAAAAGATGGGGCAATACTACAGACCTTCCTACCGACCCCAACCATCATACATGCATACTGTACCTACAGGCCCCTACGTCTGTGGAGGATGTGGAGGTAGCCATAAAATCAAGTAGTGCCCAACCTTCTCACCATTGGTTGGCAATCAACCAACAAAGAAGTGGTGCCAGCATTGTAAATGGAACTACACACATGTGACTTCGGACTGCAATCACATTGCAAGGATATAAAGGGAACAAGCAGCCAACTCTGCACCTAGACAGCAAGTTGTGAACCATGAGAGAACCGTAGTTGCTCAAGAGCAAGCACCGCCGGTGCTAGGCGCTCAACCTCCTCCACCTAGCATAGCTTCCTTTAGATATGTGGAATATGAGAATCCTGAATTAGGTATGGAGATGGTTAGCTCTCAACCATACTACATCGAAATGGAGCATCCTCTTGTCGAACCCTACTTTGAGAACCCAACCGGACCAAGCCTAGTTCATGACTTTAATGGAGACCCAAGCTCTTTGATGCTTATAGGATCTCAGCCAACCAAGACTCAAGGTTATCCAGGACCATATCCTACAAAGAGACTATACCCTGCGCAACAAACAAGACCATGCTACGAATGTGGTGGACCACATTGGGCGAGAGAATGTCCAAATAAGAAACGACCCCTCTTAGCTAACATAGGCACAACATCTACGTTTCCACCTATAGAGAGGTTTTGCCAAGGGTGTAGCATTGACCATCTACCAAAGGATTGCTTGTTGAAGCCTGCGGATCCGGCAGCACAAAAAGCTAAAGCGCTCCTCAACTATGTTGAAGTGATTCCATCACCCACGACATCTGAGGAGGAGAACGAACTAGTGTTACTAAGAGTAGTGACTAGAGCCCAAGTGCAAAAGAATGTCAAAGAGGTTGTTGAGAAACCCTCTGAGATTAAGGTTCTATCCAAAGATGGAAAAGAGAGAAAGAAATCAACTCGACGTAAACCACACAGCAAGGGGAGTAAGAAGATGAAGGAGCAGAAGAGCTTTGATGGCGGAAACTCTACCCCAAAAGAGCTAGAAGGAATGTTGAAAACAAAACAAATCGGAGAGAAAACTCAAAATGAGCAAAAGGGAAAAGCATCCGAGTCTGAGGAAAGCTCAGGAGGATCAGTCCTTGTGGACAAGGTGTACGAGCCTTTAGATGCAGTGCTTCAAGCATATAATAGTAGGATCACAGCTCTGACCGAGCTGCCTAAGAAGCTGCAAGAATATCCCAACCCTTGTGAAGAGACAATCAACTTGGCTATCCACCATAAGCAGTTGATTAGGGATACTCAGACTCCAATAGACGGCCCACCACCTATGTACGCAAGAGGACCTACTTCTCTGAAGCCTAACTTAGAGACGATTCCAGAAGCCACGCCAAGCATGGAAAAGGGAAGTGAAGTTGTATCTCTACATTTCCCAGAAATGCCTGAAGGAGATGATTTACCTCATACCAATGCAGACGAGTCAAAACCATTGACTATCGCGGATTTTGGAGATGAAATTCCTGAAATAGAGGAAGCAGTAGCAAGGGAGATGTGGGAAGCGATGCAAAAACAAGTTGAGGATCTAGCATCTTCTGACAAGTCACCACCGTTATCTATAGTAGAATTCTCGAATCAAAGGGTTCAAGAATTTGATGCTAAATCTATACCAGATGATGCTCAGACTGTTGTCTCAGCTTGGAGCAACAAGCTCACATGCAAGACACTACCCTCATATTTAGGACTGTATGAGGCACATAGCCAAATCATGCGAGTACCATCAATGACACGACAACCTCATCAGGAATGAGACATAGGGAGTTTACAAGCTTTAATGTCGGCACTAGTTACGTGTACCATTCCACTCGCAGAGTTCTTAAAGCTTAGGCCAAGATTGTGGGGAGAAGTGGCTACACAATTAACTGAGCAAGGATTGTGGAACCAGAACATCCAGGTTAAGGAGTTGTTGAAGACAAAGGTTTCTGAGCTAATGTTTAAGCAAACAATTCCGGTTCCTGTGAACAAAGTTGGCAAGCATTGTGAAGACGATGAAGGAAATACTACGCTTCCTGTGGAGATTAACAAGATTGAATCCATGGCTATTCTAGATAGCGGAGCAGGGGTGAGTATAGAAATAAAAACTGTATGGGAAATGTGGGGAAAACTTGCAAATTAGTACAAGGATGAGTTTGCAATTGGCAGACAGAAATCTAGAGAGTCCCATAGGATTGCTTGAGAATGTTATAGTCAAGTCATATGGCATTGAGTACGGACATACCTTTGCTATCGTAGACTTTGGCAAGAACACAAATTACGAAGTGATCCTAGGAAGGCCATTCATGCGCCAATTCAAAATGATTCAAGACTGGGGTTACAATTACTTGTACCTCAGACATGAGAATGTAACCACGAGGGTGAATCTGAAAAACCATGCTTATCGAGATGTGACGCACTCTCCTGTGGATGAGTTTGATTCCGCTTCTTCAAAAGCATAAGAGCTAATCTATGGATCTGTGGAGCATCTTGTCGAGACTTGCAACCTGGAAATGTTACCATAGACAGAAGTGTGACAGATGAGGCGTATATCCCTTTACCTTTTCCTGAGAACTTGATAGATCCCTTAGAATGGAACCATGTTTTAGCTACCATAGACACTTGTGCATTGCCAAGGCAAACACAGTTCTGTGATCTAGATGGGTATGACATTATTCCCGTAAGAATGCTAAGACCGATCTGTGCAGAGGAACCTCAAGAAGCCCCTAGGTATGAAGCAAAAAAATCATTATTACTAGGAGATATGGTATCTGTAGAGGAAGTATCCCCTCTTGAGTACAACTCAGCTGATGAAGGAGATGAGGATAGATGCTTAGAATCCTTTGATGGGAAGGATTCTGATGACGATGCCATAGTCCCTGAATCAGAGTTAGAGAAGATAAGATTGTTGTTAAAGGGCAGAGAGGTCTTGCTGAGTATTCCTAGTGACAAACCGAAATGTAAGTTTTGCAAGAGTCACTGGAAGTTTCGCAAACAGAAAGTCAAGGAAAAGAGACAACAACAACAAAAAGAAAGAGAAGATGTGGATAAAGAGGACTTTATTCCACCTCTAACCTTTGTAGGGAAGAACGAGTACTTGTACTACTTGGGAGCTGATGATTGCATCAAAGACGAGATGAAATGGAGATACGGCTTTCAATTAGTGCAAAAGCTAAACGAGAAGGAGAGTGACAACCCAAAGAAGAAGAAGAAACAAAAACACAAGCTGAAAATGCGAGGACTTGGTCCATTTGTGATCAAAAAGCTTAGTGCGAGTGGTGCAGTAAGGTTGGAAACCTTAGACGCAGAGCCAATGACTAACTTCATCAATGGTAGCCGCTTGAAGCGCTATGAAGAACCTCTAACAGACGATATGCTGATATGCATACATGCTAGTCAGACACGTAAAAAAGCTCAAGCTTTGTTACAAAGTCAAGCAAAAGAAGAAGCTAAGGCTAGAGTAGCACTAGCATGAGAGCGCCGCAAGGCAGCTATCATGGCCATCCACTTAAATGATGATGAAGACTTTGTAGATCCCTTTCATATTGATGTAAGGATCCCTACTCAAAGAGCAATCTTTGCAGCGTCTGCAATTATAGATTCGGGAACGGACTGCAATGTTTTGTCTTATGAAGCGTGGACATCATTAGGCCAACCTTTGCTCACCAATGCATCATTGAACTTCCAGAGTTTCTCTGGTGATGAAACCCCAGCCCTAGGCAAGTGCTGTATTAATATGTCCATTCAGGATCAATCCATGCACGTGACTTTTTATGTTGCTAACAAGAGCCAAGCAGTGGTGGATGTTGTTCTAGGCAGATCATGGATTAGAACCACAAGATGCGGTATAGACTGGAACTCATGACAATACACCTTGTTGGTAAATTCTACTCACCTTACAAGATCAAGTGCTTCGGCACTCCCATCTTTTCAAAAGGTGGAAACCATCCCTACTGTGATAGAGACATCCTCAAAAGATCCAATGATTTGGGTGAATAATGACAATGACAATACACAAGGATGGCATGTGCCAACATCTCTCTTATATGCACAAGGCTACGGAAGGGGGGAAGCACTTAGAATTCAAATCTGGTTACCTAAAGCAGCTCGCAAGCCAAGACCCAATGCTGCCAAGGAACATCCAAGGAATACAAAGCTAAAGAGGAGGGCCAACAGTTCCACCTCCAACAACGGTGGATCCCAAAGAAGGTTCTGCAAGCCCAAGGTTACTACGAGGGTGCTACTACCTTGTGGCTACCAAAGAAGAATGCAGGGACTACTACAGCAAAACATAATTATGTTCCTAAATCTACTCAAGAACAAAAGTAGTCAATACCACCTCACTTACAGAAACCAAATCAATACTGGAAACCACACCTTACCAAGCCTGAAAGAGTCCAGGTGGAAACACAAGCTAACGCGTCAATCGGACATCATCAGAAGGTCTCAAACAGGAAAGGATACTCCAAACTGACATGGGAAGAAAAAGGCAAGTGGGTACCTTTACTCACTTCTATCTCAGAGGCAACACATCAAAAGGAGGATATTGCAACCGAATCAAGTTCAGAGTCTAATCCTCAAAACACAAGCAATGTCAAAGTTTGTCTTACAAAGCCGACAACTTTCAATTAGGCTCCTACACAAGTAGACTCCCTGACTATCAAGGAAAGAGCGTTCTTCCTACAACTCCAACTATTTGGAATGTCGTCGGTATTCTACTCTTTCCCTAATCAAATTACATTACCAGCCATAAGTCTACAGGCATAGGTGTTAGAGTTGGGCACTCTGAAGACCCAAGAAAATTTGGAAAGCCCAATGGGATGGCAAGAGCACAGCTGCCATATGGTTGCCAAAGCTCAGAAGTGTTCAAACATCTCCATTCACACCTCTTCCTATTTGTCCCAATGCATTTCCTATGCCTATCGCTAAAATCTCACACCTCTTCCTATTTGTCCCAATGCATTTCCTATGCCTATCGCTAAAATCTCACCTCCGACTAAACTTCAATCTCTTGCACGTACTCTGAAAGGGGTACCAAAAAGAGTCCAACCAAAAGGAACCTGTGCCATACGTCAACACCCCACAAACAATTTGCATAATGTTACATCCAAAAACAAACTCATTCTCGAAAGAGTCCAACAAAAAGGAACCTGTGCCATACGTCAACACCCCACAAACAATTTGCATAATGTTACATCCAAAAATAAACTCATTCTTGAAAGAGCTATCATGCTACAAAAGCTACTCATTCTATTAGCTCTATTTCCGTCATGCCTGTACATACTAGCATTCTTCGTTCAACTTGCATTAAATAAAAAAATATGAACACTTCCTTATGTGTTGTGTAGAATAACCAAATGGAGACTTGGCTGGACACATGCAGTCCATCTTTGGACCTAGGTAGCACTCACCCTGACCATCAAGGGGGCCACAGCATTGCACCTTTTCAGACGCACTCTCGATATTTTTATGCCCCAGTGGGTGAGGATTGCTGTGGAAGACAATTTGTGGAGTTATACTACCAACAACATCATCCGTTTCCACACTGCCACGATTGTGCTCGTATGGTATTAGGGAATGCTTCCCATATATGTTGGCAGTGTCGCACATACTTCCATCGCTATGGCACTGGTATGATGCAGCAGATCATGGGGGTCACACCTCAATGACATAATCTCTGGGAAATTATGATGCCGCAACGTGAACCCAACCAACAAAGACTCCCGGAAGAGGAAAGAGCTCAAACATGGCGCGAAGACACCCTTCGTTTACTAAACCCTTCCATTTTGTAGGTTCTTCTTCCCCATGAATCTACATGTCAGTTTTGGCTCAATGTGAGTGAGTCTTTAGAACGGTTTCAAAACCATAAGTGCCTCTTTAGCCTTCCTACTGTGCCCATACCATATGTTAGTGAAGATGCACTTCTCTATGGCACCATCTTCTCCATGGGTAGGATTACATTCTGGGTTATCTTTACATCCTGAAGCTATTGATGTCCATCCACCTGAGAATGTAGACATACATCCACCCCCAGTACAAGACTAGCACTTGTACTTCTCTATGGCACCATCTTCTCCATAGGATTACATTCTGGGTTATCTTTACATCCTGAAGCTATTGATGTCCATCCACCTGAGAATGTAGACAAGCACTTGTACTCTCTTAATAAGGACTAGAAGCCAGGGCACTTTTTTCCATTGGGTTTTTCCCCTCGGCCAAATCCGGTGTTTAGCACCAATGTTTTTTATTTTTTGTCTTTTTAATTTTTTTTGTGTTTAGTTTGTTTTGTCGGAATAAAACAGATACAAGCACCAAACTACATCTTCCGCTTCAGTACCGCAACTGACAGTCATACAATCAAGTGCAAACAATTCTTCACCAACCAGCGCTTTAAAAGAAACAGGTGCTCATGCCAATCTCTAGTGTTTTCTGTATTTTTCTTGTTGCTTGATTGTTTATAAATTTCACTTTACTAAGCATGGCAATATGCATCTCCTTTGGTCTAGAGTAGGGATAGCATTCTAGTGGCTTTAGACTTGATAGTGTAAGTTTGATCGTAATTGTTTTTACCTGTTTAGCAATACAAAGTAATTAGTGTTTTGTGCTAAAGGTAGAGTTCCAGACCTAGGACAAAGAGACTAAATTAATCATAGGACCGTCAGTGGATATCTTGCCCTTACTAGGACATTGCTTAGGGACAATCTAATAAACCTTCCATAACAAAAATTGGCATGACAAAAATAAAAGAAAAGTGTATATGTTTGTGGCCTATTGCCTTGTTATTCATGGTAGGTGAGGGAGGTCTATACCTTTCCCAGACCAATGCCTTGTGTAGCAAGGAATAGCCATACCGCGGGTGTGCAAACATACTCTTGAAGAAAGCCCTATCCAAAAAGAAAGAAAGAAAGAAAGAAAGAAAAAGGACAGAAAGGCACCAAAAGAAATGCTTGTCTAATCTAGGATGGTCGCCGTTGTGCTTAAAATATTAAACCTTAACACTAAGCAATATCAAGAGTCTGCCAATACATATTATGTTAGATTTATTAGTCTAGGTATACTACTTGATAGTCCCTCGATTAACTGTTATCTTTTGCCTTCTAGGAAAAGAACAATACATTTGGCATAAAACATTCTTTACTTTAGTTAGCTACAGGTAGTAATTATTAAGGCTTGAACAAACCTATTCAATCTCTACACTACTTCAATGTATCCTTCCTCTAGCTAATTGGACGTTTATTTCCATGTCTTATTCAGTAAAATTGCTTGTTTCGTTATTGTCTGTCAGTACTTTTGCTTTCAAAAAAAAAACACACAAACCACCTATCGTTTTGCTTTGCAGATGCTACTCTTCCTTGAAATCTACGCGCTCGAGGACGTGTGCAAAATAGGAAGGGGGGAATGTTGTGTGACGAGTGGTGATCAATGCAAGGATGCAACACAAAGATGCAAGCAAGAAAACAAGAGACTTGACATTCTTATTTAGGGCTCTTGTAAAAAGTTCCAAGTTGTAGGTGAGTGTGGGAGTGGGCTTGAGAATAATCCCACATGGGAAGTTTTGGGAGTTTTAGGAGTTTTAGTATAAAAAGTGGCTCATTTGAGAGCTTATGGACACATTGGGCTAAACTTATGCTTGAGCTCTCTTGAGAATAGCTCTCCCTCTTGTTCATAGAGGTGCAAGCTCTTCTCTCTTCCCATCTATACTATTGTATGAGCAACGCTCTTCTAACTCAATGCAATGAGATGATGTTTTTCTCTCTTCTCATCTCTATTCTCTAGTGTGCATGCTTCTTTGTTGATGCTTGTGGATTCTCTATTAGGCTTTGTGTGGTAGTGGATTCAAGCTTAAGCTTCTCCATAGCTTGTAGCTTATCCATGGGCAAGGCATTGCTTGAGTAGTGAATGAGAATGCATGTTTATTTCAAGTTCCATTAAGCTTCAAGGTTTGTGTGCATGCTAGGGAAGTAAGTGCTTGAGAATGAAGTATGCTTTGAGCTTGTGTATGCACTAGCTTAGCTTTCTTCTTGTATTGGATGCGTGAATGAGTGGGATGATGAGTGAATGAGTTATGGCAAGATTGAGCTTGTGTGTGTAAAGTCTATGTCAAGGTAGTGGTGTTCATAGCATTCTCTCCCATTCGTGGGATAAGCTTCCGTGCACTGGTACGGATTGAATCCCTAGCTCCGAAAGGGATGCAAATCCCATTGGATTGAGCTACACGCGGATCATGCTACTCTTGCTACAATGTAGAGAGTCTTCCGTCTCTCCAGATGACTCCATAACAACCCAAAGAAAAGATAAGTCACACAAGAAACTTGGTGCCAATCCACGTGTATACTGTCCATAACTATCATCAATTGATGCATCACCAAGCAAAGTGTGAAGAAGAAGGTGAAAGAGGTTGTTCACACAACCATCAATGAGCTGTGAATTTCCAGCCATCACAAAACGCATCATTAGCTCACAATGGGCTACTACATCAACACATATGGGTGTTTCCATCATAGGAAAAAGATTTATACATGCCGTCGGAACAGAGATAATGCCCAAAACTTCTTGCACTTGAGTGTATGGTTTCATGATCACTTGCTTTTTAGAATTTTTAGCAAGTGTGTTGACCCCAAGGATACTCAATGAACTCGCAAAGACCCACATAATCATAATCCATGCAATGACCAAAAGGTTGAACGAGCGAGTAACCTCTTTTATCCCTTTTGATATTCCAATATTTTAACATGAGCTAAAGCATTCCATCCCCATTCAAGCATGAAGTGTGGCCAAGAATGGGTACTCCTTTGGCTGTAACATAGTATCCATCCATTCCAAGATTTAGTAAATCCTTGTACCTAGGGGATATCATACCTCCCTCTCTGTAAGAACCCCGACCCGTAGGGCGGGGGAATCCTTTTGATAGGCGGTTAAGTCTCGTGTTATTTTTCGATTGATGACACCTCGATCTCGTAGAAATACGAGGTTACGAGCAAATGGACGGGCCTAACTCTATCTCGCAGGGGAAGCGTAGTCATCCTAAAGGAAATTCTAATCCCTAGCACGGAATGTGCGTGGAGATGGAACAAGACCCACACTTGGTTCAAGGAAGCCAACGCCTTTTCCCCCGTATTTCATGAGGCACGGCCGCTGGCTCGGTCCCCTAAAACAAGTCTTGTTCGTGACTCTACTATTCCCTAAGTATCGTAAGTTACGACTAGTAGAAAGCTACCCGACTGATCGGGTCCACCCATCCTTAGAATGGTACCGTCAGGGCATCCATTCTCCCACTTTCCACACACTCACCCGTTCAATTATTTTCTAATTAAGTCCTACCACACTGTGAAACACTTAAAAACAAATTCGTTTGTTAATTAATTACACTTGATTCCTTAAAAGAAATCTTCCTTAGCACAACATTGAAATCAACAAACATACTTACAATGAAAAATATTTACAAAGACCCTGGAACCGGGCCGATATTCCAATCCAAACTTCCATGTCCAAACCATAACCATAACCATAACCACAATCCAATCACAACCACAACCACACCGATGATCTAGAATTCGATGTTCCAGCCTCAACCAGCTGGGTAAACCTCACGGACCGTCTCCCCTCGTCGTCAGCCAGCCGATGAGGGCCAAGCCGTCCTGTCACCCCCTCAGGTACTGACGCTTGTACCAAACCCTCTCGCTCTTCGGAGGGGATGTCTCCTCTCATGAGGTGGGGGTTAAGTCACTGCACTAGCCTGGACCCACAGAACTAGGCAGCATATATACATCACCCTGGTGGTGAAAACCAATTCCCAGTGGCATAGGAGGGGATTGCCCTGGGCCGACTCCCGGCCTCGCTATATCCTCCACCCGGCTACACAGGCAAGCACGGAGTTAGCTAAGGGGGGGAGAAGCTGTACCTGCATATTAGCAATAAACCAGCAGTATATCCAATAAAAAGAGACATAGCCTTTATTCAATGAATTCACGTATTAACAAAAACCATCGTTTCGGAAAGACAATGATTCAAAAGCAAGATTATTTTCCTATAACTTTACTTAAGAGTAACCATAAGGTACTTTAGGCCATCTATACTAGGGGTTTAACCTTGGTTCCTTTCCTATTATTTCGAATCTTTGCATTAAGCTTCATAAGAGAGAATTTTACTTAAACTTGTTAAATGACCAACCTGGTTATCGTTTTCGTGCCTATTCGCTTCAAGAGGGGCGAAGTCGATTGCAGGGACGCGATTCGCTTCATTCCCTCCTTGGGCAGCGCGTGGTTCTTCAATTCGGCGGCGTTTCGGTCCTATAGGAGCACTAGAGTTTTAAGAGGATAGAGAGAAAACGAGGTGAATATAAGAGGTTGGGAGCGTGGAGAGAAAAGAGAGAATTCTACTGGTTCAAACGGATTCGAAAACGGAGTCCGTTTGGGGTAGGAAAAGCTTGTTGGGCTTATGGGTAGGAACGACCTCTTAGCCTAAGTTTAAGTCGCCGCATATGGGGGGGAATTGAGAGGGTGTCCTTAACTTGGAGAGCTCTTGAGAAGAGTGTACGTCTAGGGAGGCCTAGGGAAGAGTAAGGCAAGGGTTAGAGGAGAAGCACACTTTAAGTCTATTCACACGGGGGGGAGAAGAGTGTAGGACATGTCCTAGAGCTTGAGGGAGGGCTTGCGCGTAGGGCCTTGCTGGGGGCTTGTCTGGAGAAGGGGGCTGGGAGGGTCCTTTTATAGGTGCTGGAGGGTGGACGTCCGGGTGCGGGAAGGTGACACCTGGGTGGTGTAGGTGTCCGGGAGAGAGTGTGGGAGTGAGACACCTGGGGGTGGAGGTGTCTCGAGGAGAGAGAAAGTGTGACACATGGGGGTGGAGGTGTCCCCAAGAGAGAGAGAGCGCGACACCTGTGGATAGAGGGTTCTGGGAGGAGGGGGTACGTGTAGGGGTGTGCTGGAGGGTGCGTCTAGGTCGTGTACACGCTTGGGCGTCCCGGGTGGATTGTCGGTTTGGTGGGGCCCACGCCGGTCGCCCGCCGTCGTCCCGGGGGGGGTCAAAAAAAATTTTTGGCGAAAATGTCCGGCCTTGCCCCGTGACCATGGGGGCGTGTTCCGTTCGTTGATTAGACGCCTAAATAGTTACTATTTTAGGTCAGAAGTTCGCAGATTAAAGGCTTAAAAGCTTAATTAAACCCATTCCGGGTACCCGTTTTTAGTTCAGAAAAAACTATTTTAAGCGTAAAATTACGCGTAGATTCCAACAAATTTGGATTCAAAATTATAAATTTCTAAGCAAAAATGGCTCATTTTCCAAAAATAGAAGTTTTTTGATCGTAAAAATGACAAACTAAGTTATATTTTTCAACTCTGAAGCAAGTACATTGTTATTTACAATGGGTATGTTACATCCTTCCCTACTAAAAGAACTCGAGATGTCCTCATCTCGACACGAATTCTGGGTAATTCTTTTGGAGGGTTGACTCTTCCTCCCAAGTGGCATCCTCCTCAGGGTAATCTTTCCATTCCACTAAATGTTCCCTAAGGATTCTATTGCGAAGCACTCTTTCTCTAGAGTTGATGATTCTATTAGGTCTCATTTCAAGGACTCCCTGAGTTGGCATTACAACTTGTTCATCATCAAGAACATGATCAGGATGAGGCACATATGGCTTTAGTAAGCTTACATGGAATACATCATGGATTTTGAGGTGGGTTGGGAGGCGAAGTTTATAGGCATGTTTTCCCAAACATTTGATGACTTCATAAGGCCCACAATACCTTGGACTCAGCTTCCTAAACTTTCCAAGAGATAAAGAACTTCTCTTTGGCCGCAATCGAAGAAAAACTTTGTCTCCTTGCTGAAAAATTCTTTCAGATCTTTTGGTATCAGCATAATGCTTCTGTCGATCCTGGGCGGCTTTAATATCCTTACGAATAGCTTTGGTTTGTTCTTCCATTTCTTCAAGCATTATCCTGGAGGCTTCAACCTTTAGTGTGGGGTCAGAGAAATTTAAGGGAGACAAACATTCTTGACCATAAAGAGCTTTGAATGGTGACATCCCTATGCTTTGGTGATAGGATGTATTGTAAGAGAATTCCACTAGAGGGAGATACTGAATCCACTTCTTTGGTTCACGCCCACAATAGGCTCTCAGGATGTCTTCTATAACCTGATTAACTCTCTCAGTTTGACCATCTGTTTCTGGGTGGTAAGCTGTACTGAAACAAAGTTATGTTCCAATAGCCTGGAATAATGATGTCCAGAACTTTGAAGTGAAGTCAGAGTCCCGGTCACTGACTATTCTTTTTGGCAATCCATGAAGCCTAAAGATTTCCTTGATGAAAAGGCGGGCAATATCAGAAGATTTAAATGTCTTCTTTACTGGGATAATATGGGTCACTTTGGTAAGCATATCCACAACCACTAAAATAGAATCATACCCTCCTTGTGTTGTGGGAAGACTTGTGACAAAATCCATACTGATACATTCCCACTTCATCTGAGGAATGTCCAGAGGTTGGAGTTTCCCGGGCATTTTGATTCTTTCAGCTTTAATCCTTTGACATGAAAGGCATTGTCTGATGTATTGAAGGATATCTCTCTTCATTCCAGGCCAAAAGTAACTTCTCCTTAAGGCATTCAAGGTTTTTGCATAACCTGGGTGTCCTGCTTCTACGGGGCTATCATGAGCTTCATACAAGATCATCTTCTTCAGTGCAAGATCTTTGGGAATACATAACCTATGCATGAAGTAGAGGCATTCATCATCGAGGGTGTATCCCTTGATCAATATATTTTCCTTTTCTGTGGGTGCCTCCTTGTGAACTAGGCTTACTAGCTTTTGATAATGAGGGTCATGAAGTGAAACCTACTTTACCTTCTCTAGGATGGGGTTATTTGGCATAGAGATTGCACTTAGGAAGGACTTGCGACTGAGGGCATCTTCTACAACATTATCCTTTCCAGGACGAAATTTGATATCAAAATCAAACTCTTGCAGAATCTCAATCCACCTCCTTTGCCTCATGTTGAGATTGGGCTGCCACTTTAAACTCTGGTGGTCAGTTACAAAGCAGAAACTTACGGCCTAGGAGATAGTGTCTCCATAACTTGAAACAATGAACAACTGCAAGGAGTTCCAAATCATGGGTGGCATAATTGACTTCATAGGATTTAAGCTTACGAGAAGTGTAAGCCACAGGCCTTCCTTCTTGAATTAAGACACCACCAAGTGCAAGGCCACTAGCATCAGTGACAACCTCAAACTCTTTGGTGAAGTCAGGGAGCTTCACCACTGGTGCTGAGGTGAGGATAGTCTTAAGTTGGCTAAAACTGATTTGGTGGATTGGTAACCATACTATCTTACATTCCTTCTTGAGGAGATCAGTTAAGGATGCGGCTATCTTGGCATAATCCTTGATGAAGATCCTATACCATCCTGTGATGCCTAGAAACCCACGGATTTCTTTGACTGTCCTAGGGGGTGGCCATTCCAATATATCCTTGACTTTGGCAGGGTCTACTGAGATGCCCTTTGAGGAGACAATGAACCCTAGATATTCAATTTGGGAAGTGAAGAAGGTACATTTGCTTTTCTTGGCATAGAGCTTATGTTCACGCAGTAATTGCAATACTTTGCGTACATGCTCCTCATGTTCCTCTTTTGACTGAGAATAGACCAAGAGGTCATCAAAGAAGACAAGGACAAATTCATCCAGTAGGGTCGGAAGATATCCTGCATCAGGCGGTTGAAGGTGGCGGGAGCATTGGTTAATCCGAATGGCATAACTGTAAATTCATAGTGGCCATAGCGGGTATTGAAAGCGGTTTTGGAGATATCTGATTCCTTGATCCTAATTTGATAGTAGCCAGACCTTAAATCCATCTTGGAGAAAACTTTGGATCCATAAAGTCTGTCAAGAAGTTCGTAGATGCGAGGAATGGGGTATTTGTTTTTGACAGTGACCTTGTTTAGGCCTCGGTAGTCAATACAAAGACGAAGCGTGCCATCCTTCTTTCTCTGGAAAAGAACAGGCGCTCCCCATGGGGAATTACTAGGGCGAATGAATCCTTGCTCAATGAGCTGCCTAAGTTGTTCCTTGAGCTCTATAGCTTCAGGAAGAGACATTTTGTAAGGTCTCCTTGAAACTGATTCAGCCCCAGGGATTAACTCAATCCCATGATCTACTTCTCGAGATGGGGGTAGTTTTGTAAGTTCCTCTGGAAAGATATTTGAAAACTCCTGGAGCCAAGAGGGTTCTAAATCTGGGTTGCTTTCTTCTACCTTGTTGAGTTTGACAAGGAAGATGTGTTGGCCCTTGCGCACTCCCTTAAGAAGGCGATTAGCTTTGACCAAATGAAATTTGGATTTACCTGTTTTTCCCTGGGCTGATACTACCTGTCCTTGACTATTCTTAAAGGTGATGCTTCCTTCAGCACAGTGAATGTCAGCATTGTTTGCAATTAACCAGTCCATACCAAGGATTCCATCATAAATCCCTAATGGTAAGCTTCTGAAATACCCGTGGGTTGATTCACCACCCAATTCAAATTCAAGATCTCCCACACAATGTCGGGATACTTCTTCTTTTCCACTAGCTAACTCAACAATCATTGCTTGGGCTGGTTTTTGATCTAACTGTAACTTACGCAAGCATTTTGGAGAAAGAAATGAATGCGTACTACCACAATCAATCAAGAGCTGGAAAGATCTACCTTGATAAGTAGCCGAAGCTTGGATAACAGAAAACTGCTGATTAGGTCCTTGATGTTCTATAGCTGCATGAATGGTGGCTTGCTCTTCTTCTTCCATCTCTAAAGTCGGTTCACCAATCATAGAGCAGACACGGGCAGTCACTCCACGACCTCTACCACGTCCACCACCACCTCGTCCAGCCTGGCGGTTATTAGGAATCCCACGACCTTGAACTACCCGGTCACCTTGTGGAGCAGCAGTGACACTAGGATTGAGAGAGGGTCTTGCAAGTTTGGGGCATTCATTCCGGAAGTGGCCAACTTCATTGCAATAAAAGCACCTTTGGTCCCCATAGGATTCTGAAGTGGAATTAGCATAACTGCAGGGGATAAAATTATTGGGGTACTGACCAATAGTGTTGTGGCGGAATTTCGATTGGTAATTCCTCTGAGGCGCCCCCTTGGGTTAGACTCTCTTCTTTGCTTGACCACTCTTTACTTCTTTAGCCAGAGGTTTGGCTCGGGTAAGAGCATCTTGCAAGGTGGTTGGCCTCATTGCTTCAAGGCGAGAATCCAAAGGTTCATTCAGCCCTTGGCAAAATCGGGCCACTTGTTGAGTGATCGACATAGGTGGAGCATATTTGCCAAGTGTGACAAATTTTGAGTAGTATTCCTCCAAGGTTAAGCTAAGCTACTTGAGGCTGAAGAACTCGTTCATCTTAATAGATTCATGAGATGGGGGAAGATAACGGCCCTTCACAGCTTGCTTAATGTCACTCCAGGTTTGGGTATCTTCAGTGACGCCCTTATCTCGGCACCATTGCTTCCACCAAAGTTTGGCGTCCCCGGTAAGACGGAATCTGGCAAGCATGGATTGATTCCCAATTCCTGTACCAGCAGCCGAAAAGTAATCGTCCATGGCTTCTATCCAAACTTCTGCATCCCTTTCAATCTTTGAACCTGCCCCATTAAATGAGGGAGGTTGCATTTGTTTGAGGAGAAGCTTCTTCTCCTGTGTATCTGTATATAATGCATTGGGAGCAAGAAGTTGACGATCCTGGTTATCAATATGAAGCTAAATTTAGAATCATGTCACTTAGGCAGTTTAATACACATAAGACAATGAGTGTGAAAATCAAAACCTTTTATTCCAAGCTTTAATATTTACAAGTGAACCAAGCCATTTACAAGGATTGGACTAAATCCAATCTTATTTATTTACATGGTAGTCCTCTAGGGAACCTAATAAAGATCTGCGGTGGTAGCATTGAAAAAGTAGGGGGGTTCTCCCATGGTTTCAAGAACTCGATAAGTCTCTGGTAGGGGAGGTAAACCTCGTCTAGAAAGACGGGTAACGGCTACTCTATCAGGGGATACAACTTGAGTCACCCTATCATAGACCCATCGATTCTGCAACATGCGATTCCCATCGATAGTGACATAGGTGTTACGAGGAGTGCCAATAAACCAGAACAGGCGAACCATCCGCAACATCTCGGCATATCGGATCCGCCTCAAGTCGTTGGTGAGATTGCCGACGTGCTCAGCTCGAATGATGAAATAGGTAGATCGACGATGCCAATACTCAGCTCTGTTCCATCCCCTTTCGATGCGAGTGTAAAGAGGAAGGGTTAGCTTGTCTACAATGTGCATCATAGTGTCACGGAACTCAAATTCGGAAGAGCGACAAGCAGTCATGAACATGCATTGGAATACCAGGAAGCGAGAATAGGGATCCATCTCGTCCTCCTGCGTCCAGCCATAACTAGATTAGTTTAACAAGAATTCCTAGAGCAACAAGAGAATACAATATAAAATCTCCCAAGTCTAAACCTGCTTTGATACCACGTGTAAGAACCCCGCCAACCCGTAGGGTGGGGGAATCCTTTTGATAGGCGGTTAAGTCTCGTGTTATTTTTCGATTGACGACACCTCGATCTCGTAGAAATACGAGGTTACGAGCAAACGGACGGGCCTAACTCTATCTCGCAGGGAAAGCGTAGTCATCCTAAAGGAAATTCTAATCCCCAGCATGGAATGTGCGTGGAGATGGAACAAGACCCACACTTGGTTCAAGGAAGCCAGCGCCTTTTTCCCCCGTATTTCATGAGGCACGGTGTCGTGCCACAGCACGTCTATGGTATGAAACCATGCATGTGAGGCTATTAAATGCAAATCCAGATGCATGGGATTAAGTGCCTGTGTACATAAGGGATGTATGGTGTCGTGGATGCGGCAGTCAGGCTTAGGGTTTTGATGGAGTGTATGTGCGGGGACAAAGTTGAAATTCTGGAAGCAGAGAGGGAGGAGACTCTCGGGTAGCGGATAGCTGCCTGGTACAGGCTGCGGCAGAAAGCTGAGGAGGTGCAGGAAACTTGGGCCGGAGGGCTGTTCTGATAGAGGGTTCGGGTGTAATAAAGGGGGACAGCCGCTGAAGCTGCAGACGGGGAACGGGCTGGAATAAGGTGGCGCTGAGGGGCGCAACAAAAAGAAAAAGGCGAAGGTGTGAAGCCTGATGGGGGGTTGACGGGCAGCAGCCACAAGAGGTAGGGGAGGCCAAGCAGCTGTCAGGCTGGGGCGCAGAGTGATGGGTATGCAAGGAAGCTGCTGTTCGTCGAAAGACTGACGGGCTGCAGAGGTCAGAAAGGCACCGGTGGACTGAAGCGGCTGCACCATAGAAAAAGGAAATCTTAACTTGCCTTCCAATGTCATACGCGTGAGGCACTGTAAGTCGCCTAGCAAAAACCCATAACATGCGTGCGAGCTTTTACATGTCTTATCAGCAAGTCTGCTGGCAACATCCTTTTCTGCTGGAATACTGTCTGTTTCTTCAGCATCATTAGCTGCAGCTGGTGCACTTACAGCTGCAACAGTGGGATCCATTGTATCTGACCCATCGAGAAACCTGCTGGGTATGGCAGGGCATCTTCAGGTCTTCGCCTTTTCTCAATGGTTGGCTGTCAGCTTGCCCATCGAATATTATGAAACAACTAGGGGTCTACAGTGCAGAGGCGAGCACAGAGTGCCGCGTGTCTTGTGAGTTTGTTGTTGTTTTTTTCTCATGGGTATTGTTGCATCATCAATCATGTTCTACACACATATAGCATATGTTATGTGAATATCTTGTATGATGATGAATCTTTGATGATGATCTATGGAAATGATGATGAGTGTTTCTTCTATGAGTTGTTGAAGACATCCCATTGAATGTATGCCTGAGTCAAGAGATTGTGATAATACCATGCTATACCTTGTTCTATGACAAGCTGAGAAGACATTTAATGCTTGGGATTTTGGAAGCTACTCTCACAGCCAGAAGCCCCGCGCTTTCCCAGCGACACCGCCCACGTCACGACAGCTTTGGTGAACCCGACGTGAACCCGCTGGGGTGAGAGTACGTAGAGATGGCTAGCAAAATGGAGCATTTATATGCAGAAATGAAAGAGCTTGAAGAGCGGTTCAGGAAGATTGAAGAAGAAAAGCGAATTCAGGAAGCCGTGGAAATTGTGATGCAATTGGTATATGACAGGGTCAATATATTTGATGGTTACGATCCAGAAAGCTATCTAAGGTGTTATGAGACAGAGATGAAGAATCAAGGGGTTCCTGAAAACATGATGATTGCATCTTTTGCATACCTTGTAAGTCCTGATTTAAAAGATGAAGTGCTGGGACTAGCAGAGTATCACTCCAAACGATGGAGTGATTTTGCAGATGCACTTATTTATGCGAGTTCCAGGTATAATGTGAGCTGTGATAGTATTCCAGCAACAATCCGAGCCAATTTAGAAGCAGTTGTCGATGCATGTCTTATGGAAGACAATCAATTGCTATTCAAGGCTGATACAGAGATTGTGGAGGTTGTTTATGCTAAATTGGGATTGCAAAAAGCCATTAGTGAGCAACAAGGCCTTCACAGTGCAAAAAGGGATGCTTTGCTACAGCCTCATAAAGATGCAATGGGTGAACTGTGCAAGTATAATCTGTTTTCTGAGGGTGCAGACATACAGGGTCCTATGATTATACCACATGATGTATGTATGCCTATGCTTGAGGAGACACTTGATTCAGAGAGCTTCAAGACAGGTGTTTCGAAGGGTATTCCTCAGGTGTCGTATCATATGTGTGAAGAACAGCAGGAACCAATGCTTCTTGTTGAAAGCATGATTGCAGAGTTTGAAGGTCTAAGACAAGAAGAAGATGCTATCATTACTGCATTCTTATCTGGTTATGATGCTTATAAGCAGGATGATGTACATGAATATGCAGACGAGCCACAAGTATGTGTGATTGATTTAGAGGGGGTGAGTGATATGGGTGATTCCAACAGTGATGTTGCTTCTGAGGCTGGTTGCCAAGGTTCTTTGGATTTGGGTTATTCTGGAATGCTAACAGGGTGTTCCAACAATAAACAGGGTGATGCTATGTCATCAGTGTCAGGGTTACCTTGCAACCACATTTGTGAGCAACAATCTCGAGCTTGGAAGCCTGTTTATGATGATGATTTGGAGAGGGAAATTGAATCTGTCTTTTTGGATCATGCAGGGTTCAATGATATACAGATTCAAGGGTACTTGGGTGAGGGACCCATAAATCTAAGCCCATCTGCAGACAGGTATCAAGAAATACTGGGAGATAACATGCAGGATATGCAAAGTGTGGTCACAGAGCCTCATGAGGCTGCATATGAGCAACCAAATGGATATAGTTATGGGGGTATGAATGTTCATGGTAATCAACATGTGGGATTGCAAGATGATAATGGCTTCAATGTGATTGATCCTGGATTGGATGCTATCTTAGATGATGCATTGGATGATTTCATGGTATATAATAGACCCCCATCAGCTTTGAGCTCTTCTATGCTTGATGCTAGTCAACTGTTGGTTGCAAGTGAGGATGTGCAGGTGTTATGTAAGCCAAATGATTGTGATGAGATTGATTCAGATCTGGAGGCTATTCTCGATGATGCCTTGTTGGACTTTGTATGTGCTGATGCTTTTCCGTCTTTGGATGAGAAGAATGAATGTTTATCAGTGGGTGAGCTGGATCCGGGCACAGTAGATTTGGATGGGATGTTACAAAGTGTGTGTTCCATGCTATTAATGCAGTTGTTACTTGGTGTGGCCATACAATATGTGGTGCAAAGGCTTCAAACATGGCCTGAGGAAATTTTTGAAGCAAATCATTTTGAAGAGCATCCCACTTTGAATGATGAGGGTAATTATGCATATGCAGGGAATCTAAGTGAGGATAGGGCTTCATATGAGCAAAGGATATGGCACATATGCCAAAAGCGATTGGTATTTGATCCAGGTGGGAAAGCAGAACCATTCAGATGTGATTGCTGATGCTTGTACATATACCAATGTTGGTGTGCAAATAATGCCTGGGCAGTGAGTTCCAGGACCTGTGTGGCACATACCAGAGGATGTGCAGGTTTAGAGGGGGTGGATGTCATGCCACAGCACGTCTATGGTATGAAACCATGCATGTGAGGCTATTAAATGCAAATCCAGATGCATGGGATTAAGTGCCTGTGTACATATGGGATGTATGGCGTCGTGGATGCGGCAGTCAGGCTTAGGGTTTTGATGGAGTGTATGTGCGGGGACAAAGTTGAAATTCTGGAAGCAGAGAGGGAGGAGACTCTCGGGTAGCGGATAGCTGCCTGGTACAGGCTGCGGCAGAAAGCTGAGGAGGTGCAGGAAACTTGGGCCGGAGGGCTGTTCTGATAGAGGGTTCGGGTGTAATAAAGGGGGACAGCCGCTGAAGCTGCAGACGGGGAACGGGCTGGAATAAGGTGGCGCTGAGGGGCGCAACAAAAAGAAAAAGGCGAAGGTGTGAAGCCTGATGGGGGGTTGACGGGCAGCAGCCACAAGAGGTAGGGGAGGCCAAGCAGCTGTCAGGCTGGGGCGCAGAGTGATGGGTATGCAAGGAAGCTGCTGTTCGTCGAAAGACTGACGGGCTGCAGAGGTCAGAAAGGCACCGGTGGACTGAAGCGGCTGCACCATAGAAAAAGGAAATCTTAACTTGCCTTCCAATGTCATACGCGTGAGGCACTGTAAGTCGCCTAGCAAAAACCCATAACATGCGTGCGAGCTTTTACATGTCTTATCAGCAAGTCTGCTGGCAACATCCTTTTCTGCTGGAATACTGTCTGTTTCTTCAGCATCATTAGCTGCAGCTGGTGCACTTACAGCTGCAACAGTGGGATCCATTGTATCTGACCCATCGAGAAACCTGCTGGGTATGGCAGGGCATCTTCAGGTCTTCGCCTTTTCTCAATGGTTGGCTGTCAGCTTGCCCATCGAATATTATGAAACAACTAGGGGTCTACAGTGCAGAGGCGAGCACAGAGTGCCGCGTGTCTTGTGAGTTTGTTGTTGTTTTTTTCTCATGGGTATTGTTGCATCATCAATCATGTTCTACACACATATAGCATATGTTATGTGAATATCTTGTATGATGATGAATCTTTGATGATGATCTATGGAAATGATGATGAGTGTTTCTTCTATGAGTTGTTGAAGACATCCCATTGAATGTATGCCTGAGTCAAGAGATTGTGATAATACCATGCTATACCTTGTTCTATGACAAGCTGAGAAGACATTTAATGCTTGGGATTTTGGAAGCTACTCTCACAGCCAGAAGCCCCGCGCTTTCCCAGCGACACCGCCCACGTCACGACAACGGTCGCTGGCTCGGTCCCCTAAAACAAGTCTTGTTCGTGACTCTACTATTCCCTAAGTATCGTAAGTTACGACTATAAAGCTATCAGATCCGATCTTAGCTCCTAGGAATTGCCATTTAAGGACTGTTTTGCAATGAATGTTTTACCTAACATAATGCTAATTAATAAAAACATCCTACTAAAACAAACAAGTTGAATTGATGTTTGAATGATTGTAGGAAGAGGAAGATGCCTACTTGAAGTTTCTAGTTTTCCAATGCATCTTCACGACTGCTAGTCACTCCTCAAATTTCAAGTTCCGTGACACCATGGTGCAGATACTAGAGAAGATGTCCCTCCCTCATTTCTCTCGTATTGAAAGAGGATGGGGTAGAGATTTTTGGAGTCGTGGGCCGAGATATTTCTTCATCCGAGCAGATCAAATTGGGAACCTTACCACCGACCTAAAGCAGATTCGTTGGATTGAAAAGTTGAAGATGATCCGTTTACCCCCAGGGCCGACACCTCTGTGACTATAGATGGGATTCGCATACCTCAGAATCGCTGGGTGTATGACCAAGTGATGCAGATCTTACCTGCTGATAGAGTAGCTATGTCGGGACCTACCCCAATCCAGAGTCTACCACCCTTACCATCAGTTTTTAGAGTCTTAGAAACTACAGCGGAACCCCCATATTTCACCTATGTGGACCGCTCTACCCTTATGTCATAGTCAAGCTTAGGAATTTCCCTTGATGGCAAATAAGACTAATTATATTAGTCTCAGATCTTTGTAATAAAACTCGTCCTTGTAAATATTTGGAAATAAAATGATTTCAATGTTTTACTCTCCAAAAATAAGCGTTGTGCAAATATGAATCTTGTAATCTTAAAATTGTTTTTACAATGATGGCCAGGACGATCACCCTCAACTTCCCAATGCACTTTACACTGATACCCAGAAGAAGAAGCTCCTGCTCAAGCAAATGCAACCTCTCTCCTTTAAAGGAGAAGGTTCAAAGGTTGAGAAGGATGCTGAAGTCTGGATTGAGGCGATGGATGATTATTTCTTTGCTGCTGGTACTGGAGTAGCAAATAGTCTATGCTTGCACAGTTTCGCCTTATTGGAGATGCTAAACTCTCGTGGAAACAGTGGTGCAATGACAAGGAAGTCACCGAGCATTCTCAAACGTGGGAAGACATCAACGATGAAGGAAAGATATCTTCCCCCATCCCATGAATCCATAAAGATGAATGAGTTTTTTAGTCTTAGGCAGTGTAGTAGAGGCCGCGGAGGAGCAGTTGCTAGGACCGCCCGTATTATAAGTGAAGAATCGACCTTGGAAATGGCTGAAGAAGAGTGTGCCACTGTCCATGTGGTAGTAGAACACCAAGGTCCGAATAAACAATTTGGTGTAATCCAAACCCCAGCCACTCATCACAGCAAGCCATTTCAGCTTTTGATTGATTGTGGCAGTTCCCATTCATTTCTTTCTCCTAGGTGTTTGCAAAAATTAAACTTGAGTCAAAAAACAGCTAGAAGAATGACTGTAGAATTAGTCAGTGGGTGGGAAAGAAGTAGTATCTCGCCACTCTATAGGAAACCTTGATTTTGAGCTAGGTAATGAGCAAACTCATGGCCACTTTAGAGTCTTGCCATCAAGAATTTATGATGGAATCCTTGGGATGGATTGGTTAATTACAAACAAAGCTAGCATTCATTGTAACCAAGGGAGTATCACTTTTGAAAATGAGCATGACGGCCAAGTAATATCTGTTCAAGGGATATCAAGAAAACCTAAATATAGGGTAGTCAAGGCAAAACATCTTCTCAAGGGAGCACGTAAGGGTCAGCAAGTTTTCTTAGTCAATCTCAACAAAGCCATTGAACCTAGTATGGAGACAGAACCCTCTTGGCTCCAAGAATTCTCTAACATCTTCCCTGACGAGCTTATAGGGCTACCACCTCCTCGAGAAGTCGATCATGAAATAGAGGTGATCCCTGGAGCTCAACCCGTCTCAAAAACACCCTATAAAATATCCCTTCCTGAAGCCATTGAACTTAAAGAGCAACTTTCCCAACTCTTGGGCAACGATTCGTATGCCCGAGTAGCTCTCCTTCGGGGGGCACTTGTTCTTTTTCAAAAAAAGAAGGACAAAACTCTCCTCCTCTGCATAGATTATCGAGGGCTAAATCAAGTCACTGTCAAGAATAAGTATTCTATCCCTCGCATCGACGAACTTCTTGACAGGCTTCATGGGGCCAAAGTCTTCTCAAAAATAGATTTGAGGTCCGATTACTATATCAGATCAAAGTCAAGGAAGCAGATATACCCAAGACAGCCTTCAATACCTGTTATGGCCACTATGAGTTTACTGTAATGTCATTCGGGTTAACCAATGCTCCTGCAACCTTCAACCGCCTAATGCAAGATATATTCCATCCTTACTTGGATGAATTTGTGCTTGTTTTCTTTGATGACATCTTAATCTACTCCTAATCAATGGAAGAGCATGAGGAGCATGTGCGTAGAGTTCTGCAATTGTTGCATAGATACAAACTCTATGCCAAGAAGAGCAAATGTACCTTCTTTACTCATCAAATTGAGTATCTTGGATTCATCGTCTCCAAAGATGGCATTTCAGTAGACCCCGCCAAGGTCAAACATATTTTGGAGTGGCCACCCCCTAAATCAGTTCGTGAAGTTCATGGGTTTTTGGGAATCATAGGATGGTATAGGATTTTTATCAAAGATTATGCCTTGGTAGCTGCACCTTTGATGGATCTTCTTAAGAAGGATTGCAAAATAGTGTGGCTACCAATCCATCAAAACAGTTTTGATCAGCTCAAGGTCATTATTACTTCTGTCCCAGTCCTCCTGAAGCAGCCTATGAGTGAAGCGCTAGGTCACCTGCGAGGGATCCTAGAGGGTGCTGACCATACGGTGCTCTTCCCGACGATACCCACACATGCGTCGAGGAAGATATTGGAACAAGGAGTAAGAGTTGTTTTCTGAATTCAAGCATGGATCTGGTTGATTGACCTTGCTGGTCCTCAACGGATGAGTCCATGACTCTTTTATATGGATCCATTGATTGACCTTGCTGATCTTTAATGGAGATTCCATTTTGATATGTGAATATATTGCCGGTTACTATGAGCTAGGAACTATCGAAAAGGCCCCCTGTGAGTGGACAGGTGGTGAGCATTCTGGTTGCCAATGATGTTATAGGTACACCGATGAAGGAATGATTGAAATTAAGGATTCAACCAGAGATTTTGAGGATTATGATCAGTGACTCTATGATTTCATGAAATGATTGTTTTAAAGACAACAACTGATTCCCTGGTACCTGGGACAAAACCTAAACAAATTCTTAATTGGATCCCATCACTACACCCATGGGACTAGGTTGGTGGACTGATGGATCCCTAAATTGAGACACAATTTTGTTATGGTATGATAGATGAAATAAATCCCAGACAAAAATCGTTCTATGGAAAAGAATCAATGGTTGTGCCTCTCAATGAGGAAAAAAGTGTTGGTCTCTATGATCCAAGTGCAATCTTTTTCCTAATCTGACTATGGGACTTACGGGTTTGGTCATATCAGTTCAGTTAGTTAAGGCTACGTTAGAGAAAAATTATCCGAGAGGAATCGCCCATGCTTTTCGAGCAAGGGAAGTTTTTTCGGGTTCGGTATTGGAAGAACCGATGGATTAGTCTCTTGTCCGGATATCCGTGGGCAAGGCCCCGAGTGAGGGACCCTGCCTCGCACAAGAAGTGCTACTTCTGCTACTAGCACCCCTGAATTCGTTGTGCGGTGGGGATAGAGATCTCACATTATATTTCCCAAGTGACAGAGAACTACGCTCGGGTCGCACCCATAGAAGAACTTTGTCTCCTTCCTTGAAGGTTCTTTTTAGACCTCCTTGTGTCAACATAATGTTTTTGACGATCTTGAGCAACTTTAATGTCTTTTTGGATTGACTTGGTTTGTTCCTCCATCTCTGCGAGAATTTTTCTAGATAACTCAACTCTTATGGTTGAATCAGAGAAATTTAGAGGAGATAAACATTCTTGCCCATAGAGTGCTTTGAATGGTTACATTCCTATGCTCTGATGATAAGATGTATTATAAGCAAATTCACCAGAGGAAGGTATTGAATCCATCTTCTTATTTCCCATCCACAATATTCCCTAAGAATGTCTTCAACTACTTGGTTGACTCTCTCAGTCTGTGCCATCGGTCTCTACATGATAAGTTGACTCTCTCAGTCTGTGCCATCGGTCTCTACATGATAAGTTGTGCTAAAGCAAAGTTGAGTTCCCAAGGCTTGATATAAGAACTACCAGAACTTTGAAGTGAAATTAGAATCCCGATCACTGACTATCCTCTTTGAAAGACCATGAAGCTTGAAGACCTCTTTGATGAATAATGGGCAACATCAATAGCCTTGAAGGTTTTCTTTGCATGTATAAGATGAGCTACTTTGGTAAGCAAGTCCACCACCACTAATATGGAATCATATCCTCCATGTACAGTGGGGAGACTTGTGACAAAGTCCATGCTTATGCATTCCCACTTCATCTGGGGGATATCCAAAGGTTGAAGCTTCCTAGGCATCTTCACTCTTTCAGCTTTGATCCTTTGACATGAGAGACATTGCTTCGAGTGTACCAAAGGACATCATTTTTCAAGCCTACCCAATGATAGCTCCTCCTTACAGCATTTAATGTTTTTGGATAGCCTGGATGCCCTGCAGCAGCAGAGCGGGGCTATCATGAGCTTCATGGAGGATTAGCTTCTTTAGAGCTAGATCCTTAGGAATACATAGCCTATGATTGAAGTAAAGACTCCCATCATGGATGAAGTATCCCTTGATTAGATTTTTCTCTTTCTCTAAAGTTCCTCATTATTCTACTAATTTCACCATCCTCTAGTTATTAGTAGGATCATGAGATGAGACTTCTTTAACCTTTTCGAGTATGCGATCATTTGGCATCGAAATCGCACTCAAGAAAGATTTGCGACGGCTGGGTGCATCCACTACCACATTATCCTTCCCTGGGCGGAATTTGATGTCCAAGTCATATTCTTGTAGGATTTCGATCAATCTTCTCTGCCTCATGTTGAGGTTAGGCTGGGTGAAGATCCACTTCAGCCTCTTGTGATCCATTTTACGAGTTGGAATTTGCCCCCCAAGAGATAGTCACCATAATTTGAGGCAATGAACAATTACTAAGAGCTCTAAATCATGGGTGGGATAATTTGTTTCATATTGCTTTAGCTTGCAAGAAGTATAAGCCACTAGTCTCCCTTCTTGTTCATAAGACACCACCAAGTGCTAGACTACTCACATCAGTAAACCACCTCAAATTCCCTCGTGAATCATGAAGTTTCAAGATTGGTGCTGAGGTAATAAGGCTTTGAGTTGATCAAAGCTGACTTGATGGATTGGCAACCACACTATTTTGCAATCCTTCTTAAGAAGATCCGTCAAGGGTGCAGCTACCAGGGCATAATCTTTGATGAAGATCGTGTGCCATCCTGTGATTTCTAAAAATCCACGAACTTTGTGGACTGATTTAGGGGGTGGCCATTCCAATATATCCTTGAACTTGGTGGGATCTACCAAGATACCATCTTGGGAGATAATAAATCCAAGAGATACTCGATCTGATGAGATGAGTAAAGAAGGTACATTTTCTCTTCTTGGCATAGAGTTTATTTTTGCACAGCAATTGCAAAACTGTATGCACATGCTCCTTATGCTCTTCCACCGACTTGGAGTATACTAAGATGTCATAAAAGAAAACAAGTACAAATTCATCCAAGTAAGGACGGAATATATCTTACATTAGGCGGTTGAAGGTTGCAGGAGCATGTTGAAATATGCAAGTGAATGGGTGTGTGCGGGAACAAGCCCTTAGCAAGAGGCTATAAAAGAGAGTCTGTAATTGAGTGGGTAGTAGTGAAAAGGTGAGAGGTATCTACTGTGAGAGAATCAAGGGTAGCATGAGTGAATATAGGGGTGTGGAAAGATTCTAGGAAAAGGTGCCCCCAGATGTAGGGGGTACAAATCAAGGAGAAATTAGTGGGATTAGATGCTTGGCATCTTTCATTGGCCTAATGAGTATTTGCTGATTTTTTATTATCCATGCTTACATTATCCTATTAGGTTAATTGCTCACTAATCTCATTTTAATTATCATCTTAATCACATGCTAATGATGTTGATTCGTGCATTTGATCCACCATAGCCCACTCTTGCTTGCATTTTAACATGGTATTAGAGCCTCAAATCCATGCCCAACATGTCTTAGCCCATCATCAAGTGTTTTATTCACTTCATTAGCCCATAATCATAATTATAAGCACTAAGCTTCTCTCTTCTCCATAACCAAATTATTCCCCCAGCTGGTGGAGGAGCTCCCTCTCCCTTCACATATACTCATTGCCCAAGCCCTTTTAGGGGCACAAACTAGACTCAAGGCACTCCACGCAGCTCCAAGGATATGACTCAATTCAGCGCGATTCGCTGCAGTACGATTTTCAGGTGCCAACAGATTTGGGAAAAAAAACTGCATGCAACGTGTCCACTTCGAATTCACCTAATTCCAAATAGGCCTGGGGGTTTTCAAGCATGCTCTACAAGCTAGTGAAGATGATTTTTTATTTCATCAAGTCTACAGTGAGATCCAGCACTGTGCGTGCACAATTAGGGAAGTGCCTCTGTTAATCACTTGATTAATTCTTCATTAAAGCTTCAATCTTGATGTTTGTGGGCTCAAAACACATCTAGACACATTTATCTACTACTGTATTGAAGCATTTTCAGATTAGATTTGTGCAAGTGGATCGATTGAAGACTCCAAGTGGGGACAGTCTTCTGCACATGAATAGTGAATTATCTTGGCAAATTTCTTAATTAATTCACCTAATCAAGGTGTTAATTATGCATTGGTGGACTAATACAACATTGGGAAGGTGCTACACATGTCTAAGTATTCAAATTGAATTTTTCATCACAATAACTACCCCAATTAATCCCTCCAAATCAATGTATTTTTTACACACAAAATAGGAGATTATTTCACTAGTACTAATCACTATTTTTTAGTGCAATTTATGGTTCAAATTTACCATTGGGTATTTGATACAGATCCCTATCACTTGAGATTGTAATTCAGAGATGGTTTGATACTCCAACCATTCAGTACAGAGATCAGTTACCCTAGGCTTTATGTAATTTTTGGTGAATTTATGCTGATAAATCTATTGTGATCATCATTTAACACCAAATTTGAGTTGTTAATTCTAGACGATGCCCTTGAATCTTTAATTGGATCAAGAGGTAAGACCCCCTTCCCATCATCATGAGCAATGCACAAGAAATAGCTAAATTTAATGGGGAGTAGTTTCATACATGGCAAACAAAGACCATGTATTTGTTCATGAGGAAAAATCTGTGGGGGCTAGTTGAGAGAAGAGATGAATGTCCATAGGAGCATGGGGAGAATAAAAGGAACAACAGGAATGAAAAAGCATTAGGGCTCATTGCACTTAGCTTAAATGATGAAATCATTCACCATATTGCAAGGAGGCTAAAGATGCATGGGATGAACTTAATAAATTATTTGGCACTCAAGCAAAAAATTCAAAGATAAATGTGCTAATGCAATTCTACAAACTTAGACATGAAGGAAAGTGAACCTCTAACCACACACTTGAACAAATACAAAAGCATTAACTGGCAACCATTGGGAAGAAGGTAGAAGATGACGAGGCACTAGAAGTGCTTCTGAAGAGTGTGGACAAGGGAGAGTATGTGAACATTGTGGCAACCTTAAAGAATGTACCAGAATTGAAGCTACATGAGATAGAAGGAGCTCTACTAGAGTAAGAGACCAAGGTCAAAGAGAATAAAGAGTTGGATCCTACAGCTGGAGAGGAAAAGGCATTCTACACCCAAGGAAGATTCTCACAAGAACAATTGGCCGAGACTCCTAAGGAAGAGGATTCTAGACATCTTTTCTGAGAGAGAAAGAGAGATAAACCACACAACCCAATGTAACCTGCCCCAACAAAGTAAAACCACCTCTCAACCACCAATGATGTAGGCCATGTGGTAGATGTATGTGTGAGTACTTTAGTTAAGGTCACGGGCACTTGTAGTAGTAGCCTTAGACACATAGAGAGAGAGTGTCCAAGGACTATGAGTTAGGGACTTGAGGCACTGGTCGTGGGCTACCAAGTAAGAGGGAAACTTGGTATAGGGTCCAGGTGTGCTAGAATTATTCACTTGAGGAGAGGTGTTGAAATATGCAAGTGAATGGGTGTGTGTGGGAACAAGCCCTTAGCAAGAGTATGTAATTGAGTGGGTAGTAGTGAAAAGGTGAGAGGTATCTACTGATGAGATAATCAAGGGTAGCATGAGTGAATATAGGAGTGTGGAAAGATTCTAGGAAAAGGTGCCCCCATATGTAGGGGAGGTGGCACAAATCAAGGAGAAATTAGTGGGATTAGATGCTCCATAGTCGTGGCAAAGAGCTGTCCACCTGACAAAGAAATTTTGAAATATATACAAGAGACTCTTGTATCAACCAACCCTCGGCCATGCTTCCTTCGGGCCTTGCACTTTGCCTCACAAAGTCTTTTAAGGTCTTCATGAAGCGCTCTAGGAAGAACATCCAACGTGCATGCACAGTGCCACATAAGGCAATTTCGTCCACTAAATGCACAATGAGATGTAGTTGACTTGTGAGAATGGTTCGCGAAAAAGTCCCCTCTACTAGAGGCATTGGCCTAATGAGTATTTTCTAGTTTTTGAGTATCCATGCCTACATTATCCTATTAGGTTAATTTCTCACTAATCTTGTTTAAATTATCATCTTAATCATATGCTAATGACGTTGATTCATGCATTTGATCCACCATAGCCCACTCTTTCTTGCATTTTAATAGAGCATTGGTCAACCCGAATAACATTACAGTAAACTCATAGTGGCCATAACGGGTATCGAAAGTTGTTTTAGGTGTATCTACTTCCTTGACTCTGATCTAGTAATAACCAACTTAAGTATATTTTTTAGAAAACTCTAGCCCCATGAAGCCTGTCAAGAATCTCGTTAATGCGAGGGATAGGATACTCATTTTCTTGATGGTGACTTGATTTAACCCCTGATAATCTATGCAGAGTCGAAGAGTACCGTCGTTATTTTTTTGGAAAAGAATGAGTGCTCCCCAAGGAGAGTTGTTGTTGGGACATACAAATCCTTGCTCAATGAGTTGGGAAAGTTTCTTTTTAAGTTCAATGGCTTCAGGAAGAGACATTTTATAGGGTGTTTTTGAGATAGGTTGAGCACCAGGGATCACCTCAATTTCATGATCGACTTCTTGATGAGGAGGTGGTAACCCTGTGAGCTTGTCAAAAAAGATGTCAGAGAATTCTTGGAGCCAAGAGAGATCTGTTTCTTTACTAGGTTCAGCAACTTTGTTGAGTTTAACTAGGAAAACTTGTTGTTCCCTACGTGCTCCTTTGAGAAGCTACTTTGCTTTGACTACCCTAGACTTAGGTTTACCTATCTTTCCCTGAACTGACACTACTTGGCCATGCTCATTTTTAAAAGTGATACCCCCCTAGCTACAGTGAATATGAGCATTGTTTGCAATTAACCAGTCCATTCCAAGGATCCCATCATAAATTCCTAATGGCAGGACTCTAAAATGACCATGAGTTTTCTCACTACCCAATTCGAAATCAAGGTTTCCTACAGAATGTTGAGACACTACTTCCTTCCCACTAGCTAGTTCTACAACCATTCTTCTTGCTGGTTTTTTATCCAAGTTTAATTTTTGTAAACACCTTGGAGAAAGAAATGAATGGGTACTGCCACAATCAATCAAAAGCTGGAATGGCTTACTGTGATGAGTGGTTGGGTTTTGAATAACACCAAATTGTTGATTTGGACCTTGATGTTCTACCACTGCATGATGGTGGCATGTTCTTCTTTAGCTATCTCTAGAGTTGGTTCTTCACTTATAGCACAAGCAATGCAAGCAACTGCTCCGCAACCTCTACTGCCACATCCACCATGTCTTGCACCTTGGTGGATGGGGGTTCCATAGCCTTGATTTGATCTACTGCTTTGAGGTAGAGATGATGCTAGCTAGGGACAGTTGGCCCTAAAGTGTCTCAGTCCTCTCTAGAAGAAGTAGCATATGAGCGGGGAACAAAAGATTTGGCTTGTTGCCCCCTTGATTGTAGTAGTAGGGAGCATTCTCCTTAGGCTAAGATTGATTTTTGAGGTTTGCTTCAGGGTGAGATCTCTTATGAGGCTTGGATTTACTAGACTTTAGCTCTTTCACAAGAGGGATTTGCTCTTATAAGAGTATCTTGCAATGTTCTTAGCCTCATTGCTTTGAGGTGGGTATCCAAGGGTTCAATTAAGCCTTGGCAGAAACGAGCCACTTGCTGGGAAGTTGTCATGGTCGGGGCATACTTCCAGAGAGTGATGAATTTAGAATAGTATTCTTCCAAGGTTAAACTGAACTGCTTGAGACTAAAGAATTTATTCATCTTGATGGATTAATGAGATGGTGGGAGATATCATTCCTTCATAACCTGCTTGATATCCTCCCATGTTTGGGAGTGTTTAGTGACTCCTTTGGCACCATTGTTTCCACCATAGCTTAGCATCCCCGATGAGTCGAAATCATGCAAGCATGGACTGGTTTGTCGCTCTAGTACCATAGCTGAGAAATAATCATCCATTGCTTAGATCCAGACCTCGGCATCCTTCTCAATATTTGAACCTTCCCCCTTAAAGAAGGGAGGTTGCATTTGCTTGAGCAGGAGCTTCTTCTCCTGGACATCCATATATAATGCATTGGGAGGTGGAGGTTGATCGTCCTAGTCATCATTGTAAGATTAAATTTTAGGATTACAAGATTCATACTTTACATTACGCTTATGCTTTTAAAAGTAAAACTTTGAAATTAGTTTATTTCTCAAATATTTACAAGGACAAGTTTTATTACAAAGATTTGAGACTAATATAATTAGTCTTATTCATTGTAAAAGAAAAATCCTAGGCTCAACTAGACAACATGAGACTAGAGCAGTCCACACAGGTGAAATATGGGAGTGCCGCCCCATAGTTTCTAAGAGACACGGAAGATTGATGGTAAGGGTGACTCTAGATTGGGGGCTGTGTCCCAAAACGGCTACCCTGTCGGCATAAGACTTGCATTATTTGGTCAGATACCCAGCGGTCCTATGGTATATGATTTCCATCTATGGTCACAGAACTGTCAAGCCTAGGAGTATCCACCACGAACCAAAATAAACGAACCATCTTCAACTTTTCGATCCAACGAATCCGCTTTAAAAAGAACTTGGTAGAGCTGGCACCAATATATCTTCACCAAAGATTCTACAGCTGGACTACACCGACTAGTCCACACATGTCCACTCCACTTAGCATGTTCACATTATAGATCGCTTGTATATACTCTATTATGTGTGTTAGTTCACTGTATCTTCCTTGTAGATCTCTTTTGTTGTGCGTAGAGGAAGAAGAATTTTCAGCCTTCCACCTTGTGTGTTTTCTTCTAGGGTTTGTGTGAGTGTGAGTGTGCTTGCAAGAGCTCAAGCTCTCTTCTCCCCTACATATTTTTATGGTATCAGAGCTCGGTTCATGGTAAGGGCTGAGTGGCAAGCAAGAGAAGCATAGGAAGCAGTATGAGGGTAAGAGCTTCATCTACTGTTCCCCCTTTATATATTGGCTACTACACCCTTGTCGAGAGCTCTTCAAGAGGCACCGGCAAACAAACTCCAATTAAGGATCTTTCTTCGTAGGAGCAAAGCTACAAGGCAATAATATTGTCTATTAGACCACATTTTTTGGGCCAAAAAACACGTTTTGAGCGCGTCTGGATCTTCGTTTTTTAGTTCGTTGGCGTTTATGGGCATTATAAGTAAGTTTCGATTCTCTGTAGAACTCTGTTTTTGGAACTGCAATAAGAAGGGCGATTGGTTATGCAGACACTGTGTGTACTACAAAGAGGTCTTAAAGTTGCCATTGGGTGTATATATACAAATTGAGGTCACTGGTTGTGACAGTTTGGGTATAGTATAGTGCCACTGCAGAGAATACAACAGTTTGTGCAAGTCAAACAAGAGTGTTGTTTTTGGTAAATTTGTGTTGTAGACAAGATGTCAAATGATGGAATAAACCAGATTGTTATTTACAAAGAAGGTTGACAAGAACAACTTCCATGCTTGGAGGTTTAGATTAACAAATTTCCTGATAGAAAAAGGTTATTGGGACTACATTGAAGGTGAACATGAGGAGGCACTAGAGATACCGGAGATTAATCCAACTACTTCATATGTAAAAGAATTCAAGGATTGGAATCAAGGAAAGTTATATATTGGCTTTCTATTAGTATACAAGATACCATGATTGGCCATATACAGGATGCCAAGTCACCTAAGGAGGCATGGGATACCTTGGTGAAACTATATGAAACCAAGGCACAAAAGATTCAGTTGAAGAATGAGCTTCATACTGTGGAGAAGGAAAATATGTATGTAAATGATTATGCCTTGAAGATCAAGGGCATTGTGGAATCCCTTTTATCAATTGATGTTTCTATTGATGATGATGATAAGGTCTTGGGCCACAGTACAAGGCATTCAAGACGTCTATTCCAACTCGGGAGAACATTCCCAACTTCATAGATTTGGTGTCAATGTTGATCATTGAAGAGAAGAATTTGGGTGAAGATCAACAGTCTTCACGAAACAAAAACAGGTGAGCGCAACATGCCTTCTACACAAGTTCAGGTAGAGGTCATGGATGTGGCCAAGGTGGTGGCCGAACAGGTAATCAGAATTATGGTTAGTAGCAGCAACAGTCCCAAGATTTACAACAACAACACACAGGTGGAAGAGGCCAGTTTAGAGGTAGGGGGAATCAAAGAGGTCAAGACAGCATAATGATACACGAGGCTGTTTTTAATGTGGTAAGCTTGGATATGTGCAGGCAGATTACTATAAGAAACAGAGTGACATGTGAAATGGAAAAGCGCAGCAAAACAACTATGCATCCTCTAATAGAAATAATGAGGATAATGAGAGGTTGTTTGTTATGCAACATGTGGTTAATGCTGTGTCTCGAAATGATGTAGCAGCATGTAAGGATGATGTATGATATGTTAATTTAGGTGCTTCCAACCACATGACAAGTCATGGTGAGTGGTTCTAGAAAATGAAGAGTCTTGAAAGACCAAGTTTTGTTGAAACAAGGGATGACATTGCTCCATGTTAGAGATGTGTCATTGTCTATGCAAGATGTAGGGTTGCAGATGTACTTCATGTTCTAAACATTACAAGTAATCTAGTTTTTGTTAGCCAGATAATTGATCAAGGTTTGTAGGTCCGATTTTACCCTGATGGTTGTTATGTAGAAGACTTTAAAGATAAGCATAGGTTGGTCAAAAGACAACTGAGTGGGTAGAATGTTTACATTGAATGTAAATATGCCTGAAGTGAGTGCTGCAATGTTTGCAAATGGTTTAGGAGTTGTTACAGATACAGACATTTGGCATAAGAGAATTGGGCATATAAATGCACAAAGAATGAAGTCCATGCAAACTAAAGAAATTGTGACAGGGTTGTCTAAGTTTAAAGTTGAAGATATACATAAAGTATATGAAGCATGTCAATTTGGAAAGCAAACAAAGCATGTCTTTCCACATGATAGAAATGTGAGCAGGAATGTACTAGATGTTGTGCATTCATATGTATGGGGTCCTACGAAGACTATGTCTATGTGGGTGGCTGTAGGTACTACTTAAGATTCTTTAACATGACCACGCAAGGAAAGTGTGGGTGTATTTCATGAAGGAGAAGAGTGAAGTTTTTACTCATTTTCATAGTTTTAGAGTGATGGCTAAAAAACAGACAAGAAAGCGTATGAAGTGCCTAAGGTCAGATGGAGGGGGAGAATACTTCTCCAATGAGTTCTCTGAATTCTTACAAAAGAATGGCATTCAGAAACAATTCACAAGCACAAGCATTGATGATAGAGAAGAATGTGCCACATAGCTATTGGACTGAGGCTATGTCTACAACAGTTTATATCATGAAGAGGACTCCTATTGTAGCCACACATGATGTAATGCCTGAGGAGAAGTTTATTGGCAAGAAATCTGATTCGTCTCACTTGAAAGTTTTTAGATGTATTGCAATGTGCATGTGCCAGATGAGTTGCATACTAAGTTGGATCCAAAGGTAGAAAAATGTGTGTTTATTGGGTATTCCCTTAAGCAAAAGGGATATAGATGCTATAATCCTACTACATGTGAATTAAGGGTAAGCAGGGATGTTGTATTTGATGAGATGAGTAGCTGGTATGCTGCTGAAAAAGATATTGTTGTTGGGACTGATGTAAGTGGAAACATGGTTGCACAAAATGCAAGTTAGCAATCACAGTCATCATTGAGTGGATCAAGAGAGTTATCATCCAGTGGTTCTTTTGATAGACCATGGAGAGGCAGCAGACTGCATCATAATACCAGTTGTGGAAATGTAGTTGATACGTCACATAAATGCAAAGAGAAAGTGGTTAAGCCCCTTAGTATGCATGATATTTCTATAGGGCATTCTCTTGTTGATGAAGAGCCTAGTGGCTCGGAGATGAGCCTTGATGGGATTCCAACAATGAGGACACCTGGTGCAAAGAAGGCTATGGAAGCCATGAATGCAAAGTTACAAAGATTTGGAAGAGTCAAAAACCCTATGTAGAGGTTGACTTATGATGGTTATGTGGCACATGACTATGCTTATATGGCAAAAGTTATGCAAGTTGTAGAACCCACATGTTTTAATGAGGCTGTTGGAAATGTGTGTTGGGAGAAAGCTATGGATGAGGAGATGGATGCATTGTATGGAAATGAGACTTGGGATTTGGTGCCATTGCCTGAAGGCAAGAAAGCTATTGGTTGTAAGTGGGTGTATAAGGTAAAACATAACAATGATGGTAGCATAAGCAAGTGCAAGGCTAAATTGGTAGCCAAAGGATATGCACAAACACATGGGATTGATTATGAGGAGACATTTACCCCGGTTGCTTGGATGGCAGATTAGGAGTCAACATTTTTCTGGATATGACATGTCAAAAACTCAGCAATTAGGATACAAGCCCGTTCATAGTAAAAATGGCAAATTAGCGCCGAGTCTAGCCAATTGGATTTATCGGTAGGCTCACAATGGAAGTCTCTGGATTCACCTTCCAGATTGTAGTGGTGGTGCTCCACATGGAGGATATAAAAGTTGTCTACTCGATGTTAATAGGAAGACCATAGCTCAAGTAGGAATGGATTAAACAAAATTGGGATGTGGATAGAATAGCTCCAGAGAGAGGCAAGAAGAAGGTCAAACTTTCAGTGGTGGCCAGCCGTTGGAAAGCGGAGAACTCATCTTAGCCGAAAATAGCCAAAGGAGTCAACATGCTGGAGGGACTAGACATGGATGAAGGAGAGGAATATCTTCAGCATAACTTAAATTTGATAAGCTTGTTTGAGGTTGATGTGGCCCATATCATGGAGAAGTATCGACTAGCCCATAATCACCAGAATGAAGTAGGTGAGAATCAACAAGATCCGCTGGGGAATCTCTAGATGCCGAAGATTTTTATGAAGACTGAGCTGATAATGACATTGTACCAAGCCTCCAACAAATCATCGCGATGGAGAAGACATGTGAAAGGGACCTGAAGCAATCCAAATGGGTCACGGAAGATGAACTAATCGAAATAAATCTAGGTACAGAGGCAGACCCAAAGTTCGTATGAATCATGCTAAATTGGATGCTACGTTCCGGGAAAATATTCGGGTATTGCTCACTTCCTTCAAGGATGTATTTGCATGGAGCTACACCGAGATGAAAGGGATTGACCCCCGATTCTACCAACATGCATCGGATCAATCTGAGGGAGGATGTAGTTCCCATCCGGCATATTGAGATATCGGATAAATTCGAACTATGCAAAGCGGGTCAAAGGAGGAGCTGGACAAATTGTTGCATGTCGAATTCATATATCCAATCAATTGGGTGACCTAGATATCTCCAATCATGATCATCCCCAAAAAGAATCAAAAGCTCAGGGTCTATGTTGACTACAAGAAGCTTAATATCGCTACAATCTCAGACCCCTTCCCTCTACCATTCACAGACTCCCTGTTGGATTTAGTAGCCGACCATGAGATGTATTCCTTTTTGGATGGATTCAGTGGCTACAATCAAGTCCAAATGGTGCTAGAAGATTGGGAGAAGACAACTTTCATCACCAAATGGGGTGCCTTTACATCCAATGTGATGACTTTTGGGCTAAAGAATGCCCCGGCAACATTTCAACGATGGTTCAAAAAAAATTCACAGAGCATTTGACAAGCTTCATGCAGGTGTTCATTGATGACTTCAGTGTCTTCAGGAAATCATACCAACACCTGACACACCTAGAGTTATGCTTGTCAAAATGCAAAGGTTCAAGACTAACCCTTAACCTCGCAAAATGTGCATTTGCCATCCAAAGCAATATGCTCCTTGGCCACATAGTATCTCAAGAAGGCATTGCAGTGGACCTAGGCAAGGTAGAGGTGATTCAGAAAGCTTTCATTCTGACAAGTGTGAAGGAGCTGAGAAGATTCTTGGGGCAAGTCTGCTGGCATAGCCAAATGCTTCGGTACCTAGCACACATAGTAGTCCCACACTGAACCAACAATTGGCATAAATAAAAATGCCATTGAACCAATAGTTGGAGGAGGCCAATCTGGAGTGGTCAAAGGAATGCAACATTGCATTCAAATGCCTCAAGATGATGTTGACCCCGAAGCCCCTATACTCCAATCACCCAATTGGGAATTGTCATTCCATGTCTTTGTGCATGCATCAAATGTGGCAATCAAGAGTGTCCTGATGCAGGAAGCTGAAAAGAAGTGCCATGTCTACTACGCCAAGAGACTATCAGATGTAGAGCGGAACTACTCCACCACCCATAAGGAGGTGCTCTATATGATCCACCACCACCCATAAGGAGGTGCTCTATATGATCCGCCACTACCTGTTGGGCAACAAGTTCACATTTCATGTGGATCACTCGGCCTTGCTTTATCTTGTTGATAAGCAAAGTTTGGCAGTAAAGATGGCTCGGTGGATGCTAATCCTTGAGGAGTTTGAGTTCAGCATCATGCACACCCTGGGAACAAGCCATATAACGGATGATTTACCTATCCCGACTCGAATCAGGTGAAGCCCTAATAAGAGTGGTGGATGATTTACCTAATGTAGAGCTGTAGAAGCAATCATGCCGATACCTCAGACTTGGTACGATAAAATGTTAGCATTTGTGGTGGCCACATGTCTGATGGAGGATAACCTTTCTCGCAATCAAAGAAAGCGAATAGATGTCCGAAGCCGGTATATCCAAGTAATAGCCGGACAGCTATACAAGAGGGGCATTGATTAGATCCTCTGGCAGTGCATTCCACCTCATGAGATGAGCAAGAAGTTATACTCCAAGAAGCCCATCAAGGGATCAATAGTCACTTTGCAGGAGAGGTGACAAGAAGGAAGATCCTCCAAGCACGTCTCTCGTGGTCGTCTATACTTGGAGATGCCTATACAAATGGGCTAAACAATGCGATGTGTGTGAGTGCCTTGGTCAACCAACTGATAGAGATCGGATGCCTCACAATTTGATCCTCCCACTAGAACCATTCTAGAAATGGAGCCTTGACTTCGTCAGTCCATTCAAGCTGCCATCCCGATTTACAGGTAACAAATACATTCTAGTGGCAACAGACTATAATACCAAATGGGTGGAAGCAAGATCCCTCAAGGATAATATGGCTAAGTCCACTGCAAAGTTTCTCTATGAGATAATCATCACCTAATTTGGCTTCCCAATACAGGTAATAAGTGACCAGTTTTACATGGGCTTGCCCTTTACAAAAATGGGGGTTGCTTTTAACTCAAGCTTAGGTAAAGTGTTCCTATCTAAACACTAAAGGATAATTACAAAAAGAACCCCAAGACTTGATTCACGTGCAAATAAATAAATCCACGCCCAATATAACAAAAGTAGGCGGCTCAATAGGTCCATGCCCAAATACATCAAAATGGGGTGGCCAAATACAAAATCTCGTAGTAGACACTACGATAAAAATATTAAAATGAGAACCATCCCGGTAATAGTTTGCACCATATCACCGCCATCATATCAATCTCACCAACATCTACAAGGTTGTCCATTCAAACACACTACGAGTTAGTCCACGCAGCGCACAAGTAATAAATCCACACTTAGTTCTAGCTATTCCTAATTTCATATGTCCTACACATGGAATATTTGGAATCACCCAAGTGACATGCTTTGAACATAGTGGTAATTAGGCATCCCCAGTTAACCATAGAAGGATGGACGGAAAAATTGTCACATCCCTCCTGCCCGAGATAGCAACAACTATCCTTAGTTGCATCATATCAACCGGCCCATGTTTGAAAGTAAGATTGGATTATGTCGGGATAGGCATGGAAAAACCACTCAGGCATCCATTTAGCATTTTTGCAAGGATGATTTTTGAAGGTCAAAAGATATCTATTATATACAGTACTTGTGTGAGTAGTAGTGGTCTCATGGTCAATAATAGTTTCAAGTTGAAGTTCTTCTACTTGGTCAACAAGACTAGGTGCTTCCTCATATGTAGGATGTGTAGGAATGGGTCTCGGTATAAGGTCTCAAAAGACTAATATGAAAAGAATTATGAATTCTCCAATGAGAAGGAAGTGAAAGCCTATATGCTAGGTCATTAATCTTATGAGTAATTTTAAAAGGATCATAAAAACGAGGAGCTAATTTAACAACAGGATTAGTCAACACTTTTAAGATGTCTCTTTCAATATACGAAGCAAAACATAGTGACCTTCTTAAAAAACCATGTGCTTCCTTTTCTTATTAGCTTGTTTAGTGTATTTCTATTGTGCATTAGAAATAGCTTTACGAACATGATCATGAATGGAATTGAAATCAATGGTGAATTGATATGTAGCTTCAATAGTGTGTGACAAACGAGTGATAGGAGTAGGTAAAACTTTTCCATACACAATTGCAAAAGGTGCCTTTCTAGTGGATGAATGCGGTGTGTTGTTATATGCAAATTGCAAAATATGGATATACTTATCCCATTGTTTAGGTTGAGATAAAACATATGCACAAAGTAAATCGAATATTGTGCTATTTGTCACTTCTGTTTGACCATTAGATTCAGGATGAAATGCAAAGATCCAATTTAGTGCCTATTATCAACAATGTAGTCCAAAAATCACTACAAAACTTAGAATCTCTATCAGAAACAATCACTTAAGGTAAACCATGATGTGTGAAAATGTGTTTAACAAACAAATATGTAGCTTGATGTGTAGTAAGAGTCTTTTTACAAGGAAGAAAATATGCTTGTTTGCTAAACCTATTAACAATGGTCCAAATCATATCATTATGGTTCATAGTCAATGGAAAACCAATGATAAAATCTATAGAAATCTGTTCCCACAAGGAGTGTTTGGAATAAGAAGTGGCATGAGAAAACCAAGTTTCTTACCCTTATAGCTTTCCATTTTTTGACAAACATCATATTCAGACACAAATTTAGCTACCACCTTCATGCCCCGAGAATAAGGTGGCTGATGTAATTCCTCTAAAAGATAATGTCTAAAAGGTCAAGTAATGCATAATCTTTTCTAGAAGAAAAGATATTCATCATCATAGGAATACTTAGCAAAAGGAGTCCAATGATTATCTCTCAATCTAGACCAAATATAACTAAAGTCAGGGTCTTGGTCATAAGTCTCATGCATAGAGTCAAAAGATGTATTGTCAATCACAAAAATATTTTGAATGGAAGATCTTCTACTCAAAGCATCAGAGCAACTACATTTTCTTTACCAGGTTGGTATTAAAGAATAGGCTGAAAACTTTGAATAAAAGCTGCCCAACCATTTAATATGTCTATCCGAAATAAGTGGTTGAGAAAGCAAATGTTTAATACTCTGTTGAATCAGTCTTTTATAAGAAATTTTGAGCCCATTAAATAATGTTTCCAAATTTTCAATGCACGGAGGACTACAACAGACAACTCCTTGTCATAGGTGCTATACTTACTTTCAACGGGATGAAATTTCCTACTCTCGAAAGTAATAGGATGACCAAATTGCTAATACAACACCAATGCCCTTACCACTAGCAATCGGTTACAACCACAAAGAAAGGACGTGAAAATCAGGTAATTGTAACACATGTGTATGAGTAAGTGCATATTTTAATGCAAGAAAATATTTCTCTTGAAGTTCGGTCCATTCATAAGATTTGGTTTTCTTGAGAAGTTCAGTGAGAAAGTGCACCTTATATGTAAAATTACGGATAAATAGCTACACAACCCTAGAAAAGATCGTAATTCATAAAGGTTCTTGGGACATGGCCATATCGCAATAGTTTCTATTTTCTTGGGATCTACATGTATGCCTTTAGCAGAAACTATATGTCCCAAATACTCAATCTCACTCTGGAAGAAACTACTCTTTTCGGGATTAATGTAAAGTTCATTTTCCTTGAGCAAATTAAATACAATTTCCAAGTGTTTTTCGTGCCCTTCTTCAAATTTACTAAAAACTAAGATACCATCGAAAAAGACAATCACAAAGTTTTGATGTTCAAGAAATATTCTATTCATCATACGACTAAAAGTCGCAGGAGCATTAGGAAGACTGAATGGCATTACTAAAAACTCAAAGTGACCAGTCTGAGTTCTGAAAGCAATTTTATAGATATCTTGCTCGACCATTCTTACTTGATGATATCCAAATTTTAGGTCAATTTTACTAAAGACGTTGGCTCCCCTTAATTTATCAAGTAGATCATCAACTCTAGGAATTGGAAATCTATTCTTGATAGTGTTCTTGTTGAGAGCCCTCCTGTAGTCTACACACATACGATAAGTACCATTTTTCGTTTTTACAAGAAGAACTGGTGCTCCATATGGTGAACTACTTGGTCTAATAAGTCCCCGAGATAGCAATTCCTCAATTTGAGCCTAAATTTCTCTTTGCTCAAGAGGGTTAACTCTATAAGGTGCTCTACAAGGCGGTGCACTACCAGGAATAATGTCTATGTGATGATCTTCAGGACGTGATCTAGGGAGTCCAAGAGAGAAAACAGTCAGAAAATTTGGAAATGAAAGAGTCATGGGATGTATCCCTAGGAGGTGGTTCTTGAGCACTAAGTTGGTTAACCAAAATTAAAAAACTTTTCTCCGTCTTCCTCAAAGCCCTTTTTGCCTCAGTATAGCTCAAAAGTAGTTGATCCTTGCACCTCCTAGGGATGTATCCCTAGGAGGTGGTTCTTGAGCACTAAGTTGGTTAGCCAAAATTAAAAAACTTTTCTCAGTCTTCCTCAAAGCCCTTTTTGCCTCAGTATAGCTCAAAAGTAGTTGATCCTTACCCTCAGAAATTCCTTGCAGACAAACATTCTTTCCATGATGTATAAAAGACATTGTGTGCTTTGCATAATTAATTTGTGGTGTGTACTCATGTTCGAAAAGGCATTCCCAAAATCATGTCAATACCATGCAAAGGTGCTACTAAGACAATACGTTGATCCAAAAATTGTGCAATAGAAAAAGCAAGATTCTTTACTTTCTTAGTGCAATTATACTTTTGGTTTTGAAAAACAGTCTTTACTTTAAAATGAGAAGGAATCATGTTAAGATGAAGAGCATGTGCAAGATGTTCAGAAATAAAATCGTGTGTGCTACCATCATCATGCAAGATTGGGATTTCCTTATCTTGAAATTTTTCCTTCATTTTAAGTAAAGTATGTGGTGAAAAAGAATGAGGATCAAGGTTAGAAGTACCTTCTTGATCAGATTTACCATTTAACTCGTTTACCATCAGAGTCTGGCTCGTAGTCGTCATCGTAAGCATCATCATCATCTCCATTGCTAGTGTCTTCATCTCCATCCACCATGTTAAGCCATGCCATTGGCTTCTTATTGCTGTCATTTGGACACTTCTTAGCATAGTGTCCCCTCTGATGGGCAAGTGTAACATTGAACATTGCTTGCTTTTTCATCTCGAGTCAATGAATCTGGAACATCTGTCTTGTTTGGTTCTCCACTCGCTCCATTGCTATTGTTGCCAATCTTTGCTTTGTTGTTGAACTGCTGACTTCTTTGATCTTGACCCTTGTTAAAAGGTTGCTTGAATGAAGAACACCTGTCAAAACCATTAGAAGATGTCAAATCTTTGGAGAGTTTAGAAGTACGATTCTCCTATTAGTACCTGGGCACACCAATTTTCTTTTCAAAATTCATAGCAAGAGATTTAGCAAAGGAAAGAGTATGAGAACGAAACGTATTAACCTCCACTCTCTAATCTTTAGATCCAATCCTGAGATGGACTTCCTTTTAAGATGCTTTTCATGCACTTTTTCTATAGATTTCATTTGAATGAGAGCATTCCAAAAATTTTCAATATAGACCTGTTTGGACATCCTCCCCTTTCAATTGTCTAAGAGTATCCCAATGCTGTCGGTGGGCTTTAGCCTTGTACTAAGGAGGTAGAAAATGTTTCTTAATTTCGTGCTAAAAATCCTCCCAAGTACGAGGTTTATCTTGGTAGCATTCCACCATAAAGTAGCATTTTGAATCAAGTGATTCGCAACACACTTGACCTTGTCTTTCTCAAAAAATTTCTCTCCCGAAAAATAGTCATTGAATTGGCTAAGCCAAGCCAAAAGAGTGCGTGCATCCTTCTTTCTATCAAAATTTTGAAAAGAAAAAGCTTTGTGACTAATGCGAGATTCTTTTCGAGCCATTTGAGCCTCTAAAGTTGCTTTCACGGTTCGAAGAATAGAATCTTCACTATCGCCTTTAGTGTCATGCTTATGCCTTTTATGTGATTTCAATTGGTCTTCTACTGCAAGTCTATGAGTTCGTTCATTGACCAATTGTGCTTGTAAAGCTGTGAGTTTCTCTTGAATAGACGGAAGTGCAGGTAGATCAGCCATGAATGCTAAAAAGAAATAAAGATAGGAAAAGGTTAGAAATACATATATGATTTTTCACTCGTGGTAATGATTTTGAAGATCTTGAATCTCGTGGCAATTAGAAGAGCGGTGTGGTCATCCAACAATCACCAAAGTGCTTGAAGTAGTCTCAAAGCATCAGAAGGTCGTCCGTCGGTATTAAAAAAAATATTGGGAATTGAGAGTGAATTTAAGCTTCAGGAAGGCGTAAAATAACCAAATTTGAAAATCTCGCAAATTTGAATTGCTATAATTTTCTGAGCCAAACCAGAATAAAAAACTGAAAAATATTTACAGTTCGAAGTCGGGCCGAATTCGGACGAATTCGGGCTAATTTTGATGAAGTTCTAGCTGAAGAAGCTTTGCATATGAATCTCCTTTTCTTTTTAGACCTTTTTGAGTAAAGCAAATATGTAATTTTTCCCCACCCTTGATTTCTGTAGAGCTTCCTCCACCATTGCAAATTCCAATCCTTGGATCTTCCACATAACCTCTCAGAGACACGGTACACGAATTATGAAAGAGAATATGTTGAATGCATCTAACGAAACAGATGTTTGATCCGGTTGCAGCTAAATTTCCAAGCAAAGAAGAATGCGCCGCGCGCTGGCCTGACGGGCGAGAATTAACGATCCGTGTAGAAGCTTAATGCTAAGCTTAAGCTTGCTTTAGCTTTGTAATATAACTCATTTAAAGCTTTGGGTAAAGCTTTTATCCCTATGATATTTACTTCATGTAACTTAAAAAAGAAACCTTCAACCAAGCCTCCAATTCCCTTGAATTTTTTGATTTTTTTCTTCTTTCACAGAAACCAGAAAATTGCACGTACCTTCTCTCTTTCTTTTGCAAGTCTTCCTCCCTTTGATTTTTCTCAATATTTTTCACCTTCTCTCCCCCCTTTTCTTTGATACCACTGAAACCACTAGGATCATGGGGAGACACACCATCCAACCAAATACCAACTGGTTCATCACTTTAATTAAATTACCATAACTGAAAAATTAATAAATAATCATAAAAAACATAGCATAGAATAAAAACACAAGAGAGAATCATTGGGCGCAATCTATCCCCCGTCAAGAAGTGTCGACTTCCTTCCACTTCTTGAGTATTTATGCTTTATCAATCAAAAATAGCCCATAAGCCAAAAATAAATGCACGCTTATGCATGGGCTTGCCCTTTACAAAAATAGCCCATAAGCCAAAAAAATGAATGCTTATGCATGGGCTTGCCCTTTACAAAAATGGGGATTGCTTTTAACACAAGCTTAGGTAAAGTGTTCCTATCTAAACACTAAAGGATAATTACAAAAAGAATCCCAAGGGCTAATTCATGTGCAAATAAATAAATCCATGCCCAATATAACAAAAGTGGACAACTCAATAGGTCCACGCCCGAATACATCAAAATGGGGCGGCCAAATACAAAATCTCAAAGTAGACATTACGGCAAAAATATCAAAATGAGAACCATCCCGGTAATAGCTCGCACCATATTACCGCCATCACGTCAATCTCACCAACCCACAGGGTTGTCCATTCAAACACACTATGAGTTAGCAACACATGTTACAAGTCCACGACAACACATAAGTAATAAATCCACACTTAGTTCTAGCTATCCCTAATTTCATATGTCCTACACATGGAATATTTGGAATCACCCAAGTGCCATGCTTTAAACATAGTGGTAATTAGGCGTCCCCAATTAACCACAGAAGGATGGAAGGACAAAACGTGACACCTAAGATGATATCATTGGTGTGTGCAGTGGTGCAATTAAGAAATCTCTTTTCTTTTTAGAAGGGCCAACAACAACCTCTAAGTTATCTAATTTCCTTAGTACCATTGTAACATGTACCTTTGAATGCAAATTTAACCTTATAAAGTGATGCGTGTGTTTCCAATTGTTATTTCTTAACAATACATATGTACTACTATCATCATGCAACATTGTAATATTATAACCATTAATTTTACCCTTTATTTTAAGGAATGAATAAAATGAAATAGGGTTACCTAACATATCATTTTGATCGAGGTTACCATCATTATGTAGCATGTCTTCAAACCAATTTGGAGCATAGTCACCCTCGTCGCATTGGGTACCTCTTCAATGTTGTGAAGTTGAGCGATTGTTGGTGGTTTGTTAGTCTTCCAACATCGAGTAGACAAGTGGCCTAGTTGGTTGCACTTGTAGCATGTAGGGTGAGGTTTCTCTACAGTATTAACGTTATGACTAATAGGCATGGGTCGAGATATATTACTTTGATCATTAATAGTCTTTACGTTTTGATTGGAATTTGTGCGTGCATTGCTAGGTGCTACCCAAGGCTTTTTATTTGTATTAAATTATTAAAAGAGCATGGTCCAGTAGAAGCACCATAATGATGAGAAAAGGGTTGTCGATTATTGTTGAAGCCTAAAGTTTATCGATTATTAGATAAAGAGGTAGTGAATTGACAAGGGGGTTCATGCAAACCTCTTTTGCATTTTGTATCATGAGCTAAAGAAATAGCTTCATAAGTGAAGTAGGTTTGAACATGTTTACCTCTACTTGAATAGTCTATTAGAGGCTTGATTCATAACAATGTTGAATTGTATCTTTTGGTACTTCTTCAAGCATATGGAGTTAAAGTAGAGTTTGGCAAAACTTCTCCATGTATTGTGGTATCGTCTCACGATCGAACATAGTCAAAGTGTCCCATGCATAACAGGCTTTGAGAGTAACTGAGGTGGCAAAAAGCTTGACTTCATTTTGCATTCAAATTCCACCCAAGTAGTTGGTTTGTCACAGCTTTTACAAAGAACATTCCACCATAATGATGCACGATCAACCATGTGGTTGGTAACATATTTTATTTTATCCCTCTCTAAAAAGGTATTCTCAAAAAAATATTCATCCAATCGACTTAACCACGAAAGCACAAGACAAGCATCCTTTTTGCCATCAAATTTGATAAAAGAGAAAGTACGATGGCTAATCTTACTGTCCTTTTTTTGTTTGTTAAGTGTCGAAAGTAGCCTTGTGTGATATTAGCGATGCGTGCATGTTCAGAAGGAGGAGTAGAGACTTCAATACCATCAAGTCATACGAGGCACTTTTGTTGTTGTTAATCTTGAAGTAGTTGCTCGAGAAGTTGAATACAATCCTCAAAAGTTGGTGGCAGAAGTGGAGAATTTGTAAATCCACCATCTCGGGGCATTATCATCTTCATTGTGTTGGTAGTGTTGTTGTTGATGGTTGGTTGATATCGGCACTCAAATCCATGGGTTTGAGATGAAGAGGCTTGAATTGGTTGAGTTAGTTGGCTAGAAAATTTCTCCATCTCTTTGCAAAAGCTCTCAAATATTTTTTTTAAAAGGATTTTTTCAGTAATTTTTTGTGTTTTTTGGGATTTTTTGATCTCAAAAGGGAAATCTTTGAGAAAAATAAGTTTTGAAAGGGAAAAAGAAAATTGTAATTTCTAAAAAATATTAGAGTTGACAGATTTGCGAAATTTACTGAGTTGGGGCTGAGGGCAAAGGATTTATTCATTTTTTAGACTTGTAGTAGAGGGTTGAAAGCTTTTAAAGAATGCTTTAAATTAAATAAAGCTAAAAAGAAAGCTTTAAAGATTTAGTAACTAAAGTGTGGAGAAAAGCTTCGACTGCTGAAATCGCACAGTGTGCAAATTTAAAAAAAAAGCAACTTAGAAAAGAAACGCCACCGTGAGCCATTGGAGGAAGGGTGAAGATGAATTGCAACCAGGGATCAAAGGAAATGTGGTTTTGGGGGGGAGAAAAACATATGTGATGGCCGATTAGAGAGAAGATTGGGAATCAAAAAAATTGCTTTGAATTTTTAGGTGGTTTTGAAAATGGGAAAGTGGTTTTCCACCTCGTAGTAGTGACCTTTGTGTAAAAGAATTATGGGTTTGTATTACCCAATGAACAAAATAATGTTTTTCTTCGAAACCGTAGTTCTTCTATTCTTGCAATTGAAAATTTACCTTTGGCCAAGCTTCATTCAGCTCTTTGTCTACTAACTCTTCACCGCTTTCAATTTTTGCAATCACTCTTGGCTCTGATACCACTATTGTGGGAGGTTGACATGGATCCAAATAATTGATTTCAACAATATTAAATACCAAGCATAAATAAATAAACAATTGCTCAAGACACAAGATTAGGTCCAATTTTATCCCACACAAGAGTGAGCCCATGGTTCCTCTTGGTGTACTTAAATATATTTCTTGAGATAGCTTTTGGGGCTCAAAATAGTGTGCTTTACAAATATGTCGACTTCTTCAAGAACAGCTTGCTTGAGGGTACAAGTTAAACTACTTCAAAATAGATGTGAGTCTAAAACCATATAAAGGTGTACATAACTTGAAAAATCAAATATGCCCAAGGGAGCTTTCACATGTCCCAAATAATATATACATCATTAATAAATATGGATGGCGCCCAAAATGAATTAATGGCGCTTGTTGACACAAAATCAAATATTATTTGTCGACACTCAAAATTGGTTATCTTAAAATATTCATGACCATACCACCGGCTTGCCTCCATTAGCCAATCCAATGATCTGCACTTGTATCAACGAAGCCAATCAATTGATTAAAAGTATAAATAACTATACGAAACTCATATCATCAAGCCAATTAATCTGCACTTATATCAACTAAGACAATCGATTGATTAAAATTATAAATAACTATACGAAACTCATATAATTAAGATGATGTAACCAATACTCCCATGCATGTATGGATTCATCCTAGGCCACCTTCTTATATGAATACAAGGATGTCCGGTGCATGGGCTACTCAACCATGGCTACTCCTCATAATGGGGGCCATACAAACATGAGTTGCTGGTGCCTAGATAATACAATAGTCCCAAAGGCTATTTTTGAATTTGACTTACCCTTTAATCTACTGAGAGAATTTGAACCTCTTTAAAGTTTGCCTTTGAATTTTTAAATGCTTTCACTTGTGCATGTGGATGGGGGGTTATCCTTTTCCACCTAATATCCTCTCGTAAGATTTTTGTGTAAGAGTTTGTCATAGGGGGTGTAAGAACCTTGGATTCTCCCCCCTTAGTGGGTTAATGGAAATTAACTAAGATATCTCTTTATTGATTAAAATTAATAGTTTTAATCATTTTTTCCATGGAAACCTAGTTTCTCTTTCCATGTGAAGCCAAAATTTTCCCAAATTGAAGTAAAAACTATTGCTTAATTCATGATTTTTTGGGGGGGTTTGAAGTAGCCGAATTTGCTCTCAAGGTTAAGCAAGATTAGTCCTTGGTAGTTTTTGTCCCATGATTAGGCCTACTTGGGTCTATCAATGATTAATGTAATTAGTACATGATTTGTATCCAAATTAATGCCTCAATTAAGCACATATAATTAACCTAAACCTACTCCCTAATAGAATGAAAAAGAGTATAATTAACCTAAAAATTAGCAAATACTTACTCTAATAAACAAGATTAAGAAGTTAAATCTAACCTAGCAAGTAAAAATCAAAGATTTGAAGCAAAGTCAAGGTAAATCACTCTCAAAATCTTTCAAATCCCTCTGTAAAATCAAAGTTTTGAAGTAAAGTTACGGTAAATCACTTTCAATATGTTTCAAAACCCTCTTTTAGTTGCCTTTAAATGCATCTAAATCAACCAGTTTTTAGCTTGTTTCTTCTATAATCCTACTCTAAACACAAAGCTATGCACGAAATCAAAGTATAAATACCAAAAATCTTTCAAATTCCTCTTTTAGTTACCTTTAAATGCATCTACAACTCCCAAATTTGAATGTAAATGTGTACCAAAACTCACAACATCGGGCAATGGCAAACTCCATTTGGAATGAGAATGAGAAGTTCAAAATTCAAAGTGATAAGGTGCTCCCAAATAGCGGTGCAAGGTATGCTAATCCTTGTGGGAGCAAGGGTCATGTGGGGAACTTACTGAATTGCCAAAGCTTAAGAGCTTCATCCTTGTGTGTGGGCATCTGCTTAGTGTCGCTCTTCTCTTGCACTCTTTGTCACACCAATGTGGATCATCCTTTAATGGGTGGTGCAATCGCTCCTTGTCATGATGGAGGTGGTAATTCTTACGTGAGCCATTGACTATGCAATGCCTAATTGCTCAAGAAAGAGGTAAGAGAAGAGAAGACAAGGAAGTAGAAAGAGATAAGCCGATTAGAGTAAAGCATGCTCGAAATCCCAATCTAATCACATCCACACGTGCTAGATTAGAGTTGCAAGAGAGAGTAGGGAGAACACTAAACTTTATTGCATAAATGGGGATAATGATAACAAACATGATAGAAGTTGGCTTTTATACTTCACATGCCTTTCTTACTAGGTCCCTCGAGAGGAAGGGGCCCATGACCTTTTACAAGTTTTTGGCCTCTCTAGCCAAGTTTTTCATGTCATGATATGACCAAGGGACATATCTTTGTGGTAGGTTGCAAATTTTCCCATTGAATGTCAAGGCTTAGAATTCTACTAGGCCTAAACTTGTTTTCCACTTTTTCTTTGTGTCTGACCTCAAAAAAATCGAGCTCCTACTCCTTCGCGATGTGACATGTGCATTCCCATGTTGCAATGCTTGGTGGGTCAATGCCTTTCACCATTGACTTTATTAACCGTGCATGAAACATTAATGATAAATTATTTTGAGAGTATTCTTCACATTCTCATGGGTACTAGGGCAACATGGTGATCAAGTTAACTCACAATTTTTTAAAAGTACCAAAAATTGGCATAGGAACCCAAAAAAAGCGAGGAAAGGTATTGGAATTACATGCCATCATTTTTTACTATATGAAATTGGCAGCTATCTCTATACATTATATATAGGAAGAGTTTCATAAACCTGCCATGTGACAAGAATTTGGAGGTTCCGGAGGTAATTTGGAGGTTCAAGGCGAGGTTATAGATAGGCTTCTATTACTCTAGAAATTTGGAAAATTCCAAGATGAGAATTATATAAGGGTGTTTACAGACTATGGGCCTGCCCACAAAAAAGGTTGAGAGTTGTGGGCAGGCACCTTTTTGATAAACAATTGCTGGGTAACAATACCCTTTACAGACCATGGGCATGCCCACGGAAAAGAAGTCTTGCAGCTGAGAGCTGTGGACATGCTATTCTGCCCCCCCGAAATTGGAACGGTGGTTGTTGGGCTCTAGTCAGCAAGCACATCAGCGCTGAGGGTGCATGGGCATGGTCACAGTCTGGAAATAAATGTTAGACGAGCGGGTGATTGTGGTGATCTGATTGGTTGGGTAAAACTTTTTTCGTAGGCTTCCACCCAAGTGTGTAAGCACCCTAAGTGAGAAGAAAGGGTCATAAGAAATAAGTTATATTTCTGAAGAGACCTTTCTGGTCCAATATTCATGTTCTCTAAAGAAACCTGACAATAAGTTTTTCAAACTATCCAAGAATAAAGGTGATAGAGTGTGATGGGGGGGTGCATTCTAGATGAGGATGGCACTCCTTTACATGACCCCAAACTGCTTGCTTTGAAATGGGTTATTTTTTTGGGATCTACATTGAGTCCGAAGGAAGATTCTTCTTTGAGGAGGTTCCAAGCTGAAAACAAGATGCTTGGTCTTCTTAATCAGAAAATGGATTCTAATAAAGCTAAATGGTTAGAAAGGGCTATTGAGATGGATGAGTGTTGGTATGCTCTACTAAAGTTGGGTAGGGAGAAGGCTCCTGGGTGGGATGGTCTTTTAACTGAGTTCTTTATAACCTTTTGGCTCTCATTAGAAGAGGTGGTGACTGACATTTGTAAGAAAGCCTTTAAATTTGGTCATTTGGGACAAGGCCTTTAAAGAAGGATTGGTGAAACTTATTCCTAAACAGACTGCTTGCAAAACAAATTTGGGCATTGGAGGCCTATCACCTTACTGACTGTGATGTATAAAATTTTAGATAAGGTGCTTACTATCATATGGGGTTTGGTATCAGAATGGCTACTTGCATCTAGTCTTTTTCCTTGGGTGGTTACTCTAAAGTACTTCTTAATGGAAGAATAGTAGGGGGCTCAACAGGTCAGTCAGACAGGGGTGCCCTTTAGCCCCCCTACTGTTTGCTATTGCTTCTCATCCTCTAATCATATCACTGAGCTGGCGTGTAGGGAAGGCAAGATTACTGGCTTAAAACTTAAACATAGTGAGCAACTGGTCATTCAGTGCTTTGCTGGTCATTCAGTGCTTTGCTGATGATTTTCTATTATTTTTAAAAGCTGAGAACATCAATGTGAGAATGGCCTTAAATATTGTTCATGGTTTTGCTGATGCCTCAAGTTCTAAATGCAATATTCTAAAATCTAGGATCATAAGCTTGACAGAGGATAATGATTTTGATCTTCAGAGATGGGGATGTGAGGTAGTACAAAAGGGTCCCATTATGAGACTGCTTGGAGTTCCCTTTGGGGTGGGTCTTATTAATAAACAATTGGTCATGTGGACCATAAACAAGTTTGTTTAGAAATTAAAGAAGTGGGAAGGTTTGAGAGTACCCTTTCATATGAGAATTGATTTATGCAACTCAGTGTTGAATGCCTATGTTATGTTCTAAGTCCAGTGCTTAAATTTGGGAAGTATCACTGGAAGGCGATTATTGGTCCTATCAGGGATTTCTTATGGAGAAATGATGTAGGTAAGAAAAGAGTCGCTGCATGGTTGGCTTGGGAGAAGCTGGCAATGCCCAAAAATGAAGGTGGCACTGGTATCATACATCTGCCCACCCATTGTGATGCTAGAAGGATCTTGATGTTACCCAGGATGCTGTCTCAAATCCCCACTTAGACCTTGATGATAAGGGAGATGGTGGAACTAATCGAGGTTTTGGCCAGAGGGAGATGGGGAAACTTAACTTGGATAGACAAATTGTTCTCAGTTGCTTCTCTGAAAATTACATGCTCTGATTTCTGCAAAATGCTTTACAAAACAGCTAGAAAGAGAATATGAGCCTTATGGTTTGGGTGGGTGGAAGGAGAGTATCTGGGAATTCCATGATGTCACTTGGGTTATGGTGGACTCACAAGTTTGACCCTCCTCTTGCTGCATTGGATATTGAGGTGACTAAGTGCCTTAATAACAAAGGTATTAGACACCTGGCTGATTGTTGGGAGAGTAATGCTGCTGCTGAAGATAATGCCAGTCCAATAGATATAAAGGAATTCAAGGATTGGAATCACGGTGCAAGGAAAGTCATGTATTGGCTTTTTTGGTGTCACAAACACACTAATAGGACACATACATGATGCCAACACTCTAGTAGTTGCATGGCAGATCCTGGTGCAGATGTTCCAAACCAATACAAAGGTAAGGAAACTACAACTAAAATAAGAGCTGCATACTATAGAAAATAAAAGCATGTTTGTCAATGAGTATGCTGTAAAGATCAAGGGCATTATTGAATCCCTTGGGTCTGAAAACTATGCATCATCTAGTAAACAAGGTGGTGATGACAAAAGTCAACAACTGTTTGTGATACATCACATGCTTAGTTCCATACAAGATTCCAATTCAAATACTCACACAACTTGTTTTCAAGGTAATTTGGGGTAATAGAGGTTGTAGTGTAGGTGTGATATATGTTGATGGTCTGACTTTGAATAGTTAATATATATACCTTATTGTTCCCAAAAAAAGAAATAAGTTATATTTAATGAAGGCCAAGTTACACTTAATGCACACGGCCAAGTGTGAATTCCTGAGTCGAGCGTCATTTATTAACATTCCTCTTGTCCGCGAATGTTATGGCCTGGGCTCATTAAGAACCGGAGAAATATTTGTTGTCGCGGGCCGCGTCGGGAGTCGGGACTATCTTGATACACAGTCCACATGGTGAGCAGCGCAGGGCAGGGCAGCTTGAGCGATGTGAGAGTGGTGGTGGTGGGAGACTCGGGTACCGGCAAGACCAGCCTCATCATTGCCGTGGCCTCAGACTCCTATCAAACCAGGGTTCCCCCCGTCTTGCCCCCAACTCGCCTACCCCCGGACTTCTACCCTGACAGAGTTCCCGTCACCATCGTGGATACTTCATCAAGGTCTCTCTCTCTCTCTCTCTCTCTCTCTCTCTCTCTCTCTCTTTCACACTGCTCTTGTCTTACCTTAATCAAATGTTAAGACTTGCTTAGTGAAGGTTTATATGCCTCAGGTTTTATTTTGTCAAGGGTTTTGATGTCTAAGGAGGATTCCTCTTTGATTGTTAAAAAGGGTGTCTCTTTGATGACCCAGTTTGATCAGGGGTTTGATGTCCAAAATCCCATTTTGATGAGGTAAAGATGCATTTGATCAGACTCGCTTTACTTGGGTGGCTCGTTATGATTAGGCTTTAGAACTGAGGGTTTAGTATCGATTATGACTTTGGTGTTTCCCATTTATTTTGGTCCTGGTTTAGGTGGTCAGGGCTTAGTGATCATTGGGGTGTGGATGGCCAAGGTTTGTTTTGAACAGGATTTAACTTTCATCAGGGTTTTGATGGCTAGGGTTTTATTTGACTTAATGTGTAGGGTTTATTCTATTGTGGTTTTGGCGACAGAGGCTTTCTTTTGTAATTTTGTTTGCTGTAGAGTTGCCACTGTGCGTTTTCCAGAGTTTATGTAGGGTTCAATAAGAAAAAAACGTTTCTTAAGTTGCAGCTCCTGCACTATGTGAATTTTGAGCACTTTTGGATGAATTAGGGCTGTTTTTTTTTTGTTTGATTGAAAGAAACATTCATTTTGTTTTCAGTTGCCACTCCTTATGGTTGTACTTGGTGCCGCAGACCCGAGGATAAAGGGAAGCTTGATGCAGAATGTGAAAAGGCAGATGCACTTGTACTCACATATGCATGCGATAGGCCAGAAACACTTGATCGTCTCTCCACATACTGGTTACCAGAGCTTTGTCAACTTGGTGTAAGAATGCATTTGGGGGTTGCTAGCTTACCCCTTGTTTAGGCAATACATGTGCGTGCGTGCGTCCGTGGTGTGTGTGTGCATGTGTGGAATTACACGGGGGATTGTTGACCAGGTGAAAGTGCCAGTCATCGTTGTTGGCTGTAAGCTCGATCTTCGCAACGACGACCAGCTTAGCCTTGATCAAATGATGGCACCCATCATGCAGGAATTCAAAGAGATCGAGACATGCATTGAATGCTCAGCCTCAAATCAAATACAGGTGTGATTGTGTTTTACTGTTTTGTGTCAGTAATCTTTTTAGCTGCATATGAACCACAGCTCACATTAGCTTGTGAGATGTGATGAATTTGAAATGCCTCGAATCACATTTTTAACTTTTGCAACTAAGACATTGATAAGGTGACTTTCTGGTGAGAAAGTGTATATAAGTTTTTATGTGCAACGAGTTAGCATCAATGCACCTGCATGACAAAACACACTTGCAGAAGCGCAGGGAAAGAACTTGCAGGCTTCTGCTGTCTAGTTGGTACAAGAGTGCTTCATAAGTTCCTGAACCAAGACCTCTAGGGAGAACTCTTCAGTCAAGCCAACACAAGTGCTTCTCACAATGGCAATTTTGGTTGCTACTTTTGCAATGCATGTCCAGAAAGCCTAGTAGATGAGTAAGGCTTAGACTAAATTATTAGCTAATTCTATATGATCCCAGGACAAGGCTTTATTGCAACATTAAGCTGCTATTTTACTCTCATGTTGTTGTTATAGGACTCAGCTGAATTTGTCACCCCTCCCTTTTCTTGAAATCATCGAACACTTTGTTGTGAACTTTTTGATGGTTCATAATGTCACATATGTATCACCTTATGACCATATTATTGCCTATGTGATAGCCAGGCCAATAAATGGCTCCAAGTATGTGCCACAAAAGCAAGTTTTTGCTTAAGACCTTTGCGCCAGATTTCTCTAGAGGGCTTCCACACAAATTTGTAGGTTTGCGTCCTCCAATTTTCAAAGGCCCTCAAGGGAGCCCAAGACAAGGATAGTGCACAGCTTGGGGGGCTTCCTTTGTAGGAAAGATGGCGTTTTATGTTGCGGCACTCTACACCATGTAGCCTTTTGTTGCAATGGCATGTCATTCCAATCCATTATGCTATTATTTAATAATTTGAGTCATATGCATGGGTAAGGCTGGCAGTCAGTATGCAGATTGGGGAAAAGGCTGGCAGCCAGTAAACAGGGATTGTCTTTCTACTTACAAAAGATGATGATGTCTGATTTGTGCATTTTATTGATCACGGTGTCTCTTTTATGGATTTACAGATCTGATTATTTGCCTTGCAGATTGCAGAAGTATTCTACTATGCCCAGAAGGCAGTGTTACATCCGACAGCACCTCTTTTTGACCAAGAAACACAGACATTGAAACCACGCTGTGTTCGAGCACTAAGAAGAATTTTTATCTTGTGTGATCATGACAAAGATGGTGCCTTGAGCGACTCTGAGCTTAACAAATTTCAGGTCAGTCGAGGAAGTCAAAAGAGAAAGACTCTTTAGCCACTAGTTATACTCCTTGAATAAGCCCCATCTCCTGGTCAATTTCCCTATGTGAATAACATTTGATTAAGCTATCTGGATACACATAAATCCCCATTTGTTGCATGGGCAGGGGCCCGGGGGGCTCGAACGGGTACAATTACCCTCTGAGATTCATGAGCAGTCATAATGGTCCCTTCCCACGGGGCTGTCCTTAAAGGCTTAATGTGTAGCCACCACCCTTTTTTGTTTTGAAGGGGAAGAGGCGGGGTAAGGGTATGAGAGTTGATGATTGCATCTTCCCTTTAAGACTGCTAAATCATCTTCGCTGCTTAGTTTAGTCAGATGGATTTGGCTGATCAAGTGGTACTGTCACAGGTTAAGTGCTTCGATGCTCCTCTGCAATCGTCTGAAGTTGTAGGAGTGAAGAAAGTTGTGGCAGAGAAGCTTCCTGAGGGTGTAAATGACAGTGGACTGACATTGACTGGCTTCTTGTTTTTACACGCTCTTTTCATAGAGCGTGGTCGTCTAGAGACTACCTGGACAGTTCTCCGGAAGTTTGGGTATGATGATGATCTCAAACTAGGTGATGACCTGCTACGAATTCCATCATTCAAACGTTTACCTGATCAGGTTCCTGAGTTTTGTGTAGTTAGCAACCATGATTTATGCACTTATGCCCAGTTTAGATATCTCATTACTGGTCCTTTTTCCCTGCAGAGCGTGGAACTAACAGACAAAGCGGTGGATTTTTTGAGAGAGATTTTCACTTATTATGACCTTGATGGGGTAAGAATTTTCAACTTCGAACTGCATGCTGTGGCTTAACTCATTTGCTTATTCATGTGTTCGGACATGCTTTTGTACATTAGATTTCAATTATTTGTTTATATAAATGTTTCCTCTTTTTGCCCTTTTTTTGGGTGGGGACTCGGGGAGGGTAGGGATAGGCAAGATTTTTACAGTGTTCTCTTTGCTTTGTGTTAGTTTGTTAAAAAAGTCCTTTGTAATTATTTTCTCATTTTGTAAGCTTGGATAATTCTAATTCTATGAATAGACAATCACCATCAAATGCCACCACGGCCTCCCTTGCTACTCACATCTAGAGGACTAGATGTTAAATAGGAAGGGGGTGTTAACTTGGTCACAATGCCATTGACCAAGTAACCTTGCTTGACTATTTTGTTGGGCATCATGGAGTAGCTGGGTTGGCTACAAGTCATATTGTCCTTTCGGAATGCCATCAACAAACTCTCTATGAAAGTCCTCCAGGATGGAACTAGGTGAAGCACTCGTGGCAGCCCAGGGATGGTAGAGTGACAAATCTAAACTGCTAGGTTAGAGAAAAATTGCCAAGACATTGGCATGGTGGTGAATCTTTCCGTCACAAGCCTTTAAAGTTGTAACTTGTAATATATATGTTTTATTTAGTATTTGTGTTTTGATTAATAATTAAAGCTTGTTACACACCATGGCCAAAGGGCTTTTGGCATGATTGTGGGGGCACATACCACATACTCTTTTGGGAGCGCCTATGGGATATTAACCTTGCAACAAATTATGTGCATGAGCAATATCCTTAGTTCAAAAGCCAGAGTTAATGTTGTAGCCAGCAATTATGCATCGCAACCTAATTCTTCATGTTTTAGAAATGCTTATTGTGCTTATCATTATCAAGTCATATCTTGTCCAAGGCACACCACTTACAGCCCCTACATCTGGTATCCCACCCTCACTGCCTGCATCACAATGCCCACACACAAGCCACTATAAAAAAGAGGATTGCTCTCTCGTCTCTCTTTCCCCCTTTCTTACTCCATTCCTTTGTGGAAGACTGTTTCTTTTCGAGGCAATACCTTAGAGATCTTGGGTTGTGCTTGTTAACGAAAAACAATTTGTGCTTACTTTGCAGGATGGAACCTTACAGCCCCAAGATGTCGAGGAGCTTTTTTCTACTGCTCCATGCAGGTATGCAAGGTCTGATAAAGGACAGCTTTTTGGTGGGATTGCCTTTCTCATGTTTGTAAAATGTTGTTGTGGGTGTGTCATGTTTGCCACATGCATCCATCCCCTTATAATGCCAATAATCCTTTCCGCTTCACAGTTTGTATTCGGGGTGGAAGAATCCTTTTTGTTTTCTTCTAAGGAGACAGTGGTTAGCTGTTCTTCTTAACTTGTAGAGAGCTGGGTCCTTCATTAGGCAGGAGGCAGAAACAGACGTTGAGGGCTTTACAACAAAGAGGTTAAGATTTATGTGTCGAGAAAATCATGTCCTCTTTCCACACAAAAGTTTTCTTTTGGCTTTATTGTCATAGACCTCCTGTTTATTGTCAGTCAACAGTGGCATCTTACATAGTATGCTATGCTGAATTCTTTTTTTTTTTTTTCCGGGAAAAAGATCCTTCAATTAGTTGAAGAAAAAACAGCTGCAAAGGGCTAAGTACAACCACGATGTGCTAGATACAAACTCACCTCATATAAGGGCGGGAAACAAATGATCAATGGGGAAGAGATGCTTCTCCTCCGGCTGGCCGCTCTGTGAGGAGAAGGCTATCTCATACAAGGGGGGGTGGGGAATACCATACAACTGGTCCGTAATGCCAAATGGGGTCACCGCCTCTATCTGTGAGGAAAGGGCTAGGCCTCTAAAGTCTCAAGAAGGCTTCTTGCCGCTTCTGCATGCGAGAACCTCCCTACAGTTTTCCCCACTGACTGCGGAGGGGGTGAATGATATCGAGCCATATGCTCCCGATGGTCTCAGCCGACGGAGTGTGGGTACCCTTGATGGCCTCGTTGCAACTAGCACGCCAGACGTGCCAGGTTGCTATGCTACTGTAAATCTCCCATTGTTGGCATGAGCCTGGTCGCCAGTCACGTGTCGGTGGGGTTGTGACTGGTGCTGTTGCAATATGATGGTGGGAGACTTGAAGGGCTAGTTCTCCCCCATCCTCCTCGTAAGTCCTGACCACTCTAGCCTCAATCGTCCAAGCAACAGTACCCCAAGTGATGATCCGGGCCGATGCCCTATCCATAGCGAAGATGCAGAGAATCCATTGCCAAATCTGTTGAGCCTTCGGGCAATCCCAAAGGCAATGTCGTTGAGACTCTTGGGGTGGCCGCAGTTGATCGACCTCCGACTGCCAGCCAAGTACCGACCACGAGACTCTTGTGTGTCATCAGCCAAAGAAAGAGAGTGATATTCCTCGGCCGAAAGTTGTCTCAAAGCCTCTTCCAGAAATGTGAAAGGAAGCGCTATGATAGGCCCTGAGACTGCCAGTGTGCTGCTGCTGCCGGTGTGCCATCTATCTTAGGCATCTGGATCCTGCGGCCAAGTCGTGCTGTATATGCAAAAAAAGGGACATCCAGAGTCCTGATCTATGGGATCATGCCAAGTCCACTCTCCAGGGTCCCACTGCAACTCATAGCCGCCAAAGTCTCTTCCTGGTCACCTTGGCCGGTGCTAGATCTATGTGCCATTTCCGTGCCCGAAAACCAATCACCCACACCCTCTGCAAGGTGCAGCCTCTGAAATCCTCCAAGGGATGCTTTGATCTCTCTAGTTTGCCATGGGATCCAATAGAAAAAGTGAGTAGACCACTGTCCACATCTGCTCCATGGACCACCACGAGGATATCGTGTCTGGTAAACAACCCCAAACACAACGGGGGAGTCGGGTCTGGAATAGGAGTTAGCCACTCCTGAGGAATAGTTGAGTCCATGTCCATGCTGAGCCTGTCTCCACTGATTCGTGTCAGGCCTCTCTTCGAGGGCAAGCTTTGGCCAGATAACTCCTCTGCCTGCAACTGAAACATTGGCTTGGAAGGTCGAAATACTCCACTCTCTGCATAATGGGGTTGCCCCGAAGGCTGGGAATAGATATCATGTGAGGCATAGAATCCGGCAAGGCAACCCAGATGTGGAGAGATGGAATCCCGGTTGCTCGTGCGAGTGTCGAGGCAGTGGCGGGAGGGGGATTGCATCACTCTCACGATGGCACTACAGTCACCGGGAGAAGGGAAGGTACTCCTTCCTAAGGCATGGGAAGCAAACTGTCACTAGGAAGCCCGAAATGCCAGCCAATGGGTCAGGCACAGGATTGAAGCCATGTTGCGACGACCGAGCAAAGAAGGCCTGTGCTGTACGCAGTGCAAGGGGGCTCAGCTGCATGACTCGGTCTGACACCGATGGCGAGTCGAACACCACCTGGTGGTATCCGTGCCCGAGAGGGTGAATATCGGTGATCTTTGCATGTTCGCCAATGAGGCTGGCCAGGAAAAGATCCACGAGCTGTCTGCGCACGGGGTGGCTACCAAGAATTTTGCAGACCAGGGTGGAGGCCTCAAGTGAGGCAACATTTGTGGCAAGAACTTGAAGATCCACTTCGGGGAGAAGGAAATTCAAACAACGGCAGCTTCGGTTGGGGATGACGGAGCAGCTGTCATGGAGTCCTCTTGCGCGTGAAGATCAGAATGGAGAAGGAAATGCAAGCAACGGCGGCTTCGGTCGGGGATGACGGAGTGGTTGTCATGGAGTCCTCTTGCGGGTGAAGACCAGAATGAACCAAAGCTTGCTGAGTAAAACTAAAACCCCAGCAGCCGGGAAGCAACAACCTGCACGGGAGGGGAGGAAGAGGGGCAAGGAAAAGAAAAGAACAGGAAGAAGGGAAGGGGGGACGGCTCAGAGAAAAAGGGAAGGCAGAAGCCGGGGGGAGGCATAGAGCAACAAGGAGAGGGAAGGAGGGGGGTGGGCGGCGAAGAGGGGGAAGCGGCAAAAATGAGGAAGGAAGGGGGGGGTGGCTGGAGGCGGAGAATGTGCAGAAAATGGCGGCGAGCAGAAACGAAGGGGGGGGAGCGGCGAATCAAAGCAGTGAAGGGGGGCGGGCAGCAGAGAAGCAAAGGAGGCGGGCAGCGAAAGAGGGGGGGGGGGTGGGAGAGCAAAGCAGCGAAGGGGGGGGCAGGCACTGTGCAGGGGGGGAGGGGCGGAAGGAACACGGGCGCACAGCAGGCTGGGGGGGAGACGCAGGCGACGCCAACGGAACGGGGGGAGCTCGAAGCTTGCTCACGACGTGGTTGTTTCACTTTATGCTGAATTCTTGAGTGCATGATAGTTTTCTGTTATGAAGTTGCTCACATTCACCACGTTGCAGCCCATGGGAGGATACGATATACCGAGACTCTGCAGAAAAGAATACTATTGGTGCCCTCACTATCAAGGGATTTTTATCTCAGGTTGGTACCTTCTGCAGTGTCGGGATTGCATTTAAATATATGCTGATGAGTAGGATTTCAATAATGATTGGGAATGGTTGTGTGCTGTGCTGAGTTGTGTTGGTATTTGCAGTGGGTCTTGATGACATTGCTGGAACCTGTCAAGAGCCTTGCACATCTTATTTACTTGGGATACCCTGGGGATCTGGCTGCTGCATTTCAAATCACCCGACGCCGATGCATAGATCGTAAAAAACAATGTTCACAACGTGCGGTAATTCAGTGCTTTGTTTTTGGACCAGCCAGAGCCGGAAAGACTGCTCTTCTACATCACTTGACTGGAAGGTAATCTCTGTTTCTGTGACTTACGCTGGTAAAAGGCTCAAGCTAGTGTTGGGTGGTTGAATGGAACTTGGGTGATGTAATTTTGGGCATATGTGGGAATACTGCCTGTGAGGCCATTAAAAAAAATAAAAAATATTAAAATAAAATAAAATAAAAAGGTTTGTTCATCATAGAAAGCATATGCTCGACTTACACAGTCTCCCTGTACAGTGTACCCTGTTGATTATTTTGTCACAAGAATAAAAGCCTAGTCACAATTTTTAAAGCATCCTTCTAAGCTTACTTAACAATCAATGTTACAGGCCTTTTGTGGATACATATTCACACACACATGAAGAACAGTATGCTGTGAACTTTGTTGAACAGCTAGATGTAAGCACTTCTGAATTAGACACATTTGTTTTTCCCTCTTGCAAATTCCAGTTTCATTTTGTTAAGGGTTCTCATGAGCAACCGAACATGGAATCGAACGAAGGGATTGTTTCACGATGTGACTAATGTGCTTTCCAAATGTTGTAGGGATCAAAGAAGACCCTCGTACTAAAGGAGATTCCAAGGGATTCTGTCTCGAAGCTTTTGGAGAAAAAAGATGCATTGACCACTTGTGATGTGGCGGCATTTGTCTATGACAGGTATATTCTTACTAGCTGAATTTCATGTAATGCCATGATTCACCTGTTCTTCTGTTTTCTTCTTGTAATTCCATATTCTATGGCTGTGTTTAAATCATGCGGTGCACCTCCACCACTAACCTCTACGTGTAATTACTTGTTTTCTAGGTGCTCTATATACTGCTTGCTCTTTTTATAGCTTGCTAGAATGTAATGTCTAGAACCTAGTCGAGGCTCTTCTCCACTCTTAAAATAGATAGCCAAGCAAGAAGAAGGGATTGCATGAACTCCTCATGGTGAAGAAGTTTTGAAAAGTCACATCTGCTTTGTGTGATCGGTCACTTATTAATTAGACTTCTTCCCGACTCTCTTTACTGATCTAAGGCTCTCACATAAGGTACTATCTATTGACATCCTATCTTCTTCTAGTAATTCTAACTCCCTTTTTGCCCAAGGGAAGGACTGATAATATAATTTTACCATAATTCACTCAATGCAACTCTGCTTTTAGAGCCGTTTGAACTTTGGACCACAAATAATACCTCTATATTTTGTGTATCGTGAACGTTCTTTCACTTATCTTTCAACTCTTGTGTGTTGATTGATAATTGATAATTAAGAAATATTTCACCTAAATTTTAGTAGTGCTCAAGTACATGTAATTCCCATTTCTAGAAAATTTGGTATCCTTTTTAAGGAAACTGCCAAAAGCGAGAGATGAAATTAGTCTCTCTCTCTCTCTCTCTCTCTCTCTCTAATTGCCAATCTTTCCTATATGAAAACATGTAGTAGCTCACGCGCTTCATGTTAATCCTAACCTTGACACATCTATGGCAAACTTTATTGAGTTACTTGATGATAACATCGAGGATTTTCCATCATGACTTCAAAAGAACAACAAGATGATATTGAAAAGTCCTTGGATTCTTTATCTCAACATGATAGTCACCAATGATGGACTTCTTTGAAGACACAGAGACTACCAAAGTGGATATAACACTTGTTTTAACCTTACCCACATTGGATGACAAAGTTGATATCAAATAAGAGGATAATGTTTTCAACATTGTAGAGAATTTCACACATTCTTCTAACTTGGATGAGTACTTCACTACTTTCAAGATGAACACTTCAACAGATACTATTCAGGTATCATCGAGAGAATTCTTGGGTGAATCTTCAGATTCTTCTACACTTAAAGCACGACAACAAGACAATAGAGGAAACTTTTTTAATATTACTCTGTCTGAGCTTCACTACAAGTATAAATGGCCTAATGATAGATCTTCAACAACATCAAAGTCTCTTATTTAGCCAAAGTTTTATTTTAAGTGGGAGGAAATGTCACGATCGTGACTTTATCTCTCTAATTACTCTTGATTAGCCTTCAATAATTGAAAGGACAACAATGAAGGGTCACACCCTGTCACATGGGACATCACCAAAGGACATCTCTTCAAAGAGACACATCTATTGATTGAAGGACACATCTCTATGTCCAAAGGACGAGAGTCACATCTTTTCGTCAAGGATGTGCCTCTTTATTTGTACGTATTTAGGCCCCGTTTAACAAGGCCTTGTGTCTCAATGCAACAACATAGCTTTCCGCCCGTTGTCTCATGTTTACTCAAGTATTTAAGCATTAGGATCTTTTAATTAAGCTAAAAGCTTAATAGCAGTCAACAAGGCAAGCAGGTGGCCAACATCAGTGAGTTAGCTAATAAAAGGGGTAGTATTCAAGTAAGCGCAACATTAAATAATATTTTATGAATATACTTTGTCCAAAAAACAGGCCGAGCAGCAGTAGTAGGCTCACTGGTACCTCTAGAGCATATATAAGCATAAGTCAGCCTTTGGATTAATCAATTAAGCATCAGTGAGTTAGCCAATAAAAGGGGTAGTATTGAAGTAAGCGCAACATTAAATAATATTTTATGAATATACTTTGTCCAAAAAACAGGCCGACAGCAGCAGCAGTAGGCTGACCGGTACCTCTAGAGCATATATAAGCATAAGTCAGTCTTTGGATTCATCAATTAAGCATTAATCACCTTTTGAAGAAGTAGAAGTCAGCATTAGCATGTAGAAGGCCAGACGTCACCCCTTTGGGGTTGACCAAGGACCTAGAATATGTATAGACATTCGGTCACCTTTTTTGTACCATATAATACTAGAAAACCCTAACACCAACTCTCTCTCTTCTTCTCTCTTCTTTGTTAATCATGTTCATTCAACATCTTGTTCTTAATCAATCTTAGGACTGTGGATCAGTACAGCAAGGCTTTCGCGCATGCATTATTGGAACTAGAGCATTCAAGCTTAGCCACTAAGCATAGTCCCAAGGAGGTGCATAGATCCATTGGAAGAATGTAGCTAGGGTAGCATATGGAGTGGTTTGCAAAAGGTGAAGCTGGAGGAAAGCATTCTCTGGGGGTATGTACTCCGAACCAGTACATCATTAAGCTCTCAAATCAGTTCCAAAAGGCCTAGCAACAGGCATGATCAATTTTGGCAGGTGACCCGCCGGTGCGTTAAGGGAAAGGGATAGCAAGCATGGGGACATTAGTGGAATAGATGCTCAGTTCTTCACCAAGACTTGGAAGTGGAGATCAGACAAAGTGTCAAAGTAGAAGGTCAAAGTCAGAAGTCTAGGGAGGAAGGATGATAGAGTGTCCTCTCCATCATCAAGTTTAGCAGGAGGGGATGCCACGTGCATACCCGTGCCATGGCATAATTCTCAGCATGAACATCATAAGCCCTGTTTAGGATAACAATTAAGACAATAGTTAGGCTTAGCAATAAGCATCATCATCCGCATCATCATCAGCATGTTAAGCATCATGGAGGGCATGGGTGACTAGTCGGCAGTCTCCATACAACAATCGGTAGCAGCCAGTAGGGAACCTAGGCAGGCAGGCAGCCATCATTAGTGAGCCAGCTAGCAAAAGGGGCAGTATTGAAGTAAGTGTAGCATTAAATAATATTATATGAATATAATTTGTCAGCAAACAAGCCGACGGCAGCAGCATGCTGATCAACACCTCTAGAGCGTATATAAGCACAAGTCAGCATTTACATTCATCAATCAAGCATTAATCACCTTTTGAAGAAGTAGAAGTTAGCATTAGCATGTAGAAGGCCAGAGGTCACTCCTTTGGAGTAGACCAAGGGCCTAGAATATGTACATACATTCGGTCACCCTTTCTGTACCATATAATTCAAGAAAACCCTGACACCAACTCTCTCTTCTTCTCTCTCCTCTATCTTAATCATGTTCATTCAGCATCTTGTTCTTAATCAGGCTTAGGGATGTGGATCAGTACAGCAAGGCTTCTGTGCATGCAAGAGAGTGTCACCAGTCTGCCAATTATTCACATGGGAATTCACTAGTATGGATAATTATGCATGTGAATCCCATGTTTGGCGAATTATCCGTGTGATGTATTCACCAGCATGGATAATTGAGCATGTAAATCTTATGAATAATGACGACGAGTCATTTGGCCGGTCTCCCAGGCAGGGTTTTGTACTGAGGGTGTTGGATTACAGGTGTACAATGCTTAAAGATGGGTTTCATACTTAGGGAGTTGGATTAGACGTGGACAATGCTTGAAGACGGGTGCGTTATGTGAAGTACAATTGCATTGTGCATGACCATGCTGTTTGGTATATGCTTTGCATGTGTGAACTTGTTTTCTAGCATTAACATTTTTTGGATTTAATGCATGTGAATGTCAATGGGACTAGGGGCACTTGGAAACTGTGTGAGCGTGTGTGCATAATCTAATGGAGTGTATCTTATGTGTTTTGCAGGTGGTAAGTATTGGTTTTGGACTGAGTTGTTTTATACTAATGTGAACGATGCGGGTTCACACTACACTTAAAACCCGAGGACAAATATAAATAGGACGGACAACTCATAAGTTGGGCATGGGCTGTCCCAAATAGTGGCCATGTGTGAGTGTGGGCAGCCCACCACATGTCATCTAACATGTTTCGACACACTCAAGGGAGGGGGGGGGACACTTTTTGCTCTTTACCTCGCTACTTGGCTGTTGGGACTGGTTATTGGACTCTTTATTGAGCAAAATCACTCCAAATGCTTGCACAATTGCTGCCCGGAGGAGCTCTACTGCCGGTTGGTATATTTTACGTCTGATTTGAAGGTTCCATAATGTTGTCTGTACTGTTTGAAGCTGTGTGGTGTTGGGATATTCCGAGCTTCATCCATATGATACAACCCTCATAGGTGTTATTGTGCGTGTATGGGTGTGAAATCACCTCTTGGATCTGGGGTGGGTAGAGATATGCTCAGCATCGACATCTGACTTCTATCCCAAATAGTGTGGCTAGAGCCTAGGCGTGTTTACCAGGCATGATATTCTAGTGGCAGTCCATGGAGCAGATGAGGGCAGTGGTTTGCTCATCTTTTCTATTGGATCCCATGGTAGATTAGAGAGATCCGAGCTCCCCTTAGAGGATTTCAGCGGTTGCACTTTACAGAGGGTGAGGATGATTGGATTTCAGGCATGGGAGTGGCACATAGACCCACCACTGGCCAAGGTGGCCAGGCGTCGCCAGGGAGAGATTTGTTAGAAGTCATCTCCTGTCTAGTTCTATACACCAGGGCCTTTGTTGTGGGTGTGCCCGCCCTTATGAGGTGTTTTCCCATTTTTCCCCACTCTCCGTATTTTTCCCCTATTTTTTCCCATTTTTATGAGGCTTGGGAGGGCTGCCAGATGATGCCGGGAGCACCCCAGTGCTGGCCGACTGGATCTTGATCAGTCGTGGGCTTCAGGGCTGCTGGCCGACTGCCTTTTACCAGTCGTGGGCATCAGATAGCTGGCCGACTGCATTTATGCAGTCGTGGACCTCTTTCTTCAGTCGTGGACACTTTTAGTGCTGGCCGACTGCCCTTCCAGGGGGTATATATAGGTCCTCAGCCCCCATGCCTTATTTGTATCGTACCTCGGGATCTTCTTGTGTATATAGAGCAGAGTTACACGCCTACATCTCTCTCTCTCTCTTGTGCTGTTTTTCTGCCTGCGTTTTTTTTGCTTTTGCTCTTGTGTTCCCAGACTTGGTCATCATCTCCGCTGCGTATTCTGACATGGTATCAGAGCCTAGGCTCTAGATAGGTCTTGGGATTTGTGTGAGCAAGAGGGGGACTGTTTTGTGGCTGATTGGTGGACTGTTTTGGGCTGATCGGGAAGAGGATAAGCAAGAGGAAGGCGGGCTGATTTGCTGGACAGCCACTTGCAGGTATCAGTTCTTCTTTGTTCCCACCCACCCACCCTTTTCAGAGTACATCCCCGCGATGGCAGATCTGTATGAGATGGCCGAGAGACATGTGAAGATCCCGACACTCCCCACGTTCCCGGTGGACCGTCAGTTGGACGGGAGCAACTACGGCATATGGAAGGTGATGATGGAATCCGTTTTGGAGTCTTACGACCTCGCCGATTTCGTCGTTGTTGGTGTTCCACGGCCGGAAGTAGAGGAAGGGGAGTTACCGTCAATCCGAAAGGACCGGGAGGCCCAGCCACAGATGTGGGATCATGTCAACGCCAGGGTCCGTTCGTTTATTTTCCTCAACTGCACACCACAGGTAATCAATCATGTAAAGCACATGACGCTGGCCAGAGGTATATGGCAGCATTTGGCCTCACTTTACAATAGGGTATCGCCCATGAAGAGGATTTCCTTGGAAGTACAGATGCGGGTTATGAGCCCTGCAAAGTCGTCGACGATGCGGGAGCATATTAACAAGCTGCAGGCTCTTCAGCAGGAAGTTCTTCAGGTTGGGAAGGAGATATTGTCAGAGGACATGGCCATAACGTTGCTGTCACACTTGTCCTCTTCGTACTCAGCATTTTACTCGTCGTTGATTACCAGTGGGGCAGGCTCAGCACCATCACATGGGAGGAGCTTGTGCCCATGGTCTTGGACCAGGAGGAACGATTCACGAACCCTCCTCAGGGTGGAGGTTCGGAGGCCTTTACTGGCCAACGGTCGAAAGGCCGTAACTCGGGCAAAGGGAAGGCTTCATCGGAGAAGTCTTCTGAGAAGAAGTTCGACGCTGACCGCGAGAAACTGAAGGCAGAGAGGACCTGTAATGATTTTGGCGAGAAAGGCCACTACTGGAGGCAGTGTCCCAAGCGGAAGACCGAGAAGGGTGAAGACTCCTCAGCAATCATGAAGACTCCGGCTTTTGTGCACCTGGAGGTGATGGACACCGATGCTTCATTTTCTTCAGGCAGGGAGGAGATTGGAGGACTCTCCGCAACGGATACTCGGGAGTGGATTCTCGATAGTGGTGCTTCCAGGCACATGACTCCTTCCTGTTTTGGTTTACAGGATCTCTGCAGGGTTTCTGGTCATATTCTTACTGGTGATACGTCCACTATCCCAGTTCACAGTGAGGGCAGGATGGAGATAGTTCCCGATGGCAGAGGGGGGAAGCATTCCTCCCAGGTGTTGTATGTTCCGGCACTTGGTTTTCATCTGTTGTCAGTGCATCAGGTTTGGAAGACTGGCGTACGGGTGGAGTTTGATGAGCATTTTGTTGCTCTCCGGGACAAAGCAACAGGCCAAGTGGTTTGGAAAGGTGGAGTGGAGAATGGAGTCTACAGGCTTTCAGCACTCTCTCTCCCAGGTCCTCAAGATTGTGATGAGTGGCAGTGTGGTAATAGCTACTCAAGTGTGGATACGCTACAGGTGCGGGCTTTCCGAGACCAGGTGGTGGATAGCTTGCTAGTAGATGGCAGCAGTTGGCAGGAACTTTCCAGTACTGATGTTGGTAGTTCTTGTGTTCGTAAGACAGAGGAAGCTGAACAGGTCACTTATGCTCTGATGTCTCGTCGTGTTCGGGACATAGAACTTCCAGTAGTTGAGGATGTTCTTTCCACGGGGACCTTTCGGAAAGCCAGGCAGGTGACAGGTGCTTACTTGCAGAAGGAGGTGGTTTCTCCAGGCTTTGTGGTTCCGGATTCAGAGGGGGTGGTTGACAGGTTTCAGAAGGCCTTGCGTGGTCTTCAGGAGGTTTCCAGGACTTGTTTGTGCACCGTAACAAGTGTTGATCCTTGTGAGCAGTGTGATGTCTCTGTGATTCAGAAGCTGTATGGTTCATGGATCTGGTTGATGGACACCGGATTGGACGGGAGCTTCCTGATGAGGCAATTGAGCTCTTGGTTGCAGATGTCTCTTTGGGAGGCAGGATTGCGTTTCCTGTGGTTTCTGCAGCATGCGAAGGATCATGGACTCTTGTACACAGGAGGGAGATTGTTGGATGGAGTCCGACTCCGCGGATGGAGTGACTCAGTTTGGGGAAGAGATTCAGACACGAGGGGATCTACTTATGGCCCAGGAGCAGTTTTACGGAGCAGGAGGAGGTTGCATGGCAGGTTTGGGCTTCCACTGGAGGAACCCATGGTCATCCAGAGGCACTTTGTTCGTGAACAGATCGTTGCTGATGACATCTTGCTGGAGTTCTGTTCGACGGAGGACAGTACGGTGGACCTCTTCACGAAGTCGCTCTCAGGATTTGCTCAGGCGGCACCCCAGCTCCTAGTGGTTGGTTTCACAGCCAGGAGCTGAGAGGGGGTGTTAGAAGTCATCTCCTGTCTAGTTCTATACACCAGGGCCTTTGTTGTGGGTGTGCCCGCCCTTATGAGGTGTTTTCCCATTTTTCCCCTCTCCGTATTTTTCCCCTATTTTTTTCCATTTTTCTGAGGCTTGGGAGGGCTGCCAGATGATGCCGGGAGCACCCCAGTGCTTGCCGACTGGATCTTGATCAGACGTGGGCTTCAGGGCTGCTGGCCGACTGCCTTTTACCAGTCGTGGGCATCAGATAGCTGGCCGACTGCATTTATGCAGTCGTGGACCTCTTTCTTCAGTCGTGGACACTTTTAGTGCTGGCCGACTGCCCTTCCAGGGGGGTATATATAGGTCCTCAGCCCCCATGCCTTATTTGTATCATATCTCGGGATCTTCTTGTGTATATAGAGCAGAGTTACACGCCTACATCTCTCTCTCTCTTGTGCTGTTTTTCTGCCTGCGTTTTTTTTGCTTTTGCTCTTGTGTTCCCAGACTTGGTCATCATCTCCGTTGTGTATTCTGACAAGATTCTGGCGGCTATGGATTTGGGAGTGGTGACCTCTCACGCACCTTCAGTGGGACTCGGGCGAGTGGACTTGGCACGACCTTGCTGATCGGGAGGAGACTCATGATGCCCCCTTCATTGCATATACAACGCGGCTAGGTCGCAGGATCTAGATGCTAGAGATTGATGGCACCCTGGCAACAACAGCACATTGGTAGTCACAGGGCCTCACACAACGTTTCCTCTCAGATCTTTGAAAGAGGCTTTGGGACAGTTTTCGGCCTAGAAAGATTACACTCTTTCTTTGGTTGATGGCACATAGGAGCTTAGCAGTCGGTACTTTGTTGGCAGTGGGTGGTAGGCCAACAGCTTGCCTAAGGTGTGGCCACCCCTAGGAGTCTTAGAGACATTGTCTTTGGGATTGCTCGAAGGCTCAGTAGGTTTGGCGGCGGATTCTTCGTATCTTCACTATGGACAGGGCCTCGACCCGGATTATTACATGGAGCACCGTTGCTTGGGCCACAGAGGTTGAGGTGGTTAGGCCTTATGAGGAGGATGGGGGAGGGCTAGCTCTTCAAGTCTCTCACCACCGTATTTCGGTAGTACCAGTCATACCTTGGCTGGTGGCGATTTTCGCCCCTTAGTTGGTGATTTCTCTCGTCGACCACTTCGTTGGTGGTTTTTCTCCTACCTTCGCCGCCAGTGGCCATTTCCCCCTGCCTTCACCGTCGTGGTTGTCTTCCTCACCGTTGTTCTCGTGTCACCTCCCGTCTCAGCCTGTCCTGTCACCACTACTGGCCAAACCTTTGCACTGATTCTCTTCATCGTTGCCATCCGCCAGCCTTACATGTGGAGCTTTTGTGCCTGTCGGCTCCTTGCCGTGCCCAATAGTCGGGCTTCACTTGCGGAGCTACTGCACCTTTTGGCTCCTTGTTTTTTGCTCTATGGTTTTCTCACTACCTCGCTTGTGTGCTCATTTGCACATCATCCATAACAGTCTCCTCTTTACATTGATATTGTCTTAGCATCATTGAGCCACTAGCGTTTTCTGTGCTGCAGCCTACAACAGTATGGCTCTATCAATGAGTAAAATCGACAGGTTCTCCGGTGGTGGGTTTTCTACCTTGAAGACCAAGATGCATCTCCTCTTGATGAGGGAGGGTGTTTGGAGCATAATCTTTAGAGATGAGGAATACCCAATAGCCAACGAGCCAAAAAAGCAAAAGCTGTGGCGACAACGCAAAGAGAGAGCTATTGCACTAATTGGCCTTTGTTTGAGAGTCACTCTCGTTCATCACATAGACTTCACACAAACCGGCAAGCAAATTTGGGGCAAACTGGACTCTTTTGTTACACAAAACCACTAATTATAAGGTTTTCTTGAAGTTGAAGTTCTATGATTTGAAAATGCTAGATAATGAAGAAATAAGTGATCACCTTGCCAAGTTCTACTCACGAGTTCAACAACTCACTAGCCTTAAGTGTGAGCCTGATGATGAAGACAAGGTGGTAGTTCTCATAAAAAGTATGCACTATGTTACCCGGATTCAGCAAGCCATTGAAGTAATGCACATAGCTTCAACATCATTTGAAGTTACGGTAGCCTTGCTGTTTGAAAAAGATAGAAGAAACAAGGAAAGTCAAGCAAGCGGCAGTGTGGACTATGACAAAGCTTTTGTAGGAGAACAGAAGTGGAGGACCAACAAGAAGATTCAGTGCAGATACTGCAAGAGAATGGGGCATAAGGAGGCCAATTGCTTCAAAAAGCTAGAGAGAGACACCACACAAGTCTTGTTGTTGAAGATGAAGAGGAACCTATTGAAGAGGAGAAGATATTTGTAGCAACGGCCCAAGTCTTCCTCGATGAGGTAGATTATGAGTGGGCATTCTAGCTGCCTTTATGTATGTGTGAGTAAATAGGGGTTCTCTGTCCCTGTTAGTCTGTCATGTGCATCAAAGATGCCATGGACATTCTCAGGTGTTGGTCCAGAAAAGGCAGCCAGATAAAGAGAATGAACCAGATAGAGTTAGGATTTGAGCCCAAGAGGACAAGTGTGGACTCGGAGCAAGGCCTGGAGGGCTTCTTGATAGTACGTTAGAAGCAAGGATAGCTGGTCGGCTGAACACACAGAATCGGAAAGAGCTCCGAGGAGGTTTGTTGGTGGTGTTCCACAGAGCGAGAGCCTAGAGGAGATGGCAGTCCGGTGAGCCAGATAGGTTCTCGGGCAACGGTCCCAAGGGAGGATTACCCTCCAAGGGTGATGTGAGAGTGCCAGACTCATTTCTTAGGAATGAAGACCAAGACAGTGTTCAGGGTCAGGGCAAGAATGGATGGTGGACTAGATGGAACAGATGCATAGATCTTATTGTGAGTCAGAGTGGTTTTGGAGAACGGGCCGTGCTTTCAGAGAAAAGGGTTGCTAAGGGATGGATGGATGACAGAGGGACTTCGGGAAAAGATTTGGGATGATGACAGTCATCCAAGAATAGGTTGGAATCCCGTCATCAAGTTTAGCAGAGGGGGATGTCATGTGCATCAAAGATGCCATGGACATTCTCAGGTGCTGGTCCAGAAAAGGCAGCCAGATAAAGAGAATGAACCAAAGAGAATGAACCAGATAGAGTTAGGATTTGAGCACAAGAGGACAAGTGTGGACTTAGAGCAAGGCCTGGAGGGCTTCATGACAGTACGTTAGAAGCAAGGATAGCTGGTCGGCTGAACTAGAGGACAAGGCAGCAGCCGGCGCATCATGATCAAGGGGAAAATATTCAGGTCGGGCAGCGCTGAAGGGATTTTATGAAATGTGGACTGGCCGACTAGTAGTCGGCCAGTTGGCCAAGCCTTGGTGAAGTCCTATAAAAGGGACCGTGTGCTCATCATTGAAGACATTCAATCCTCTAGGGAGGATTGGGTCCTTAGGGTCCTAGAGTAGGACAAGAATTTTGGTGTTAATCACCCTTTTTATGAAGACAGCCTAGGGCTGTAGCAGAGTATCCTTTTTGTACTATATAAATATACTGAATTTCCAGCATCTCTCTCCGCAAGGCATTTGACACAGTACCACGAGAGAGGCTCTTTCAGCGCCTGCAGTCTCTTTGCATACCAGTAGATATGACATGGGGCATCTATGCATTATATGAGCAGGTTTTTGCGCGAGTCAGATGTCCAGGAGGTATGTCCGAGACTATTGCTAGCACCATTGGTGTGAAGCAAGGATGCCCACTTTCCCCCACGCTATTTGGGTTATACATTGATGAGGTGGCTGACTTCATTACACGGGGAGGCAGAGATGGAGTTGATTTAGCAGGTACCTCAGTACATATTATGCTCTATGTTGATGATATTGTATTAGTGTCTGAGTCCCCAGGTGGTCTACAGCAGCATCTACATGCACTCCATGATTTCTGCACACAGAGGGGTCTTACTGAAAACCAAGGTTATGGTCTTTCATACATCGAGACAGGGCAGGAGTCAGCTGACATTCACTCTCGCCGGATGCCAGGTGGAGGTGGTGACATCATACGTGTACCTAGGGGTTACCTTCTCTGCAGCAGCCACACGCTTTACCATGGGTTCAGCAGCCAGAGCTAGATTGACACGGGGATATGCAGCATTGGCTATGCTAGAGAGACAGTGCCACCAGGCGCATTTTCAGGAGCCCCGGACGAAGGGGTGGCTATTTGACACATTAGTCACACCGGCATTGATGTATGGAGCAGCAGTTTGGCCGCCAGGCCTTGCTACCCATTGGTGGACACAGATAGAGAGACCACAGGCCCTCATGATGGCACGCATGATACGCAGCAAACCGTCAGTACCTCATGACATTATCCGAGCAGAGTTTGCTACGCCTCCTATGATGGTAGAGGCCATATTTCAGACTATATGCCTGCTAGACAGATTCAGAGAGATGCCACAGGACAGATTATCATACAGAGCTTTTCAGGCATCTAGACAGTTGGCTGAGGCAGGAGACAGAGGATCATGGTATGCACAGGTCACACATTGGTTCTCACAGCATGGCCTAGACATGGATCATCTACCACCATTCCAGTATGACAGGGATGCACCACATATCCGTCTCTGTCATAGTGAGAGGAACAGAGTATTGAGACAGGATCTATGGCAGCTCTATACACGAGAGACATGGATATCGCCTACACAGCCTCTTCCACCGAAGATGCTATACTACAGAGATCACTTCATGAGTATCACTGATGATGGATTTATAGAGAGGCCTAGATACATGGAGGGCTTTTTACCACACGGCTCCCGAGTGGCTATTGGTCAGCTCAGAGTTTCATCACACCGATTGGAGATTGAGACTGGCAGAGCAGCACGGATCCCCCGAGAGGAGAGGGTATGCAGATTGTGCAGAGAGGAGGTGGAGAGTGAGGAGCATTATGTATGCAGATGCAGAGCATATACAGCCATCAGAGAGAGATATCCCATTTTATTCAGAGAGCCACATTCCCTACGCCAGATCTTTGAGACAGCAGACCAGCGCATACTGGGGAGATACATTCTAGACATACAGCGCCACAGAGAGACATTATTACAGGCTCAGACAGCTCCAGAGGGGGGGCGACAGACACAGATTACTACATTTTTTCAGAGATCCATACCCCTCCCAGCCCCTACACGGCAGGGAATTACTCTCCAGAGAGCAGAGACACTTAGAGCCCGCAGGAGACAGAGGACACCTGGCTTTCGGACACCACGCCTATACCAGAGAGAGATGACAGAGATCAGAGCTCAGTTTCACAGAGAGGGTGCGGAGCGACTGGCTCGCTTCAGAGCACACCCAGGCATGTTCTTCAGGGAGCTGTGGACACCCCCTTCACTGATGTATACCATTTTATACCCCCAATATGGTACAGGATGGAGCTAGCTAGGTTGCATATCATGATTGTATACTCCATGCATATAGCTTTGCATTCTCCTAGTAATAGAGCTCCATCCCCTGCACACCCAGATTCAGCTTTTTTATTCAGTACTTTTTCATTTTGTTGGGATGACAGAGGATACCCCATACAGGTACTCCGATTTGTCTCATAGGCCGAGTTCGGTCTTTTGGAAGACGTCAATAAAATCTTTCTTTCTTTCTCTCTCTCTCTCTCTCTCTCTCTCTCTCTCTCTCTCTCTCTTATTATCTGCGTTTTGCATCAGCATGTTTCCAGGAGTGTTTAGGGCTGAAAGAAGACCGCCAGAGCTTCCGCGTGTTACATAGTCCCTCGAAAATCTGATTGTATCTATGTTTATGTGTTCTCCTTTCCTGTGGTAACAAAGGCCTTGATGCTATAAAAGTCTCCTTTTTCTCATTTATCCCAGTTAGGAGCCAGGGGGGGTGACGAAGTGTTGGCCTTGCTACCTCGGTCGCATTATGTGATTCAAGGGTTATCATATGACGGGAGGTGTGCAACAATATGTGATGGGGTTAGAAGGTAGTATCTTTCTTTTGCGTTCGGGTCTCACCACCTTCGCTCTGAATGGGGGTTTGTGGGGATATTCGGAGCTTCATCCATATGATACCACCCTTATATGTGTTATTGTGTGTGAATCACCTCTTATGAGGAGAGAAGTGTGCCATGTGGCAACACGTGTGTGTGTGATTGTCACAAATCCCTATATTCTAGGGACATGCGGATGCGTGTCAGGCCTAGAAACATGCGGATGCATGTATGTATTATACCTGGGCATGTGTATGGATCATATGAGTGGATGCATATGAGTCCAAGGACATGGCAGGACATTTGTGGACTTTCGGGCGGTGCCCGTGTGGATTCCGGCCATGCACACATGGTGTGTTATGATGGCAGGCGGAATATTTTCAAGTACAAGAATGATGATAGGTGGTTCTCCAAGTTTACATGTGCACAATGCATAAATGATGCATGCCATAACTTTATTTTACTTTGTGTGACATTGTCTTGCTGCCTGGACAATGCTTGTTATTTTGGCTTGTGAAGTCCGAGGGACCGGGGACGCCCGGGCACCTTGTGGACACGTGTGTGCACTCCTGCTTGGGCCTAAAACTGTGGGCTTATGGGTTTTGCAGGTGGTAAGTGCGTCCACACTCAATTTACAGCTTATTTCATTTACTACTAAAGTTTATTGGTTTGCAGGTCCACACTCATTAATAAGTGGCCGGACAACTTATAATGCGTTCGCATTTGGTTGGACCAAAATTAATGAAGTCCGGACAGCTTATGGCCATTTCCCATTTGGTTGGACCTAAACTTATACAAACAGGACAAATGGAGCACTATGGGCTGGACACCTACCTGGACACCTTATGGGGACACTTGTCAGCCTGTATGTGTACCCACCAAGCACCATAGGTGGCACTGGAGAAAGGCGCCTCCTTCAAGAGACCATTTGGGCTGTTTTATTCATAACTAAACACATTGGAGAGCTGGTTGAAGCTTTTGGAGTTGCTACAGGGCTGGTTGCTTGCTTCCCGGACTCACACAAGCTTGGATAATGATCCCCACACTCTTCTAAAGGGCTGGTTGGTAAATTTCAGACCTGTATTTTCTGGTTATTGCGAGTTTTGGGCTGGTTACAGGTGTCCAAAGTCAACTTGGACAATACAGGACAGCTCTAGGGACCTCCACAGGGCTATAGGACCCTTTACAGGTGGATTTCTCGCGATGGAAAGCTGCTGTTTTGGACTGGTTATTGCTTAAAACAGGCCGGACAGCAATGGAATATGTGAGCATGGATGTGTCTCAAGGATTCCTGGTGTAACAGGTGTTTAGGGCAAGCATTGGGAACACTTACTCGCGGAGAACACAGGTTTCTGGATCAGTTTCTCGCGTGGAAACAGGGCCTAAAGATCCATTTACATCCTGTGCAGGGCGGAGTACCTGTGAGGATTGTGATACTCTTGTGCAGGGCGGATGTACCTGTGAAGAGGCTTGTGCAGGGCGGATGTACCTGTGTGTAGGGCGGATGTACCTACAGATTCTCTTGTTTGAGATGTATTCATACATGATGTATCTGGAAGAATCAGGTGCAGGCTGGTGGTGAATCCCCAGGCACCCATAATCTTGTACTTTGCAGACTCTTTTGGTAATATAACCTAAAGGGGGGGGGTCAGCCTATCATCGGCCCCTTTATGTGGTGTACTGTCATTTTTCAGCTTTGTGGTTGTAATGCTCAAGTGTTAAGTGCTCAGAATCTTGTTCACATTTATACGATTCCAATACACGCGTCCGCCTCCCGTTACAGTGATTGTGTTGAGTCAAAAGATAAGGTCCTGCACCTACAAAAAGGCATTGTACTCAATCAAATCAGCTTTGAGTTGTGCAACATTCTTTCTCCCGTTCTCTTGCTATAGTCTCTCTCTCTCTCTCTCTCTCTCTCTCTCCCCCCCCCGAGATGGGGAAGAGGCCTCCATAGACGCGCAGCCGCTGTCGCCAACATGTGGGGCTGCCCTACCATTGCATAAGCATGGAAAAGAGAGAAATTCAGCATGTATCCATTTATGCTTCGATTTTAAAGACTTCTCACGCGATAGAACAGCTTCTGAAGGCTTATGCAAGAACCAGATTATCATGTGAGAGTGAGTATACACTTCCAATAGTGGGTAAGTCACGAGTTTCTAGCAAGAGCAAAGCATACACTGTTGAGAAAAGTGGTGCCAAAGCTTAGCACTAGGAGATTTCCACAAAATGCATAGACCGGATGTTACATGCACCGAGGTTGATCGTGGTAACGCACAACAGGGCCTTCCTTATACCTTTTTTTGGTGAGATCTTTAGCATCCAATTCACAGATGTCATGTGCAAGACATGTCCCAGAGCTGATCCTTGAGGGGCAACAGATAATAAAAGACAGGATTAGAACCAGATTTTGGAGCATATGATGCTGGTGTGGGTAGGGAAGACTGGTGGAGGACATAGGAGGCTGTCGGCCAGCGCATGAATGGAAATAAGACCAGTCAGCTGCAACAGAGTGGCATGGATTTGTCCAGGACCTGGCCGGCAATAGGTCGGCCAGTCCACCAGGTGTTCCAAGGCCTATATAAGGCATTTGATCATTGACAATCACAGCTCATCCTTGTTTTCAAGTCTTGAAGAAATCACCAAGTATAAAGAGGTCTTGTCTAAAGTCCTAGTATCGCATACAATGCAATACGAGGATATGGTAGCCGGGGTTGTAACAAGTTTGTGGTCCATTCGGTAGGCATCCCATGTTGAAGGGCCAAGTCAAACATATCACTAATCCACAAACGAGTAGCTTTTCTCCTTTTCCCTGATTTGCATGCACGCTTCTCTAAGCCTAAACAAGATTGAGGGTAATAAAATTAGCAAATCTGTTATAAAGATATCCTCCCATGACTTCCACAAAGGGGCTTGTACAATTTTGCGAGTCTAAATCTTAGTAAGGCCCCCACAAAGGGGCTTGTACAATTTTGAGAGTCTAAATCTTAGTAAGGCCCCCACAAACTTATGAATGTTGCGGGCAGTATTTAAGACTAAAGTGTCCACCTTTCCACATTAATGTGTGTGTACGCACTCAACCTTATAAAAGGGCACATTAGTTTTCACAAAAAAATTAACTATTAAATCAATCACTTTCACCTGCAAAGCTGAACCAAAAGCTTAAGAACATATGGTTTCATGTGCGCAATCCAAGATTACTTAGTTTTGGGTGTCCTTGATTCCTTTGGGCGGCACAGAAACACACTTCATGTAGGCATTGTCCAAACACCTCCCTTTACATACATTGTTCACACACATCAACCATGCACGTGCACACACTTGTGACATTGTAATGGATAATCTCTCATTCTCATAGCTTGTACTTAATCATGGGCCCTAGGTACAAATACCATTATATAGCCCAATAAGAATTCATGGGTCCGGCCAATGGATTGAGGTGATAGCTCTCAAGTGGTGAAAATATTTGTCTAGGACCAGGAGGTCCTGGGTTCAAAATCCCAGTGGCGGTGAAAAATGAACTATGGGAGGATCTTGGGCCTAAGGCATGTTGGGGGAAAAAAAAAGAATCCATGGGTCTGAGGACCCATAAAAATAATGGAGAACTGCCTGAGTAGTGAACTTCTTTCTGTGTGTACCAGGCTAGCAGCTCTTCATTTTTGTGATGATAGCACTGTTGTTGGATCTCATACTCCTACCGATACCTATGTCATAGCATCAATGCCCTTCATCTAGGTACTGGTTTTGTTGGGAAAGTATGAAGCAGAAGTCATTGCGTACCCCACCTAGACTTTGACACATGCAGCCTCTCCACAAACTAACGCTAGACTTGCTAGTCCTGGCTGCAGGAAACCCTAACTCACAGCTCTAATGCAAACCTTGCTGCTTGCAAACCCTAATGCAAAACATTAATGCAGAACGCCTTGGTATCACTTAATGCTAGGAACTAGCAGAAAACAGCCTGATGCTCTTATACCAATGTTACATTTGTTGTGCTATGCTCGTCTGCCTTTGGGTGAACTTGATGTTCTGATTCCAACCAGAATCCAAGTGTTATTAAGCTAATTGATGCTTTTAAGAAACGTTAATCTATCGCCTAATTTAAACATAGAGAATTAGATAGAAGAGAAACTCTTGACCAGAGATAGCTTCTTTGTTAGCTCTTTCCTCCTCACAAATCAGATGCATACTGACATCTCTTTTTTGGTTGTGCTTTTTCCATCAGCTCGGACGAACTGTCTCTAAAAGAAACTGAAAACCTTTTGCTACAAGTCACAGCCCATGGTGAGAGCAGTGGTTTTGAGGTACCTTGCCTCCTCATTGCAACGAAAAGTGATTTAGACTCACATGTTGCAGCTATCACTGAATCAGCAAGAGTAAGATGTGAACTTTTCCTTTCTTTATCGCTCATCTACAGAACCCTTGACCTTCACAAGATAGTTTTTTTTAAATAAAAAGAGAGCCCTTAGGTAGGTGCATGTGCAATTGTGATTTTAACAATTTCAAGAAATGCTTCTACAGGTATGCCAAGAGATGGGTATGGAGGCTCCTATTTCAGTGAGTATGAAGCTGGGAGATATTGGCAAGATCTACCATTGTATGCTTGATGTGGCATGTCGTCCGCATTTGAGTATTCCAATGACACAGGCTGGCAAGAGCCACCAACATTACAAGCGAATCGTCAACCGCTCACTCC